>NC_133398.1:5841203-6148240 GCF_047511655.1 Castor canadensis | reverse complement strand
TAGAAGTGAGGTCATCTGCCAATTCCATTTCCTGGGTGGGGACATCTCTGAGGGGCATCTCCAGTCCATGAGCTGGAAGGTGCTGGGCTCTGTCCCCCTCCCTTTCCCAGGGAGATCAGAGCCTTGTTTGCACCTCTGCTGTGGTCCATGGGTGTGGCTCCCTGTGGGGGGGGGGTGGGGGACAGCCAGGGAGGGGGTGTGAGCTACAGGCCATCCTCTGTCCCTCGATTACCTGGTCACTAATTGTTCCCAGCTCTTTCCCGGGAACAGGTAGGCGCTGTGAGGGGCAGGCAGACAAAGCTTCTTGTGGTGCCAGCCTTCTTTGAAGTACAAGTTGCAAGAAAACATATTAGAAGTTTTGCATCGAGATCCTTAGCTGCTCCCCGGGGCACCTTTCTTTTTAGCGACTCTATGGCAGCACTTGACAAACAGCCTCAATCAATCAGACGGGAGAAAAGCAACTCAGTGCACACACCAGAAAATTGCTCAGGTTTTTAAATAGCAGTCGCCAGGGCTGGCTGTGTGCTCTTGTGCAGCCAAGGTGCCGCGTGGTAGGGGATGCGGCGGGAAGGCAACCCTGCCCTGCCGCCAGCATCCCATTAAGCCCTGGAGCGCTGGGAGGAAGGACCTCCTCCACCATCTGTTGTTTTATTATTAAGAGGGGAGTTTACAAGAGCAAACCCATATGTTGCCAAACAAATTGTCAAAAGCAGCGCTCGCTATTAAAGGAGAGAAGGTTGGCCAGGCGTCTTTTTGCCTCCCCCCACACCCTTCTCCAGGATGATATAGAGTATGAAGCATGTCTCGTCTTTAAGTATAATGAATTGCAAGCCCTGCACTCTGCCACACTCACTCCCTGAGTGGCGATGGGAGGGACAGACTGACCTATGGATAAAGGTGGCTTCCATTTGCTGCCAGCCCCCATGCAAAAGCAGTCTCTGGTTTTTCCAGCAAAGATAAATTTTAAGAATGCAGTGGTTCCCTCTTCCTGGATTTGCAGGAGAAGGCACTTGGCTTAACTTCCATTCCAAATAAGCTTTGGAACTGAAAAAGTTAGGGAAGGACGAAGGTGTCCTCCCTCGGCCACCCACCCTCTTCTTGGGAGCTGGGTTTCAGGGTCCAGGCGTGGAAAATCCAAGTACATTCTAGAAGGAAGGCAGAGCCACTCAGGAAATGACTAGAATAACTGAGTAGCTGCAAGGCTTTGTCCAAAATTCAGAGCCAGGCAGGATCTGAGACAGATGAGAGAAAAATCAATGGGGCTTTGAAAATCTCTGGTTTCAAGACCCGTAAGTAGCCAGGGCCAAAAGGTGCTCTGTAAGCCTCATAAAAACCTGCATTTGCTGTGCTCTCTGTCTCCCTCCAGACACATCGTCTAAGGCAAAAATGCTCAGAACCACCATCCTTATCATTGCTACCGCAATTAATTAAAAAATAATAAACCTAGCCAGGCGCCCTGTGACTCATGCTGTAATCCTAGCTACTTGGGAGGCTGAGATCAAGAGGATCTTAGTTTGAGGCCAGTCCAGGCAAATAGTTCAAGAGACCCCCATCTCCAAAATAACCAGAGCAAAATGAACTGACGGTATGGCTTAAGCAGTAGAGCATCTGTTTTGTGAGCACAAAGCCCTGAGTTCAAATCCCAGTTCCACCAAAATAATAATGATAAGCCAGAATACCAGGTGGGGCACAGAGTGGCCACCTGCCCCACAGTGAGCCCACAGTGAAGGTGGTTTTGTGTTCTGTCCCCAGTTACCATGAGAAATTATGGGTAGGTTCCTCAGGACAGAGAAGAGTTGGGAAACAGAAATCTCTTGGGCCTTGCGTCATTCTATCTGGCATAATCTGTGTGTCTCTCTGCTGAGTGAAGGCCACCCATCCGGCTTATCCCTCCTTCTTCCCTGCCCTTCCCCCTCCCCTCCTCACTCCATGATGGAGACCCACTGGATCAAAGAGATGGCAAGGATTCCCACACCACCCCCAAAAGCACAGGCTCCAGAGAACCAGGCTGCCCGCTGCTCTCACCCTCAGCCATCCAGCAATGAGGCAGGAAGACAGTGTAAACCCATCTTGCACAAGGTCCTGGCCCCCACACCTGGCAGGTCCACATGGAAAGAGCACAGGGCAAGTGTGAACACATGTCCCCAACACTGAACAACCTAGAAACAAGCCATCCTTATTTTCCCTTGTAGTTTGAACCAAGGGCACAGATACTCTAGGGTAGATATGGATGTGTCTTTTTGAAATAAGTTTCCTAAAAAAAAAAAAAAAAGAAAGAAAACTTGGGTTTTGTCCTCTTTTTTTCTTTTAGCCTCATTTTCAGTTTAGCACAGTGATGAAGGAAGAGTAGCAGCTCCCAGAGGAGACCTAGAACCTCAGCCATAGGTGAAGAGCCAGAGCCAAGCAAGCCTCACCCACAGGGCCTCCCGCTGAGACCCCAGGGCCTGAGGCACTGGTGTGGAATCTGGGAAGCAGAACATCCAATGGTCTCCCCGCTTCAGGGCTTCAGGGGACCGCTGGCCTGGGCCACTTACTGCACTTGATGCCTGCTGGGCCTGGGGAGGGCAAAGCAGGTCTCTTGGGCTCTGTGCTGGAGAATGGAGCAGTGCAGGCGAGGGGGGGCTCAGGTCACGAAGACAACCTGTCTTGTCTTCCCCCCAAAAGCTGAGCAAGATAGGCCTGCACAGGGGTAGCCAGCTCTGTCTAGTCTGGGAGTGGGAGGTTTCTTTTAACAGTAGATCCCCTCATTAGGGACACATACGTCATCGGAGACAAGTCTGAAGGATCTGCCTGTGCTGTCCCCTCGTAGGGTCTGCAGAGTGATGTATGTGGCTGTTGCATTGGGTGTGGAGAGCAGCAGCTCCCAGAAGGTGCTGGGCCTGTCTTGTAAATAAGTGCCATGAGCCAGACACACACCTGGGTGTCCTGCCTTTCACTGGGTCCACGTGAAACACGTGGGTTCTGAGGGCAGATGCCTGTTACACTGTGGCTGCATGGGGGGAGTTTAGGCTGTTCTAGCCCCTAGCTCATAAGGTATGATGGGCATCAGTTAGCTGATGTTGGGAGACCCTGGGCTCAGTGCTTGGCACTAAGTGCTTCAGCGGCCCTGGGAGTGTGGACTCACAGAATCTTCTGGAAGGTTAGCATCCATTCCTCAGATCTCAGGTACACTGTCTTATAGTTGTATAGGCACGTCTAGTGGTGAGACCTTCATTCTCTCCCTGGGCACCCTGAGGAGGGAATGGGATTTGGGGTTGGTCCAGGGTCTTGCCTGAATGGGAGCCCCAGAGTTTAGGGCTACCTGGCACCTTGAGGATAACCAGGTGACCAAGCCTTACCCTTAGGTACACTTCCAGCTTCCTCACACCTGCCTGTGTTGTGTCTTATCCACAGCAACATGGAATTCCCATCCCAGTCACCCCCAAGAGCCCATGGAGCATGGACGAGAACCTCATGCATATCAGGTGAGACACACCACTGCACCTGATCTTGACTATGAGCCCTGCACCTAGGGCCCTGCCCTGGTGAAGCAGAGCCACCTCAGGAAGGTCAGACCCCCAACACCTGTGATGATCCCAGAAATCACAGGAGAGTACGACATAGGACCTGGCTTTGTCTGGGGGTATCAGGGAGGGCTTCCCTGAGGGAGTAGCATCTGAGGTTAGTGCCTCAAGGATGAAGCAGAGGGAACAGCATGAGCAGGTGGCTGAGAGCAGAGGCCCCCATGTGTGCAGCCCACAGGGGGTGGGGGTGGGGTGCAGTCCCAGCTCTTCCCATAGGGTGCAACTCCCATAGTCCAGAATGTTCCAGGCAGGGTTGGTAGCAGGTGCTTTGGCAGAAAGAAAAGGGTAGACCAGACTTGTGGGCACACAATGGGGTGGTAGGAGTGTACATGACATTGTTGTATCCCTCCTCAGCTCACCCCACCTTCCCTCTCACCCCACAGCTACGAGGCTGGAATCCTGGAGAACCCCAAGGTAACCCCCATATTTCTGGTGCCTCTGGCAGGAGCCGCTCCATGCCGATGCTGTCTGAGGCATTCGTAGCCTAATTTGAGATTTCACGGGGGGCCCCGGCCCTTCCTAGATTCCCTCCTCTTCCCTCCCCACCAGTCCCTCCGCCTGCCCTCTCCACTGCGTTTGGAGACCCCCCTCCCCTCCCTGCTCTTTTTCTAAGTGCTGTGGGATGAATAGAGGAAGGAAATATTTCAGGGCAGCAGAGAGAGTGTGTGATTGGAGACAATAAAGAAGTGATTAGGCAGATGAGACACTTGTGGGAGGGCCCAGCCTGGGCCCACCAGCCCTTGCTGGCTAAGCTGCTGCCTGGATCTGGGGTGGGGGTCAGAGCCCCAGGACCCATTTGTCTGGATCTGTGTTCCACACACACCACGTTGGGTGATCCCTGTCCCCAGCCTCTCAGGCTGGCCAGGCTGGGCCCACAGCCCTGTTTGGAGTTTAGGGGTTCTTTCCCTGGGGGATTCTTTGTGCCTCCCCCATCCCCCGTGGTTGGTGGGGAGGCAGGGTGAGGTCTGTCACGGAAGAGAAAAATCTCTTTGTCCTGGAGGGGATGTCTCCAGTCCCTAGCTGAGCCTCACACCCTGGGTGGCTGCCTTTTTTGGGGGGAGGGGGGTTGCTGCTTGGCTGATGTTAGGGAAGACATGTTTGTTAGGGAAGGGGGCTTGCACTCAGGCACCAAGAAAGACAGCTGGAGGGGAGGAGGCCTGTCGGTTTAGGTGAGAACAGGCAGAGCCGTAGCCTCACCAGGGGACCTGTACCCTTGCCTTTGCCCCATGCTGCAACAGCAGAGCCAGCCATGGCTGGTGTTAGCCATGATAGAAAGTACACTAGTGACTGTTAGCACCGGGCCTGGTGTTTCTCCACCTCCATGTCCTTGGATGCTGGCTATAAGCACCCTCATTTTAGGGGTGTGGAAACTGAGGCCCAAAGCACTGACTCCTCCCAGCTGTTCAGAGAGAGGGCATGGCTGGTTCTCCCTGTACCTATGGTTCTCTGTCCTACTTGCTTACCCTCCTTGGTTCACATTTGTCACGTAGGGGAGCTGGCACCTTAGCCCCCTGGGGACTGATAGGCCCACAGAGCCACTGCCTGCTGGCCACAGGTTTTTCCAGTTCATGTTCTGCTGACCCCATGCCACTCAGGCCAATCACCTCTCATTAGCCAGTCAGTCACACCAAGGCCCCCCCACTGCCCCCCTGCCCCCTGCCCCCCCCCAGCCCAGGAAGGCTGAGCCAGGACTGGGAAGAACAAGTAGCTTCCAGGCAAGATGTCCTGCTGGTCCCAAACATGCTGAAAAGCACTCTCCACCCCTTTCTTAGCAGCCTGCAGTCCTCTCCTCACCAGGGAGGAGGAACTCCAAGAACAGCCCACCTCAGGACTGTGAGAGCAGAGCTGAGACCAGAGGGGAAATCAGAGACCTGGTATAACTTACCTTGTCACCGTGGGCAGGTCCTGTCCCCTCTCAGGCCTTCGATCTAATGAGGGCATTGGATGGCTATGTAAGTGCCACCACCTACCCAATACCAGAGATAGGAAACCTGTCTGACTCCCATTGCTGGGCAATGTCCAGCCAGCTACCCAACCCTTCTGAGCCTCTAAAATCCTCATGTACAAAACACACACCTCCCCCATGCTTGGCTTAGCCCAGGACAAGACCTCAACCATGGGGCTGGGGGTCTCACTCATCCTTCCTCAAGTGGGAGGCTAAGTGTTAAAGGACCTAGGTCTGCTTAGAGGCCCTCACTAAGCAGGGATGGCCAGGCCGGGCTGGGTGTGAGTCCAGAGATACAGCCTGCCTGCTGAGACCCACGAGCCTGGTAAGAGGCACCCACAGTCCAGCCAATCTGGCAGGGGGTCAGCACTATCCTCTATGCTGGCCTGGCCATGCCAACAGAAAAGCACACCGAGGGCTAACTTAAATTCCAGGACCGTTGTTTGTGTCTCTGGATCTCCTGTGCCAAGCAGTGGCTCAGACCCCCTGGGGAGGAGCTCTGGGAGCTAGAGCTTAAGGGAATGGGTGCCCCTCCCCCTCTCCCAAAAAGAGCCCCAAGACCCGAGCCCTGTGGACTGGAGGGATTGAGGCAGATGGCTGAGCTATTTTCTGCCTCCATGAGAGCTGATTGAAGGGCAATGAGGCAGCTAATGCGAAGAAAGATAGAAATTTACTTGCTTTAACTTCATACGGCCCACAGTGAAAGAGTTCATTCAGCCGCCGGCCGCCATATCTGATGGATGAATGAACCATTTGCAGCATCCATCATGCCTCTACATCATGGTTCAGTTCGTGGGCCATTGGTTTCCAATTCCTCCTCTTCGGGCCCTGTTTCATGCTTTCTTTCGTCCTCTCCCCCACCCCCACCCCTATCCTCTCGAGTTCTCTCTCTCTCTTTCTTCATTCTCTCCCCTCCCTCCAGTCCACTCCCCCCCCCCACGAGATGACATTGGAAGTGAGCCCTCCTGCTGGGGTGGATAAATAGCAACATTGATACTCAGCAACAACTGTTTGTCATTTGAACCAGGCTTTTAGGAGAGAGAGTAAAAAGAAGGCAGGCGCCTGCCCACCTCAGAATGCAAAGCAAATGTCATTTTCTTTCTATTTAGTTATTTTATTTAATCGGTGCTGTCAGGTACCAGCCCACTCGACAGCTGCCTCTGACTTCCGTTGTACAGTGTGGACCTTCCTGTCTCCTCTTTCTGTTGTCACCCTCTACTTCTAAGGAGTGTGGCTGGAGAAAGTGACAAGCAACCACAGGCAGGCCCAGTGCAGGTGGCGGTGGGTGGGAGGGAGGTGGGCTTGATGGAAGGGCAGCCCTCAGCACTGGCACCCTGGTTTGAATTAAGCCTGCCCTTGGAGTCCTGGGCAGGTAGAAAAGGGGCTGTGGAGCTGCGCAAATCATTTGCCCTTCAGGCTGAAGATGGGCCTTTAGGCCTGTCTGTGTCCAGGGAACATGGTGTTGGCAGGACCTCATGAGCCAGGAGAGCCTGGCATTTCTCTGAAACCAGGCCGAGGGCTGGGGAATGGTGCTGGCTGCTTTTCAGCCCAGGTTGCCATAGAGCTAGAAGAGGGCATGGATGTTTGAGAGAGCCCCAGGCTGTCTTTGAAGAACAGGCCTCTTCTCTGGGCTTTGGTTTTCCCTCTGGTCCAGGGAGGCATCAGACTGGGGACCCTTAAACCCCTCCAGCTTCCCTGGGTCTGTCCTTAAGGCTGGTCTGAGTTCTTGTTTGTGTCACATGAATGGAAAAAGATGTAGGGTTCAGGCCCTGTGTCACACAGCACTTTGGGTGAGATGCTTTCATTACAGACCCATCCCAGCTCAGTCTAGTCAACATAGGATTTAGGATTCTTAAGTGCTGTCAGTGTTAAAATCAGGAGAGTTCTGGGGGAACCCAGGTGTTGGCAAATAGCTCCCAGATGAGTGACCCTTCCTGGAGGGGCTCTTCTGTGGGGGAGGCTCAGAGCCCATCAACACGGTCCCTCTGCCAGCAGAATGTCCCTGTTCGCACCAGGACTTGTTTAGCACTTTCTTGTGTTTCCACACCCAGCAGAAGACTGTCTGCATTTAAAAAAAATTTTTTTTTGTAGTACTGGAGCTTAAACTCAGGGCCTACACTTGAGCCACTCCACCAGCCCTTTTTTATGATGGGTGTTTTCAAGCTAGGGTCTTGTGAACTATTTGCCTGGGCTGGCTTCAAACCAAGATCCTCCTGATCTCTGCCTTCTGAGTAGCTAGGATTATAGGTGTGAGCCACCAGTGCCCAGCTCTGTCTGCACTTAAATTGTAAAACAGTCAAGGGCAGGTATCGTTTTCCCATTTACAAATGAGGAAACTGAGGCTCAAGGAAGTAAGGCAACTCGGAATAAAGGAGTGGCTCAAGAGGTAGAATGCCTGCCTAGCAAGCGCAAGGCCCTGAGTTCAAACCCCCATACCAGCAACATATAAAACAGGAAGTAACGCAGCTTGCTGAAGGCCCCACAGTCAGTGAGGCCTTGACTCCTGGCTTGGGGGAGTTTTCCACGGCTCTGAAATTGAAGACATATTCATCAAAGGTCTCATGGGTTCCCTGCCATATGCTGGGTGACCTAGACTCAGTGGGATGAAGTCCATTCCATGCAGAACTCAGCTGCAGCTGAAGTGCCTCCCACAGCCTTGGTTCCTTCTTTGGAGATGGGACAGAGATGGTTTGTCCTGACCAAACAGGGCTGTCCAGAACTCAGAAGCCACTGCAAGTGGACAGTGGTGAGAATGTCCACGAGGTCTTGAAAGGAAAGACTGAGGGATTGCAGTTCCCAGGACATCGGCAGGTGGACAGACAGCTGGGCGTGGGATGCCATGGGAGGGATTCCAGCCATCAGACCCCACAGGCCCCCATCCCTTGAGTGGCAAGTGTCCAAGCTGAGAATGGGGGAGCTGGGGGGGCTGTGGAGGCGGGAGAGAATTTTGAGAGTCCCAGGCAGCGCGAAGCCCCTCCGCCTCACCATTAGGAGGAGAGGCCCATTTTCCAACACGCCCGAGAAAAAATATACATAAAGGTTGATGTGTTTTCAAATGGGTTTTTGCTTTGCTCTTCTCTTTTCTCCCTGTGAGTATTAACCTCAGAGACCCTGGGGATGGCTCGGCTCGCTGAAGCACCTGCTGGGGTCACGCGCAGTCATTAGCTTTGCGGTCAGCGCAGAATAAACCCCAATTCCCAGCGCCAGTGAGGGCGTGCGGGCTGCTCCCGGGAAGCCCGTGGAAACGCTGCGGCCTTGCTTCTCCAAAGTCACACTTTTCCCTGCCTGACTAGTTTCTCTCCTGCTATTCTACCTCCAGCTGTGGGGGCGTCGAAGAAAAAGATGAGATCAAGTTGAGGGGAAAAATTGTCTGATTTCTTGAGCCCTTTGTTTCCCAGGCCCCTGGCAAGCAGGGCTAGCTGGGGGCTGTGGAGCCCACTGGACCAACCAGCTGGAGGGGAAGTGCCAATGGCCCCTGGTACTGGAGAGGGGGAAGGGGTGTAGGTGCCTGCGGGAGCTGGGGGGCAGGTGGCTAGGCATTGGTGTGTCCTGGCTTGGCTCTAGAGACCCCACCCTCCAACCTCTTTCTCTTTTGTCAGAACCAGGCTCCTCCCGGTCTCTACACAAAGACCCAGGATCCAGCCAAAGCTCCCAATGACCCTGACATAATTGAGATAGAATTCAAGAAAGGTACGTGCCCACCTGTCAGGAATGGAAGGGAGTCAACTCTTGGGGGTTGGCTCCTGTCCCCCCTCTGCCTGGGACCCAGGACCTCTGTACCCCTCCTGCATTCCTGGAAGCCAGAGTTCAGGAAGGGACTTCACGGGTTCCTGGCAGCTTCCCTGGGCAGTGTGATCCGGCCCAGCCTCTGGGTTGGGAAGCTTCCCATCCCACCAGGTCACCGACACTCAACCCAGGCTGAGAACTTTCCTGTCCTTGATTGGTCACTTGCAGGCTGTTTTGGGACTTTGGGAAAGTCACTCAACTTTCCTGTTCCTCTATACTGGGGATAAGAGTGCTTGCTGTTGTCCTGGTGTGGAAGGAGTTCTGTAAGGGGAAGGAGCATAACTGGATACTGACACCAAATGGTGTCACCATCCTGCTTGGTGATGGGAGGAGCAGGATGCAGTTCAGAGCGAAGGCTTGGGGACCAAGAAGAGGGCCTTTCCAGGATGCTGCAAGGTTAGGGAGGCCTCCTGGAGGAGGTGGTGCTGAGCAGCAACTAGAGAAGCCAAGAGGAGGCAGAGGCATCCTGTACCCAGGCAGGAAGTACAGCCATCTATCCACAAAGTGATGCCTGAGCAGGAACAGGGAGTAGAGTAAGAGGGTCCCCAAAGCTCAGCCTTGAAAGGCACCTCAGAGATGGAGGATGGGGCAAGGGAAGCAAGGAAAGTCACCCCTTTGGGCTTTACTCACCTATAAAATGGGTCAGGGAAGCCAGGCACTGGTGCCTCACACCTATAATCCTAACTACTTAGGAGACTGAGATCAGGAGGATCACTGTTCAAGACCAGCCTGGGCAAATAAAGTTCTGGAAACTCATCTCTAAAATAACCATATGCACCCTTCGATAACTCAGCTGGTAGAGCAGAGGACTGTAGACTGCATAAAATAACCATAGCAGGGCTGGTGGAGTGCCTCAAACAGTAGAGTGTCTGCTTAGCAAGCATGAGGCCTGGAGTTCAAACCCCAGCATTGCCAAGAAAAAGAGAGAGAGAGAGCACAAACCTCAGTACCACCAAAAAATAAATAAATAAATAAAATAAAAAATAACTAGAGCAAAGTGAACTGGAGGTGTTGCTCAAGTTATAGAACAACTGCTTTATAAGCATGAAGTCCTGAGTTCAAACCCCAATCTCACCAAAAAAGGCGGGGGGGGGGGGGGGGGAGGAGGGACCAGGGACCGACACTCACAAGTACTGAGTATGATATGCAGGTAGAATTACTGTTCTTTTTTTTTTTTTATTTGGTGGGATGGAGTTTGAACTCAGGGCTTTGTGTTTGTAAGGCAGGGGCTACTGTTAGTTTTTTAATGATTCACTTGTTCTAGGCCTTTTCTAAAAGCCCAGCCCAGCCATCATTCTCCTCTCCGGCAACTGTGCAGACTGTTGAATTTCTCTCCCCGCTCCACCCTGAGACCCAGAGGGTCCAAAGAGGCCTTGGTGGGGGGCCCTAAAGGCAGCTGGGCCCTCAGTCCATCTCAGGCCTGCTGTGTCCAGGCCAGGCCTGCTGTCTCCCACAAGCATCATCCTGAGTAGGTGGTGGGTCAGACAGGTAGCAGCACCTCCGGCTTTTCAGGAGCCCAGGAGAGAGGAGTGGGAGGTAAGCAGGAGGTGGTGGAGGGTCCCGGCACAGGGATCCAGCAGCCTTCCTGGAAGAGCAGGACAGCCCCGGGGCTGAGCTGGAGAAGACACTCAATACATTGTAATGATTCCGGGACTGTCTGGAAGGGGAAAAAAAAAAAGAGGGGAGGAGCCCTTCCGTGCCTAGACCCTATTCACTCTCTAGTTAATTTATTTGAAGTTTTAATCTAATTATTAACTATTTTAAAGGCTAAGAGGCTTTCTCCAGCAGCAGCACCAACAATGTCACCTCTTCTCCCGGGGAAGGCCCCAGCCAAGGCCCCAGCCAAGGCCGATAATAGGACCACGGAGGGAGAGAAAGGGAGCAGCGAGGGCGGGTGGGGGGGGGGGCTAGAGGGGCTTAAGGTTCATTATTGGGCAGACTTACATTTAATAGCAATTTACAACCAAGTTATAAAACCCCTGGAAATGGGGGTTAAGAATGGCGAGGCTGTCAGCGCCCTGAGCGAAGCCCCTCCAAACGGCGCCTGGCTAATAAAGACTGGAAAGTCGCTATTGAGGCCTGATTGGCACCCGATGGCTGGCTCCATGGTAATGAGCCAGGCAGATGGGTGGGGGATTAGCCGCCAACTTTGAACAGCTTTTCTTTGTCACTGTTACAGCTCTCTTGTTAGTCCCCTAATACATTTATTGCTCATTTCACACCGCTCGAGAAAGTGCCCCTTGCTATTCAGAGTCAACCCCAAACCCACCCACTGTCCCCTCCCCCGCCCCCACAAGGCCCTTTCCTTGCCGAGCCACAGCCGCCTCCCTCCTGCCCTCCTGCCATCCCAGACCCCTCAGACTTCGTGGATGCCTCCCTGCTGGAGTGGGCACCAGCTCACCCCATCAATCAGATGGCTGGCTGGGGTGCAGGGGAATGGGGTCCACCTGACGCATGTGGCGGGGAGCTGAGTGTGTGTGTGTGTGTGTGTGTGTGTGTGTGTGTGTACACGCACTCAAGGGCCCGCCTGCACCTCCGCCAGGCCCCCGGGTAGCTGGTGGGACAGAAGGTGCTCCCTGGTAAGACAATGGTGGAGCGTGAAATTGAATTAGTTCAGGGCCTGGTTCCAATTTCACAGCCCCTAAATGCAAAAGGGGCAAAGAGAACGGGAGGGTGAGGGAGAGCGTTTTTATTGCATTTTCCCTTTCATTCTGGGGGGGCTTTCTCGCCCCTTCTCTCCCCCCAGCAGGCCTCAACCTGCACAGAGCTTTGAAGGAGTCATTTGGACTCTATATCTGTCACATCCATTTAAGGCGTTGCGGGTAGAGGGAGAGGGTGGGGTGGCGGGCACAGGCTGTGCTGCTGAGCCTCAGCCCAAGGCTTACTGTTTTCTCCTCTTCCTCCTCCAGGGGTCCCCGTGAAGGTGACCAATGTCAAGGATGGCACCACCCACCACACCTCCTTGGAACTCTTCATGTACCTGAACGAAGTTGCGTGAGTGCCTGCGATCTGCCTGGTGTCCTGGGCCCACTGTCTCCTGCAGACACACCTGGGCCTTTGTAGCTGTGTTTACAACCGAAGTGCAGGAGTAGAGGAAGGCAGGCTGTGTCCTGGCCCCGTACGCATACAGCCCCCTGGCCCAGTGATGGGTTTGGCGGGAGAATCCTAGTCCCTATCTGAATACTTCAGCCACTGAAGACAACAGCCCCAAGGATCTGCTGCCTTCCAGGGTTGGCCAGGCTAGGGCTTCCAGACCCTCCGATAAAAGGAAAGATGAATGTGGTGAGGGCTGGGCCAGGCAGGCTCCAAGACAGAGATGACAGAAGAGGCAAACTCAAATCAGGCTGACACTTCTTTCCCTGGGCCTCAGTGTATTCACCTGTACAAGGGGCACTTGGATAGGGTGACCTGGTTGAGGTATCCTCTGAGTCTCAGAGCCTAAGATGGAGCTGACCTCTGGACCCAAACCTTGTGGCGGGGCCTGAATTTGTGACCTGTTCCTCCCACAGGGGCAAACACGGTGTGGGCCGCATAGACATTGTGGAGAACCGCTTCATTGGAATGAAGTCCCGAGGTGAGTCAGGACCCTGGGGCGTGTCTCAGCACCCCACTCACCAGAGACCCCAAGACCACTGTTCCACGCCACTCTGTGCTACATGGATGACTTTGGGCAAACCTCACACAACTGCAGTTTCCCTTCAGTGAAGTGGGGACAATGGCCTTTGCCACTGACTTCCAGGGGTATTATGAAAGGAACTGTCCAGAGAGTTGGGAGGGGCCCAGGAGAGCTTGGAGAGGGGACAGCCAGGGCCAGGGCTGGAGGTCAGGCTCTCTTGTGTCACAGGCAGGCAGGCCGAGTTTGGAGGCAGACTGCCAGGCCAATATCGTGCTCGTTAAGTCTACCTCTTGCACGCCATGCAGGCAAGGCAGGAATCCTGCTGGAGCAGCGCTATGAGGGGATAAAAGGGTATGGCACCAAACCCCTTTGTCCAGTAACACAGGGCTCTGCTTCAGTGTGGAGTGGCTAGCTGGGCCCTGGGAGAGAAGGAGTTTATCCCCAAGCAGATGTATGTCTTCTGTGACTCTCTTTATCAGTCATTTGCCATTCCATTGGTCACACCCTCCTCTCCAGGACTCAGTTTCCCCATCCATCCAACTAGAGGATCTCAGGTCCCTCAGGGTCTGCCCAAGTATGATAGAGCAATGCTGCTTTCTTTCAGGGGGTCTCTGAGACAGAGAGGCACAGTTCCAGGAGTTCGAGTCCCTGAATTGGGCATCTGAATTTTTGTGTATACTGGGGGCATGATCCAGGGCCCCTCATTTGCCAGGTGTTCAAGTTGTTTTGCTTGGGGTCAATTTGAAAAGATAAGACAAGCAAGTAAAACCGGGCCAAGTGTAGCCCTGGCTCTTTGCCCTTCGTGACACTTTTACCAAGATCCTAAAACTCAAGAGAGCTGATGGCCAGTTTTCAACTGTCAGAGGAGGGTGCTGGTCTGCGAGGTAGAATGTCTGGAGCTCTTGGCCCAGGTTTGCCCTGCCTTAGCCAATGACCTTGGACTTGGCACCTCTGGACCTCAGTTTCCCCATGTGTAATGAGGTAAGCCTCAGAGTGGGCCTGTTTGAAATTGTCTCAGTGGATGTGAGGAGGAGGGAAGGACCAAGCCACTCTGCCTCTTTCCCTCCTCCCCACACGGCTGTCCCTGAAAGACAACCCAGCTGAACCTGTCTTGGGCAGCCCTTGTGGAGCACAAGGTGACTAATTAGCTGTTCCCTTTTATCCTGGCCTCCTATTTAGCATCTGATTAAATGTCCCTTTGTCTCCACCTGCCTTTGGGAGTGGGTACAATGGAAGTCCCCCAGTGCTGCACAGGAAAGGGCCATGAGGCCTGAGACCAGCACCTCATTTACAGATAGGGAAACCAAGTCTCCAGGAAGGGAGAGGACTCTTTCAAGGCCCAGGCACATCAGTGGCAGGACCAGGACTGATACTCTGCCCAGGGAGTCATGGAGAGGAGGCCTAAGAGCTTGGGCTCTGGAGATGGACAGATGTGGATTTGTACCCACACGAGATAAAAAGAACAGGCGCAATGCAGGTGGTCCTTCAATGGCGGCCAGTCCCCAGAGAGGTGCTGGGAAACACTAAGGCAGCCTGGGCCTCTGGGAGCAGTGAAGCCCAAGGGTGTCCAGTAGTTGTCATGCTCTTCCCATGGCCATGGCAGGCGTCTCTAATTGGTTGTAGCGCTGCCCTGTTGACACCAGAGGCAGCTCAGTGCTGCTGGCAAGCACCGCCAATCCATCAGATTGCCACAAATGGATGGGCTGGCCTGAAGTCACTCTGTGAAATGGCATCCTTGCGGGTGAACTGAAGGAAGTTGTGATGAAGGCCTGGACTGCAGTGTTCCAGGGAAGACATCCTGCAGGTGACAGTAGAGAGGCCTCAGTTGGTTGAATGTGGGGAGGAGAAGGCAGAGCATTCCTGGAGGGTGGTGGAGAAGGGCAGAAAGCACCCACTGGCCTGCTTAGTGGTGGGTTGGGTCTGATGGGGGCTGAGCTCCCTGGAGACCTGGGGGAGGCATGTGGAAGAACTGTTGTAGAGGATCAAAGCTTTCGTGCCAGACCTGAGGCCTGATCATGGGAGCCTCTATTCTTCATCTGTGGAATGGGTTGAGGTGCTGCGTCTGGGAGATAGACTGATTCCCATTATCCCAGAACTGGGGCAGAAGTGCAGAACCATGAGATCAACAACTTGTTCCAACCTCTTTGGCTCCTTACTCCCCACGAAGGAAAAGGGACCTGGAGTTCAGTCCTGGTTCTGTCACGGTATTATGGGTATGTACCTCTGAGGGGCTCTCCCTAAAACACAGGATTTCATCTGAGCACTGTGTAGTCTTTGGGGAGAGAAATAGGGATTCTGACTCTCGGAAGTTGCTGTGCAACCTTAGGCAAGCTGTTCTCCCTTTCTGAATTGACAACTTTCAAGAAAAGGACCAGTCTGAAATGTCATCATTGCCTTCCAGAAGTTCTCACTTGCCTATTTTCTTACTTTGCAATTTTTAGGGTGGCATTGTGTTTTTAGTCTCTGCACTCCAAATATTTGTCTGTGAGAAAGGAGGATCAGAGGCAATAAATTAGGACACTGTGGACTCCCCCACAGAGAGGTGTTTTTTAAGTGTACGGTAATGGGAGAGGCTGTTAATCGCCAATTATATTGAGGGTAGGGCTGGAATCCAAGGTCGTCCGTATCACTGTGTACAGGGGGGCTGTCATTTGTATTGATTTTACAAAGCTTGTAATTGAAATTCGTTAAGGGCTTGTTTTTTTATTTCTCAGGGGTGGAGCAGAAGGGTAGGAAATTGGGCAGCGCCAGGACCCTGGGTCTGGATGGCCTGGTCAGTGGATACTAGGGCCACAAGGTCAGGGACAGAGGGCTGGGAAGCTGCAGATGGACGAGCTCTGGATGCAGTGTGGCTGTTCACATCGCCATTATCACATTATCTTTTTAACTCTGGAGGGGGGCTAATTAAGTGAAGTAAATGAAATCAGTGGGGAGGAGAAGGGGGGAGGCAGGCAGGAGGGAAGCAGGGAAGGAGGCATTCGTGTCTTTTGCCTGTCATTGGGCTCACCTCTCTCGGCTCTCCCCTCTCCCACCGTGCTCTATCTGGTCTTTCCTCTGCCACCACCGCTGCTTCTTGCCTTTCTCCTCTTTCTCCCGGCTCTTCTGCTGGCTCCCACTTCCCTGCTTTCTCCTCTTCTTTCTGTTATGTATACTTCCCCATGCTCCCCTCTTTCCTCCACCCTCCCTTCTCTCCCCCTGCTTTCCTTCTGTCTCACTTCCTCCAGCCAAGAAGGAAGCAGAGCTACCTGCCCACTTACCCATCCTGTCCACCCACCTGTCCACCCACCTGTCCAGCCCTCCCAGAGGGCTCAGATGGGACATTCCAGATGAAGAGTGGAGGGAGGCCTGTGAAGCAGAGGGGTTCTCAGTCCCAGAGGCTTGAAGTGGCCAGCCTCAGAGATCCACCCTGATTCCCAGGTTAGATCTGCCAAGCTTCAGAAACCTAGAGGATGGCTAGAGTCCCACCCTGACTTGGCCTCCCATCACCATAGCAACCACCTCCAGCCTTGGTCCTGGTACCTAAGAGGGGAGCCATTGGGCTTCAGCCAACCTCCTTTACCCTAGCCTTTCCAAATCCCTTCTTCTGGATACTGCAGCCTTTGGTCCAGGTGTCCTAACCACTACCCTAACCCCGGCTGGCTTGGCAGATCCCTCTCAATTCTGCCAAATCTCTTAACCCAGGCTGAGCTGGCAGCCTTGGGGACAGATGAGAAGAACTGAAATGCAGCAGCTGTGCGGTCCCCACCTCTTCCTCTTGGTCCACTCTCCCTCTGCTGCAACCCCCAGCTCCTCATCCTCCTTCCTCACACCCCCCCTTGGTGGTAATTAGGGTGTGATTGAAGCTGCTCTGCAGAGGGCTGCTGACACCTCTGTCTTTCCTGTAAACATGGGGAGATGAAAATAGACACTTGAAGCTGCTGTGCGTGTCACTCTGAAGATGTCTGTTGTCTCTGCCACGGCAGCTCCGAGGCTCAGCTGTCATTTCCTCCTTCTTTTTGCGCAGTGGTTTGTATGCGGACTGTCAAAAGCCCCAAATCCACACTCTTTTAGCATCAGGTTTCTGTCACTGATTTATTTTTTTAGTCTTTTTTTCCCAGAAGAAATACATAGAAATCATCTGTACCCTGTGCCCCTGTGGAAGATCTTTAAGACGTGTGTGTGTGTGCATGACAGCAGCAACCTAAAAACAAGCTTTTTCTTCAGTTACAAAGACCTTTAACACCTTCCAAGACAGAAGCAGGAATATTAATTGTGCTGGTGTGGTTTTTGGCCATGTCTTGGCTTTGTGCCCCCAGCCTTCCTGCAGTTAGTTGATCAACGTGAGGCTGGTTCTAGGGGCTCAGGAGGAGACCGGTTTTGCCTCCCTTCCACCCACGGGGTTCTCTCTGCCCCTGGTGGCGCCTCATTTCCCTGGGGCACATCTGAGATAGGTAGTAACTGGGGGACCTTGGGCAAGTTGTCTCTCTTCCTTGAACCCCGGATACCACTTGTGTTCTCCCCTTCCTCACTACTGGGAGGTAACATTGTGGAGTCGGCCTTTAGCAGTTCTAGAGACAAAACCATCAGTGTGGGTGTCATGCCAGGACAGCTGTGTATCACCATGCTTGCCTTCCTGGCAGGCTTCAGAAGAAGTTAGAGTGTAGGAGCAGCCAAACTTGGTAGCCTTCCTGTTTTCCAGACAGGTTCCCTGCCAAGGGCTCAGAGAGGATGCTAAGAGGGGCCAAGGTCACACAGCAATGCAGCTTGGCCTTGGCCCAGCTGGTCCAGCCCAGGACAGAAAGGCCACGGGAAGGCTGCCTGGGACCCCAGAGGTGAAAAGGCAGCAGCAGGGGCATGACGGTGCCATTGCCCCTGTCTGTGGCCAGTATAAGAATGGGCTTTGCAGGTTTCTGGGTTTTCCCAAAACGCACGAAACAAATCACTAGAAGGCTGTTTCTAACCTAATGAGCATTGTGCTCCTAGTCTAGTCTGTGCCAGGGCGAGATGATTGGCAGGCTTTAGTGGGTGTCTTGCTTGCAGTGGTTCATGGCAAATGGCGTTATCCTTGGTGATAAGGTTTCTAGGGTGCTCAAAACTTGCCCTTGAACCTTGACATTTTTTCCCATTTTGGAGGCAGACATGTCCAAACCTTCTACACACATTAGTTTTTCTAAATGGACTTTCTCAGTGGCCTGGGGCCATCATGAGTCACTTGAGTATGGAGTCACCCTGATCCCCAAGGAGTGGTCCCAACTTCTGTGCTAAGAACAGTCGCCTGTTCTCAGTCTGTTGGTGGTAGCTTTTCTGGGCCATCTAGTCTGCCACCACTTCTGTCAGTGTTTTGGCCCCTCTGTGGTTTGTGCAGAAATGAAATACAGAGCCTGTTTGGACTGTGTCTGCTACTGTAATGATGGGGGCTCCTGGGGTTGAGGTCTTGGGCCTTATGCATAAACTTTGGGATGCTGGCAGCTACCCAGGAGATGGAGGTAGGAGGATCAAGTTCCAAGGCCAGCCCTAGGCAAAATCTTGAGACCCTGTCTGAAACCAAACTAAAGCAAAAAAGGCTAGGGTCATAGCTCAAATTGTATCAAGTCCTGAGTTCAAATCCCAGGATTGCCCAAAACAAACAAACTTGGGGATGTTGGTGGGGCCATTTTCCACACAAAGGTCACAAATAGATTTGGGACAGTGGAGATTGCCCAAGAGCTGCTCGTGGCACATGATAGCCCTGCTGGCACCTGGTCTCTGTAGGGACTTTTACCTGTTGCCTGAGACTTCCAGCCTTGCACTGACTCACTTGCCAAACGCCCTGAGAGGTGACCTGGAGCCAAGCCAGGAGACTGTTCTCCTGGTCCTGTTTCTCCTCTGGTTGGCTGGCTGGCTTTGGGCAAGTCACTACCCTCCTGGGACCTCAAGTCTTCTCATGTGTAAAATTGGTAGGTGGATGTTCACTGATTTAAGGGCTGCTCAGTGGAGCCCAGGGTCGGCAGAGGGACCTCTGCTCCCCACAGCGGGGTCCCAGCCGTAGCTTCTATGTGCTCGGCTTTTGTCCAGGGTGCCTGAGTGCTGGTTCTGCAGCTAAAGGTTAGGAGAAGACTGGGGGTGGTGTTGCACGCCTGTAATCCTAGTACTTCAGGGGCTGTGGCAGTGGAATCACAAGTTCAAGACCAGCCTGGGCTACATAATAAAACCCTGTCTCAAAGTAAATAAACAGCCAGGCACCAGTGGCTCACACCTGTAATCCTAGTGACTCAGGAGGCAGAGATCAGGAGGATCGTGGTTCAAAGCCAGCCTAAGCAAATAGTTCTGTGAGACCCTATCTCAAAAAACCCTTCACAAAATATAGAGCTGGTGGAGTGGCTCAAGGTGAAGGCCCTGAGTTCAAACCCCAGTACTGCAAAATAATAATAATAATAATAATAATAAATAAAGTAAATAAACACATAAATGGAAATTAAGCACCTGGTTGATGCTAAAGGGCCTTTCATTTCTGAGATTCCCAGACTTTAAAGATCAAAACCAGGCTAGGTGCACGCCTGCAATGCAAGCCTCAGGAAGCTGATGCAGGCTAGTTCAAGGCCAGCCCGGGTCACATAATGAGATCCTGTCTGTCCAAGGACCTCTGGAATCCTAGCTATCCAGTCCAGGCAAATAGTTTGTGACACGCAAATACCCAACACGGTAAAGGGCTGGTGGAGTGGTTCAAATGGTAGAGTGCCTCCCTTAGCAAGTGTGAGGCCCTGAGTTCAAACCCCATTATTGCCAAAAAAGAAAGAAAGAAAGAAATCCTCTCTTAAAAAGTGAATAAATAAATTCAAAGCCTGGAGGAGTTCTCAGAGGATGAACCTTCTGGGGCAGGAAGAGCTCATCAGACAGCCTTCCCCATGTTCTGGTTTGGTTGTGAAATAGCCTCAGTATAAAATGTCTCATTCTAACTATTTGTGAGTGTGCAGCTTGGTGGCATTAATCAGAATGACATGGTTACACGGCCACCACTGCCATCCAGCCACAGATTTTTCCATCTTCCCATTAAGCACTCACTCCCCAGCCCCGGGCAGTCCCCATTCTACCTTTTGTTTCTGGATTTACCTGCCTTTCTGACCTCATGAGAGGAACCCGACAGTATTCGTCCTTCTGTGACTGGCTTTCTTCACTTGGCAGGATGTCCTTCCTTTTTTAAGACTGAATAATATAGCCCTGTGTGCCTGGGCCATTTGTCTTTCTGTTCCTCCCACAGTAGACAGCTGGGTGCTTCCACCTTGGGCTTCTGGGCTGCTGTGAGCGTGGGTGGTTTTTTTAAGCAGCCACTGTGGAAAGATGGTAGTGGTAATAAGTTTTTGGAGACTGAGAAGTTGCCTCTATAATGCCCTAACATTACATGGTGGGGAGAAGGGAAGTTTTTGGGGTAGTATTTGTGGGTGTGGTAGCTATGCCCGTTCTCCATCAGGACAGTGGACACAAGGCAGGTTTGTCCAAGGCAGAGCCCACACTCCCAGACCAAGAGGGGTCTGGGTCCTGCAAGTGTGGACAGTTCTGCCTCTTGGTGCTTCTGAGTCCTCAAACATCACTTAGTACAGCTAAGGGGACCTTTGGAACCCAGCTCAACTCATGGTCAGGCCCCTCATGTCACCTCAGAGACCATCTGGTCTAAACAGGTTGTCTTGCAAACGGAAGAACTGAGTGAAGTAACAGAGGGGACTTGAGCAAGGCCCTCCCCCCGACCTGGTTTTGGGCTTCTGTGGGTCGGTGACCAGTGCTGGCTAGAGACTTAGGGGGCCTAGATTCCATTCCCAGCTCTGCCTCTGGTGAGTCCCTTTTTCAGGGCTCAGCTTCCCCATCTGTACAGTGGGATCATGGCTCAGGAGAGACATGGCTGCCAGGGAGCCCCTGGCTGCAGTCAGCACGCGTGTTCGCACATGTACACATATGTGCATGTGCGCACACAGCCATCCCCCTTTCCCTGGCTCCCTAGTGGGAGGGAGGAAGGGATATTTGGGGCCCGGGGCTTTACCACAGTCGGTTTAATTACAGGTTTTCAGCCTCGGGCCGGTGGGCACACATTGGGGGGGTTACTGCTCCGAAACCCTGTCATTTTCCCACGTCTGAGGGCCTCTTCAAAGGGGGGCATCTAGACATTTTCTCCACAAGCTGCCGAGTGGACTGTCGTGGCCCCAGCATGAACGTAATGACAGATGCATTTTGCAGCAAGCTGGGAGTGAATGGGTCCGACTGGCTTGTCTCCTGTCAGACGAGTCATTATTTTTTTTTTTTTTTTTTTGTCATTTGCTGACAGTTTGGGTTTCATGCGTTTCTCCTTTTTTCTTCTTTTCCCCCTGCCTGGAAAAATGGCTAGGTATCTACGAGACCCCAGCAGGGACTATCCTTTACCATGCTCATTTAGACATCGAGGCCTTCACCATGGATCGGGAAGTGCGCAAGATCAAGCAGGGCCTGGGTCTGAAATTCGCAGAGCTGGTGTACACCGGTGCGTATGACTCACAGCTGTCCCAGCGCCCCCTCCAACGTCCCCCCCGCCAGCACCTCAGGCCTTCCCCCCATCGACTGCCATCTCCTTCCGCCCCACCCACTGCCAGCTTCTCTGAGACCCCAGAGGTGCAGGCGGAAAGTGATCAAGGTGAAGCAGGGATGACGGAGGGAGGAGGCGATGCCATGATGACACCCTTCACTGGTGTTAGAGTGATGCTGACCCTCCACCTGTGGCTTTCATGTGGCAAAGCCACGAAAGCAGCTGACACTGGGTGGGACTTGTGGCTCCCCATAGTCTTCTAGGAGGAAAGTGCAGGCTCTGACCTTGTTCCCATGGACACAGCCAAAGGGGCCCAGCTGGGTTTGGTTCCTAGTCAGATTGTTTGCCCCTGACTATCGCCCACAGGAAAGACTCTTTGACCCAGAACTCAGCCACAGACCTAAGCATGGCAGGAGCCAGATTTTGATCATGAAACCCCTGGTGTGGCATGAGGCCAGCCCACTTGCAGAACAATTGGTGGATGAATTAGCATCCAGCATGAGTGGTCCCACCTTCCAGACACACAGACCGAGTTTCATACCCACCCATTGTCACCAAGTTGGGACCCAAGCCTCCTGATTCCAAATCTGACCCTCACAGTGTCTACCAAGGTTTTCCAGGGCCAAATCTAGCCTGCCATCTGTTTTTGTCCTGCCCTTGAGCTAAGAATAGTTTTTACATTTTTAAATGGGGAGAGGGGCAGGGAGCTTTCGTGATGTGAAAATTACATGAAACTCCAATTTCAGTGTCCATACATAGTTCCAGTGGGACATGGCCACGTGCATTCATGTCTGCCCACAAATGCTGTCCAGCTGCAGCGACAGAGTTAAGTAGTTTGTTTTTATTTGGAGTTCTGGGGTTTGAACTCAGGGCCTACACCTTGAGCCACTCCTCCAGCCCTTTTCTGTGATGGGTTTTTTCGAGATAGGGTCTCAAGAGCAATTTTTCCCAGGCTGGC
Organism: Castor canadensis; assembly: GCF_047511655.1. Classification (NCBI taxonomy): domain Eukaryota; kingdom Metazoa; phylum Chordata; class Mammalia; order Rodentia; family Castoridae; genus Castor; species Castor canadensis. Next base: position 6,125,866 of record NC_133398.1, on the reverse strand, counting down.
TTACAACCATGATCCTCCTGATCTCTGCCTCCCGAGTAACTAGGATTACATGTGTGAGCCACCGGCGCCTGGCTGGACTTGGGTAGTTTTGAGAGAAAGCATAGGAGCATTGACAATTGGCCATTTACAGAAGACATTTTCTGACCCCCCAATCTATAACATTCACATGTCCCCAATTTGGGGAATCACAACAGGTCCTCTGAGCTATTGGGGGTCAGGCTACTGCTTCTGGCTGACCTGACATCTCTGGACAGGAGGTCAGGGTTGCCTGGGCTGAGCCCTCTCTCCCTCCCCTCCCAGATTCACTGTAACTCATCCCAGGGTCTCAGGAGGTTTTGCTGGCTCTTGGTTGGCATCACTTCTCACTGCCATTGTTCCCAACAGCTTTTAAACTTAGTCTCCCCACCTTTTGCTAGGTACAGACAGGTGTTTAAATACCATTGTTTCCTGCCAGCTCTGGAGCTCGGCAGGATTTCACCACTGAGGTGGATTTTGTTTACAAAGTAAGACCATCATTAAGACATGACAGGGTATGGTGCAGGAGACAGCACCTGGGCTGGGTGTTCTGGAGGTGTCCGTGGGGGCCAGGAGGGGATAGGCAGATGGTCTTCTTGTCCTACAGTGACAACCACTGCCATTTCCCCTGCTCTCTTGCTACCAGGCCCTGGGCTGGGCACTTAGTAGGTGTTATTTAATCTTAGCTTCACAGAGGCAGGGAAACTGAGGCCCGGGCAGGCAAAGATACTTGTTCAAGGTGTTAAGGCTGATGAGCTGCAGCAACTTGGAGTCCAGGACAGGCCAGCTGCAGAGGCCTACCAGTTCCCAGGGGAGCAGAGGTGCCGTGGCCCAGACAGGGGAGCCCTAGGTACCTGGGCACAGCTTAGCAGGCATGGCGCCTCTGCAGAACATTGCCTGGGTTGAGTCCCTGCTCTGTCAGCCAGTGCGGAGCCCTCTAAATCCTAAAATGAGGCGTAGTGATTAGAAGATTTAAAAGCAAACAAAACCTCAGAGGGGGGACGAGGCTTATTCCAGGTAGTTATTGCTAATATTAACTTTGTCCAGTCCCTATGATGTCCGAGCCCCCACAGACATCAAGGGCAGCCTCCAGCAGCCTGTCCCCCAACAGCCCAGAGGGCACTTGAGGTGAATTCTCACATGAGAGATACGACGTGCTGCAGATCCACAGTTGGCTTGGCTCGAGCATGTTCTCACACTCTGTGGGCCTTGGCTTTCTCATCTGAAGAATGGACATGATAATTCTACCCACCATGCTTCTGATGAGAGCGCAGTGTCTGAATATTTGTCACATGTCTGGAATGGTGACATGGAGCATGATGTTCCAGTGGCACTAAATAGCAAAAGGCCTGGCACGGTTTCTGAGTGGAGGCAGAAGACTAGCACCTTGCCTCTGGCTAGGTTATGGTTGTGGGCAAGTTTGTTCCCTCCCTGAGCCTCAGTTTCTCCTCCTGTAAATTGAAGGACTCCAGGCCAGGGACATGCCGGCTCTCTTCCCCATCATAGCTAACTCCTCCAGTCCAAAACCCACCACTCTGCTGTAGCACTTGACTTGCTTGGAGTCCCCACAGCCTGGGACCTCAGGGTACAGATGGGATGATTGAAACACAGGGAAGCCCTCCACCTGCCCCAGCCCAGCTCCTAGATGCCCTGGATCCCTGCCTCTGTGTGCCTGAGTCTGGCTGCCTTCTTTCTCTCTTCCCCTGTTCCCAGACTTCCTGGCCTGGTTTTATGGGGCTTAAGCAGACCCCTTGCCTCTAGGAGCAGCATCCAGGGTCAGCCTGGCAGGACCCCAGCTTTAGGACCCTTGAGGAGCCCGATGGAGGTTCTCATTTAGGGGACATAGCTCCCCTCCTCTCCCTTTGACTCACTTTCTTCAGCAGTAACACGAGCATCATGCATAGTGTGCACAGAGCTGTCCCAATTACAAAAGATCGTGTGTGGAGAGCTTGGTTGGGCCTAGCCCAAAGGGGGAGGGGATCCCTCTGCAGCTCAGCCCGAGCCCTCACCTACAGTGCATCACAGTCCTGGGACAGGCAGAGTCTCCTTCCCCACCCCCCCAACCAGGCATCTGGGACCAGGCTCAATGTCCTCATCCTAGACTGGGTCCACTGGGAAAAGAAACCTGAGCCCAAGACCTCTGTGGAGTAGAGGCAGGAGATTGGAGATAAAGCCCAGGCCAATGGCTCCCAGGATGATCTCTGCCCTCCCTATCACTAGCTCCATCTCCACCTGCCTTTCAGCCTTGGAACTTAATGGGCTAATTATCCCACCTGAGAAAGACAGCCAAGCCCAGGACATGGTGGCTATGGGGGGGCATCAGTGTCCCTTCTCACAAGGGTCCAGTGGCTTGCTGGAAAAAATGCCAGGAATGGGGTACTGTGGTGGAGTACTCCCTCAGACCTGGGCTCCTTCCTGGTCTTACTGTGTGGCTTTGGACACTCTCTTGCCCTCTCTGGGCCTTTGTCTCCCTGCATACAGTGAGGGCTGGCAGAGGTCATGGTGTTCAAACAGCAAAGCAAATGTCCAGAGCTCTGTGCTGTATTCTCATAGACCTGACACTTCCCAGCAGAGAGGTCGTAATGATATCTCATCATGCAAATGAGGAAACTGAGTCACAGGGAGGTTATATCACATATCAGGGTGGGGCTGCAATGTGAACTCAAATGGCAGGATACTAGAGAGCAAGGACCCACCTCTTCTCTCCCTGCTTGGCCCTCCCCCACTTCTGCAAGCCAAGGACCCCATTTCAGAGGCCACCTGTCCCTTTCCCATGGAGAGCCTCAGCAGGAGATTCCCCCCAGGCCCCCAGGCTTGGGCCTTCAACAATAGCCGCCGCCAGGGGCTGACCCAGCCATTTATCAGGGCAGGAGATCATGCTCCATCTGGCCCTGCAGCTGCCCAGGTGGGCTCACCTTCCCAGCTCTGTTTCAGAGAAACCCTACCACCTGGCTGACACTGTGCCTCCCCCAGCCTGGCTGTGGCCACCTGCCTGCCCCTTGGTCCTAGCTCCCGCAGCAGAGACCAGAGAGGAGGCAGTGACTGTCCCAAGACAATCTGGATGGAGCACCCATCCTCCCCAGCTTTAATGGGAGAGAGGAGGGGAGAAGACGGGCAGCATATCCCTGCCCATCTGTAACCCAAAGCGTGTTCCAGCCTCACCAGGTCAGGCCCTGCTTCCAGTCAGAGCAACAGTCCCTCACCTGGACGTTTTCCCTAGGGTTGTTGATGCTGGTGCAGGAGAGGAGCTTAGCACAGGACCTCTCCTTAGACATGTAAAAATATTTGCTGTGCATTTGAAAATACTAGCACCATGCAGAGAACAGTTCAGTGATTTCCCTGGGCCGAGGGGTGGCCCTTTCCTCATCTGGTTCCCAGGAGCTCTTGCTCTATACAGGAACTCCACATTCAGTACTGCTGTGTCATTTCTACTCAGAGGTAGGGAAACAGGCACAGAGAAGTCAAGGCCACACATACCCATGGTCTGTCTGACCCAGAACCAATACACCCAGCTGCAGTCCTGGCATCCCCATTGCTCAGTCCCGATACCGGTGCCTCTGAGCTCTGCTTGGGGTCTCTTGCCTTCTCTAACAACATCGGCCTTACCACACCAGTGGTCCCTCTGTGACCACTGTGGCACTCCTTGAGTGTCTGTGACATGAGCCACTCTCCTCCTCCTGACCTCTAGGCAGTGTCTCCCTAAAAGGATGAGGTCACCCCCCCACCACCTCCACCCTGTGCAAGGTTCTAGGACAGGTGTGAAGGTGTGTTCCCCAGCCATATCGTTTACCAAGACACATGGTGCCAAAGCTCCAGACCATCATGGGGTAACGCCTGGGGTGCCCTTCCTGCACCCCAGTGTCCCCGTGCCCTGGCCTGAGGCAGGCGGCAGTGGTCTTCCCCCAGCATCCTCTTGGTTTCCTCCCCGCAGGTTTCTGGCACAGCCCTGAATGTGAATTTGTTCGCCACTGCATCGCCAAGTCCCAGGAGCGGGTGGAAGGGAAGGTGCAGGTGTCTGTCTTCAAGGGCCAGGTGTACATCCTTGGGCGGGAGTCCCCACTGTCTCTCTACAACGAGGAGCTGGTGAGGTAGGTGCCCCCTACCTCGTCCTGACCCCAGCGGGGCTCGGTCCTGTCCAGTGTCTCCTCTGACCGGCTTTCTCAACACCTCTGTGCTGAACACTTCAGATGTGTGCTGAGCACAGGGAGATCACAAAGGGCCATCTGTGCCCTCATGGACTGTATGGGCCTGCTGGGGAGAAAAGCACCAGTCAAACCATAGCTGGGTTGCAGAATTAGAAAAGGTAGCAGTGGGCTGGGAGGCAGAATGGGACACTCTGTCTGGGCTTAATAGTTAGGGATTGGGAGGCCACCTGGTATGACTTTCTTGCCATTTAAACTACAGCAGAAGGAGTTAGCCTGGTGGGGGTGGGGGTCCTGGGGCAGCACCTTGGGTGCAGGGGTTCTGAGCCTGGAAAGAGCCCAGAAGACCCAGGTGCTACAAACGTGGGGCAGAGGAAACCAAGGAGCCAAGGTGAGGGGCTGAGGCCAGATCTTAAAGGAAGGGTGAGATCAGATTTGTGTTCTGTGAAGGTCCTTCTGGCTGCTCTGGTGAATAGATTTGTGTGGTTGGATGCTGGCAAGGGTGGACCAGGGTGGCTCTGGGACAAGAGAGAAGTAGATGGATTTAACAGATCTTTAGGAAGTATGCTGAAAGGGCTTAGAGGTGGCAGGAGGTGGAGGGGTGTGAATAGCTGGGTACTTGATAGCAGTCACTGAGGCTAGGAGATCAAACCCAGTTCCTCACCATGTCAGGAAGGGCTCTAGCATAGCTGCACCCCAGCTCAGAGGGAATGTTCTTGAGTAAAGACCACACATTTGGGTTTAGGGTATCTCGATCATGGATCTTCTTTGAGATAGCCTGGGCGAGCCATCTGGCCAGCCATTGGGCATGTGGGTCCAGAGTTAAGGAGAAACCTGGTTTGAAGACACTGGAGGGGGCTGGAGGTATAGCTCAAGCAGTAGAGTGCCTGCCTAGCAAGTGCAAAGCCGTGAGTTCAAACTCCAATAATGCCCCACAAAAAAGACATTAAAGGGTCATGTCGTTCTCTAAGGAGAACCCAGAGGACAATGAGACATACTGGGAACAAAGGTGAGCCTTGTGGAGCTCCTCAAAGAGGCCAGGCAGAGGGTGACTGAGAAGGAGGGAACGCAGGACAGGTAGGGAGTTTGGCGGGCCCGCCCCGCGTGAGCAGTTGATCCACCTTGAGTCTGCTTTGTGATGGACAGCGGTTCCGATGTCTCCTCTGGAGGTCACCTGGCCACACTGGGGGTAAGGGCAGACCCCTAGGGATAGGCAGCCCCACCAGACGTGAACCCAGCCCCAGCTAGCTCAGGCTGAGGCTGGCTCTCCCCTCCCAGAGGCCAGGTGGGAATTAAAGTACGAGTTTTGTTTGGCAGTCAATATTATTTTCTTCTTTCCCTTCTCTTTGCCATGTTGAGTTTCTCCTCCCCCCCCCAATCTTTCTAAACACTTTATAAGCCATAAATATAACCGAATCAGTTTAGATCAGTCGGGGTAAATGTCAAATTATCTTCTCTCTTTCTCTCTCTTGCTCTTTCTTCCCTCCCCCTCCAAATCAACAGTCTCTAGTAACCTGTCCAACCCTTCATTAAGCCTTACAGTCTCACTCAGGGAGATTAAATGAATAAAGTAAAAAGGGAAAGGGGAAAAAAGAGAGAAAAGCAGAAGCATTTATTCTCACTGTGTCTCCGACCATTTCCCTTTTCTTTTTGATTTCTACATCGCTGACTTGAAAGCCCTTGAGTGACAGCGTCACAGGGACCAACGAGGAAGCCGCGAGAGGTAGCAGAACTGGAAATGCCGCGGCACAGTGGGTAGAAAGTAACGTAATTATAGAGCAGGGTCAGAGCCACTCGAATGAGCAAAAATAAAAGCACAGAGGTTTTCTGTAGACCGTCAGGGGAGGTAAGAAAAAAAAAATCATTGTAAACTCCTTTTCCACCTCCCCCCATCCCACCCCAAACCACGATTTAAAAAAAAGGGCTTTCGTCCCTGAGGGACACCTCACGGAACTCGTGGGACTGTCTCTTGGCAGGGGCTTCTAGGGTCAGCTGACAGGCTGGTTCTGGGGACAGGGACAGGGGAGTTGTTTTGACTTCTGAGGGATGGAGGCAAAAGGACAGATGGGTGCTATGGACCAGGCGAGAGAAGGGGCTCAGCCCCCTGCCTTCTCCCTGGGCTGGTACAGGGCCCTTGCAAAGGGTGGGAGGTACAGACGGGCTGAGGCTAGCTTTCTGAAGCCTGCTGGACAGTTAGGGGGGAGGTTTATGTTAAGCTTTGTGCACCCCCACCCCACTCCCCGAGCAAGGTGTGTTGAAGGGAATTAAAGAGGTTGGTGGCCTAGTGTGGCCTATTTTTCTCAGCACCTACTTGTACAAGGAGAGGCTTCCGAGCAAGCTGGAAGCTAGGCACCAGTGCCTCACGCCTATAATCCTAGCTACTCAGGAGGCAGAGATCAGGAGGATTGAGGTTCAAAGTCAGTCCCAGACAAATAGTTCCAGAGACCTATCTCAAAAATACCCAACACAAAAATGGGCTGCAACAATAGCTCAAATGGTAGAGCGCCTGCCTAGCGAGCATGAGGCCCTGAGTTCAAACCCCGGTGCCACCCAAAAAAAAAAAAAATGGTGCAACAAGCAAACTGGAATCTTCTCCCTGTGGGACCATGCCAACAGTCAACTCTTGTAGCTTCAGCACCTAAGTCCTGAGGGTACCAGAGGGAAGGGAGGGAGGGAGAGAGACTAAGTCTCTCCTGTGGAGAGTACCCTGTGCCAGCTTCCAAGGCCTGATGAAGGTCAGGACCAGGGTTCTGCGGTGGGAGGGCAGACTGGACAAACCACCAGGCCAGTCAGGTCAGACACAGAGACTCCCAGAGTCCACACAGAACCAGTCAGAGGCACAGTTGCAAAGTCGCACCCAGTATTCTTTTCCCTCCCTCCTGAGAGCACAGGCCACCTCCTTGTCATTGAGAACTTGAGGTTGCTTTGTCCTGAAACTGGTCTGGGGCTGATTAAGAGTAGGACATGACAAGGGACCTCCTGGTTCTCGTAGCCCTAGTGGGTAGGGCCCTGAGTGCTGTACTCAATGAGGAGCAATGGATGATGGGTTGCCGTGTCTGTGTCTTGCTCTTGCTTCCTCTGCACCTGGCACAGCTGGCCTGGCAGGTAGTACATACTTAATAAAGTGAGTGAGTGAACGAATGGACGTGCCAGTGCTACTGAGGGCTTACTTCCATGAGCCAGCTGCCATCATACTGGGAGCAGTCACCTTCAGGGGCATTCACCAGGCACAGACCACAGCTCCGGGAGCTGCACGCTTGTCCCAGGCTATGTGGTGGCGTGCAAATCCACTCACCAAACGTGACTGGCTGCTGTGGCTGGGCGGGGGGTGCTGGGGAGAAGAGCTGAAAGATGAAGGCTGTTGGTCTGCAGGATGGGAACCACCAAGTCCAGCAGGTGACCTGGTACAGTTCAGGTGGGGGTGCCTAGGTCTCAGGATGGACTCCACAGGGTCTGACTAGGGGAAAGGCAAGCTGGTGGGACATGCTGCAAATACCAGCAGCCTCCCTGCAGCCTGAGAGAGGCCATCAGTCTATTTGGATTTGTACCCCTTCTGGACCTTCATTGGCCATTTCTGGATCCTCCCCTCTTAGCCCGTCATGGCCCCAAAGCAGGGCTGGTTCAGATGTGTGTCCTTTGTTAACACACAGAGGTCTGTGGTTTGTAGAAGGATTTCCTGGGGCCAGTGCTGACCAAGCCAGGACCCAAGCTAGTGGCAGCTGTTAGCCGGCCACTTTATTACACACAGAGAAGAGGCTACTGGGCACTGCTGGGGTCCTCAGCCACCGGCATGGGGCCTGGCACAGAAGACAGCTCCCGGAACTGGACAGAAATGGAATGACAAGGTGACATACTGGGGAAGGCTTGCTCCACCTAGGAAAGGCAGCCAGGGGTCACTGACAGGTCTGCTGTCTCTTTGCAGCATGAACGTGCAGGGCGACTATGAACCTATTGATGCCACAGGCTTCATCAACATCAACTCCCTCAGGTGAGGAGCTCTCTGATAGGCCCCGAGGATATGGCCTAGAGGTGCAAAGAAAACTAAGCCAGCTGCCTAGTCATCTGCTTTTCCATAGCCAAGGAGTGATGCACAATGTCGGAAGTCACTCAGACTTGGGTTCAAATCCTGGCTCTCCAGTAGAGTGCTAGATCCCTTCCCAAGTTCTGAGAGTCACAAGGGAGAGTGTGAACTGCACCTGCCTCGCACTGAAGACTCCATAGGAGCCTGTGGGAACTGAGCACATGGGCCAGGCACTGGCCCATAGCAGTGCCCAGCAGCTCAAGGTCAAGCACCCTACACTCATCACAGCAGCTGCCATGGGCCAAGCCACTCCCAGGTTCTCTCCTAGGATTAAGTGACAAACTTAATTCTTAACACAAATTTCCCTGGAAGCTGGCCCAGGGTCACATAGCTAGGAAGTCGTGGAGCTGAGTTGGGAAGACTTGTCTGTACAGCTCTGGATTCTCCATTACCAACTTCCTTCTCCTGGGGCTGGGATCAGGAAGAAGGTTATAGTCTCTCTTCTTGCTCAAGCAACCTGCCCTTGGCCCAAAGCCAGCCCCTTGTCCCTAGAACTACCCCAGGCCAGGAGAGACACTGACTCCAGCCTGACCTCCCTAGGCCCTCCCTCTCCCCACAGTCACCTCTTCCTCCCCGCCTCCTGTGCACCCCTTTGTATTTTATGACTCTATAAACCCTTTTAAATGACCCAGAACACACTGGGGTTTCATAATGGCCTCTTCATTTCTCCCATTGCCAGTTAAATGCTTTGTCTCCAACAATGACAAACAATGTTTTCCCCTCAGATAAATTAATTATATTATCCTGATTGCAGGGCAGGAGAGGCCAGGATGGGAAAAGGGGACAGAAGAAAAAGACAACTTCACACACATCTTAACAAACAGCTGCCCCCACCCCCACCCCAGTCCTGTCTGAATGAATGGAACTGAATGCATGTTTTTATTGTTAATTTAAATTTTTCTTTGTTTTCAATCTGGTTTACAGACTGAAGGAATATCATCGCCTCCAGAGCAAGGTCACTGGCAAATAGAGTCGCTGACAATGAGGAGCTGGGGCCTCCTCTCCCTGCACATCTCCCAAGTACAGGCACTAATTGTTGTGATAATTTGTAATTGTGACTTGTTCTCCCTGCCAGGCAGCATAGTGGGGCTGCTGGGCCCCAGCTTTGTTCCCTGGTCCCCTTAGCCTGCAAAAGTGGTCATCAAGGAAGGGTGGGGGCAGCTTCAGAGGGAAGCTGTAAAATAGCAATTAAAAGAAGACACATTAGTCTTTTGTTTCTTTATTTCTACAGAGGTGTGTGCATGTGACATAATGCTTTCCTTAGCTCAACCTCTGTGGTTTCTAATAGCTGCCGAAGGCCATCATTTGCCAAAGAACCTATTTATCCTCAACAGAAACTAGAAATCCAGAAGTGTCCGCTTAGGGCAGCCTGGGATTCTGTCACCCAACAGTAGCATGTGCCAGGGAGGCCAAAGAGAGTTTAGGTAACAGGTGTGGGAGCATGCTGGGCCATAGCCATTTCCCTGGGGACCATCTCCTCCCCGTAGCCCACAGGGAACTCCTGGATATGGTGGCCATGACCAAAAATATATCCACACTTCCCCACCATAGCTGAGCTGGCTTAAGAGTAGCCTAAAGCAGGCTAAACTGTGGAGGAGGAAGAACCTCCAATAAGAAAAGCCTGGCTAGGCACCAGTGACTCACCCCTGTAATCCTAGCTACTCAGGAGACAGAGATCAGGAGGACCAAGGTTTTAAGCTAGCCAGGGAAAATAGTTGGAGAGACTCTAACTTGAAAATACCCATCACAAAAAAGGGCTGGTGGAGTGGCTCAAATGGGAGAGCACCTGCCTAGCAAGTGTAAGACCCTGAGTTCAAACCCCAGTCCCACAAAAATACTAATAATAATTTTTAAGAGAGAGAAGCCTGGGCACAGGAGAGAAAAACCACAGGATTTAATGGCGCTTTGTGGAACCCTGACTAGTGATCCTCTATATAGCTGGTTTACAAACCAGGGCCCAAGGCAACCATGTGAATACTGTGGCTCCATCCCTTAATATCTGATTGGACAGTGACTGGACACCTGACCTGAGCTAGACCAATCAGAACCTCACCCATGGGGATTGGGTCTCAGCGCTTGGCCAGGAGGAAAGACAAGTCAATTTAGGTGTCCTGGGAAGACTGGAGAAGCAGAGGGAGAAAGGGGAAGTGGAAGGCGAAGGGGAATGGGTCCTGGGTTTAGAGTGTGTAGTCCTATCCTGCCACACCATGAACACTGGTGGCATTGCTTGTCCTGGATTGCCTGAAACACCCTGGTTTTCATGCTGAATTGAGGACTCCAGCTTGTGGGGAGTTTCTGTTTCCTGCAAACAGGCATCTTCACTGGGAAGACTTGGGCACTGGGTGCCCAGGGTCCTACCTGGTCCTGGACTTGGAACCTGATCTCCTGGCCGTCCTCTTTGCTGCCTTTGTCAATTAGGGTTTCTTTCAAAAGATTTGTCTTTAACACTTCTTTTTTCTCCAGCTGGGCATGGTGGCTTACAGCTGTAATCCCAGTTACATTGGAGGCAGAAGCAGAGAAGTTCAGACCAGCCCAGGCAAAGTTAGCAAGACCCCATCTCCAAACAAACGACAACAAAGGGCGTGGGGCCTGCATGGCTCCAGTGGCAGTGCACTTGCCCAGCACTGAAGGCCCCAGGATTAATTCCCACTACCCAAGCCAAAACAGAAAACTTCCTTTTCTCTGATTAGAAATGCACATGGTGATAGGGACTGACTCCAGAACTCTGTGCCCTTTCTTGCACCCATTTCTTCACATTACCTCAGTGAACCTTCAAAACAACACTAGGATAAGCACTGTGCAGAGACCCTGAATTGCCAAGGCCACTCTGAGCCAAAGACCATGCCCAGGCCTGGCTGACACCCAAGATCTTATTTGTTTATACTTTAGCTGTGATGATAAGCATCATCTTACTTCAAAAAGCAAAGCCAGACACCTAGAAACAACTTACCCATCAAGTCACCACCCAGTTACAAACACTGCTTACACTGGAGATGTTTCTTTATGTTTTGCTGGTGTTACTGGGAGTTGAACTCAGGGCCTAACACTTGCTAGGCAGGCACCCTACCACTTGAGCCGCTCCAGCAGCCCTCGGTTAAGTTCTTTTTATGCCCATAATATTTTGGCAGAATAAGTTTACTTTTTTGAGGGGTGTTGGGGGTTGAGTGCAGGGCCTCTGTGTGCCACACTCACGCTAACCATTGACCTACCCGCCCAGCCCCAATACTTCTTCATAGTTTATAGTAAATGAACGTATACTTTATATTGTAAGGTATAAGTGTAGCCAGGCACCAGTGACTCACACCACTTCCTAGCTACTCAGGAGGCAGAGATCAGGAGGACTGCGGTTCAAAGCCAGCCCAGGCAAATAGTTCTCAAGACCCTATCTTGGTGGAGTGGCTCAAGGTGTAGGCCCTGAGTTCAAACCCCAGTACTGCAAAAAAAAAAAAAAAAAAGCAAAATTGGTTTAACATTTAACAATCAATAAACATAATTCATCATATTAACAGAATACAGAGCTCATTTCAAAGCATACTGAACAAGTGTCTGACGAAATTCAGCAGTGATCATAAAACAACGTCAACAGTGACAACACGCTAAGCAAGCTGGGAACAGGAGGGAATTTCCTTAACCAACATTCTGCCGTTAGCATCAAATTCAAGGTAAAGGGTTCAATGCTTCCCACTGAAGGCCGGAAATAAATTGGCCATCTCATCACTTCTTTACGTGTTACTGGGACTCTCGGTCACTGCAGTTAGCTAAGAAAAATAAACAGAATGAATAAGGATCTGGAAGGAAGAAATAAAACTGTCCTTATTTGCAGATGGTGTGACATGTCTGAAGCGAAGATGAAGGAGCCCACAACGTAGTTTCTAGAAGGGGTCAGAGCATTCCGCAGTCTTGCAGCACACCAGGCCATTTACACCAAACGCACCAGCAGGAGCAACTTGAAAATTAAGTTCAAAACTCCATTTAAGAGCACAAAAATAAAATGAAAGGCTGGTGCCTGTAATCCGCGCTACTTGGGAGGCTGAGATATTAAAGACTGCAGTCTGAGGCCAGCCTAGGACACAGTTTACAAGACCCCCATCTCCAAAGTAGCCAGAGTGAAATGGTCTGGAGGTGTGGTTCAAGCAGCAGAGTGCCTGCTTTAAAAGCCCCAGTCCCAAAATAAGTAAATAAATAAATTAAATAAAATACAATTAGAATAAAAAAATTTGTGAGACTTGCACTTTGAAAATCGTAAGATACTGCAAAGGGAAATTAAACAAAACCCAAATAAATGGTGAGGTCTAGCATGTGCATAATTTGGAAAACTTGTCAAGATGACAGCTCTCCTCAAATTCATCTTTTTTTTTTTTTTGGTGATACTGGGGTTTGAACTCAGGGCTTTGCTCTTGCAAAGCAGGCGCTCTAATGCTTGAGTCACACCTCCAGTCTGTTTTGCTCGCATTATTTTGGAGATAGGGTCTCATGAACTATTTACTTGGGCTGATCTCAAACCGAAATCCTCCCCATCTCAGCCTCCTGAGTAGCTACAATTACAGACATGAGGCACCAGCATCCACCCTTCCTCCTCCCTCCCTCCCTTTCTTTCTTTCTTTTTCTTTTCTTCCTTCCTTCTTTCTCCTTCCTTCTTTCCTTCTTTCCTTCCTTTCTTCCTTCCTATCTTTCTTTTTGTGCGGTACTGGGATTTGAACTCAGGGCCTACATCTTGAGCCACTCCACCAGCTCTTTTTTGTGATGGGTTTTTTCAAGACGGCGTCTCATGAACTACTTGCCTGGGCTGGCTTCAAACTGAGATCCTCCTGATCTCTGCCTCCTGAGTAGCTAGGATTACAGGCGTGAACCACTAGTGCCTGGCCAATTTTGCATTTAAGGACAAACACCAGTTGGTTGTGGGCATGGTGGCGTGTACCTGTCATCCCAACTATTCAGGAGATATAAATAGGAGAAGCACAGCTGAGGCCGTCCCTGGCACAACCTTGAGACCTTATTCAAAACATAATTGCTGATGGGCTGGCAGAGGGGCTCCAGTAGTAGAGCCAGAATGTTATCTATACAGCTAGGTAGGAATGAGCAGGAAAAAGGAAGTGCCCTGGGCTGCCAGGCTCCATTTTGAAACCCTCAGGTGACCAATGATTTAGACAGTGGTCGTATATCTTTATAAAACCCACTCCCCACATCAAGATTAAACTGTAAAAGGCAAAGAGAATCAGATGCATAGGTGTGTGCCTTCCCACACTTGGGCAGCCGCTATGCAGGGGCAAACTATTTGGGGACAGTCACAGGGGAGGATCCTTGGTTTTCAGCCACCCAGCTTATTGGGTAAACCCCAAAGCTCCACAGCTTCCGTGCAGCCAGTCTTAACCTGAACTGCCCCCCTCACCTCATGAGGTATACTTCTGCCTTGCTAATAAATCATTCTTTACTCTTCTCAGTTCTTCTGCTGCTCCTGGATCAGTTTCCTAATCTTAGACATTGCATCCAGGAGCTGGGGGAACATCTGGAACACCCCAACCACTGGTAACAAGACTGGTTGGAGCCAGACTTTCTGTGACTCACACTATAATCCCAGCTACTCAGAAGGCAGAGATCAGGAGGATAACAGTTCAAAGCCAGCCTGGGCAAAACGAAACCCTATCTCAAAAATACCCAACCCTGCCCAGCACTGGTGGCTCATGCCTGTAATCCCAGCTACATGGGAGGTAAAGGTAGGAGGGTTGGCACAGGCAAAAGTGCAAGACCCTGTCTGAACAATAAACTAAAGAAAAAGGGGATTGCAGGTATGGCTCAAGTGGTAGAGCATTTATCCAGTAAGCACAGGCCTTGAGTTCAAACCCCAGTGCCACCAAAAAGAGAGGTGCAGTCATATGCCATCTGAATTTGCTTTGAATTCATGTGGGAGGGGGAAGCAGATGAAGGTGGAATCTTTGGCGCTGGATGGATGTGTGAGTGTTCATTATAATACTCTGTTTTGCGTATTTTCAAAATTCACTATTAAAGCCCAGTGCCAGTAGCTCACGCCTGTATTCCTAGCTACTTGGGAGACTAAAATTGGGAGGATTGAGGTTCGAGGCCAGCCTGGGCAAGTAGCTTGTGAGACCCCCATTTCCAAAATAACCAGCGCAAAATGGACTGGAGGTGTGGCTCAAGCAGAAAAGTGAATGAGTGAAGGAGGCTGCTCGTGCCTCTGCTTACTGTCCACTCCTACAATGTGCCCAGCTCCATTGCCGAGGGGCGGGGACAGGGAGGGAAAAGATCCCATCCTCATGAGCCATCTGCTCCCCAGGGCCACGGTCCCAGGGCATCCCTTTTTCCTGGGCTGGTGCTACAGACGCCGAATGGAGGGAGACACAGCTGAAGTCAGGAGCTTCTGGCAGGCAGTGGTACCGGGGAAGGAGCTCAAGATTCAAGAGGACAAAGGCAATGTGGAGATCCTGGTGGCCCCTCCTGGTCCCAAAGCCCTCATTGGGCACCCAAGAGGTGCATCAGTCCAGCCTTGTTCTCTCTCTCTCTCTCTCTCTCTCTCTCTCTCTCTCTCTCTCTCTCTTTCCAGTACTGCAGTTTGAACTCAGGGTCTCACACCTGCTAGGCAGGCACTCTTACCACTGAGCCACTCAGTGGCTGAACCACTCCTCCGCCAGCCCAGTCCAGCTTTCTTGTCACCTACCACAGTCAACTCAAAACTCCCCATGACAGTCCAAAGCCCCTTCCTGAGGCTCAGAGGCTCAAGGCCTGTTGGAATGTCCCCTTCCCATTTCCCATTCTGATTTGAAAGCACACATGAAATTCAGGTGCGGAGCCCAGCCCTCAGCCTGCCTCAAACCTGGAAGGCCAGCCTAAGCCAGCCCCCCTGGTGCAGCTGCTGTCAGCTCTACCTGGATCCCAAAGCTCAGAGTCGCCGTGCACAGGAGGCCCCAGGGCCTAGACCGCTGCACTTGCTCGCACTGCTGATCTGCACGGCCCTCAGGCTGGGGAAAGGGCTAGCCTGGGGTCAGCGCGATCGATACCTCATCTGCGGCTCTCCTAGCGGAAGTGATGGCCATTGGAACATGGTAATGGGTGCTTTCTAGTGGAAGAGACTAATCTTTCCAGCTGTGGAGGACTCCGCAGGTGGCCCACGCACCAGCAGGCTCAGCTCAGTGGCTCACCACTGTCACTGCTTCCACCAGGGCGTTCCAGGCACTTTTAAAGCCACAGTAGCCTTGCTGCATGCTGGTCTTCTGACACAAAGCCTCAGAGGAGATCACAGCCCAGTCCTTCTAGCACAGGTGGGAAAACTGAGGCCAGTGGTTTGCCCAGGGCTACTTTCATCAAAGTCCCCAGCCAGTGCCACCCACAACATGACTACGGCAAACCCACCACCATGAGGCTTATATCAGCTGGCTTAGTGCTTCACGATTAAACTAAAATTTAAATGCCTTCGAGGCTGGACACAGTCCCTGCCACTTACTGATGTCTCACTCATTTCAAGCCCAGTGTGACCTTGCAATAATGAGACTAAGGTCTCTTCACAGTGGGGAGGGGAAGAAGGGCATTGGTCTCGTCCCCTGCACAGCAGGACCCCGATCCATCTTCCTCCTCCTGGCTGGCTGGACACCGAGCCTGTTACCCTGGAAGAGCTCAGCTCTTCTCACAAACACTAACTGAGCAGCTGCTAGAGGCCAGGCCCTGGGCATTTATTTTAATGGCCTTTAAGTATCCTCTGCAGCACTTTGCGGGACACAGCAGTGAGGACTGACCCTCTGCTGGAGGCATCCCAGATGACCATTTCTCCAAGCAGCTTGAAGTGGCTAGGCTGACTCTGCCACAAACCTACCACTTGACCTCAGGCAGGTCCCTTAACCTTTCAGGCCTCAGTTTCCCCAAATGTACACCAAACGGTTTGACCTCAAAGACCTTCCTTTCTTTCCATGTCACTTTTGCAGCTCCACAAGTTCAAAGCCCCTCCAGAACTCTCCTCTAGGTGGCTCCATGGGTCCCTGTTGGTGAGATCCCTGAGGGCTTGGGGTGGGACAGGCCACAGAATTTTAGACATGGATCTAGAGCATTTATCAGAGCTCTAGATGAGCCTGAGCAGGCCAACAGGAGGCACTCAGGGCTGCTTACCTCTGTGGCTTTGAAACGACGAGTGTCTCGCTAAACAGGCAGGTACCTGAGTCTGGGGCTCAGAAATCCACCTTCTTAACCAGAGTGAGTCTGGTGTCTGCTGACACTTCAAAGCCATAGGCCTGGGCCCGGTGCCAGTGGCTCAGGCCTGTAATCCTAGATACTCAGGAGGCAGAGACCAGGAGGATCAAGGAGGTTCAAAGCCAACCTGGGCAAATAGTTTGAAAGACCCTATCTGAAAATACCCAATGCAGAAAATAGGGCTGGTAGAGTAGCTCAAGTGGTAGAGCACCTACCTAGCAAGTATGAGGCTTTGAGCTTAAACCCCAGTACCAATAACTACATAAATAAGTCTCAGGCCTGGAGAGATGGAGACCGATGGCACCCACAGGAGCAGGAGGCCTGATAAGCAGGCTCCTTGGTGGTTCTTAGAACCTGGAGTATAAGTAGGACCCAGTGTGCAGACGGAGCCCATACCTGCCTTCCCTGCCCCCACCCATACAAAGCCATGTTCACCAGCATCGCCAGGAAAGGTTATCTGCACTACCAGGGCCCTGGAGACCTCGCTGCAGAGCCACAAGCATCCTGGGAACCACAAGTCATAATGTCCCCTGCCCCCCCCCCCCACCGCGATAGAACCCAGGCAAAACTGGAGGGTGCCAATCACTTCATCTTTCAGAGACTCTGCGTCCTCATCTGCAAAATGGGCCCAGAGGAACAGTTATACACAGGGCTTATACGGGATGGACACCCAGTGACTGTCCCACAAACGAGAACGTCTGACCTCTTTGTACTATTCATTACCATTCTGTTGGTGCCCCACCCATGCTCTTCCACCCCCACGCCTGACCCTGGGGAGAGAACAAACACCAATTGTGACTAATCATGACATTAGCGTGTCCACTGCCACCGCCACCCCACAGGGGCTCACAGGGACCCAGCCGGCCACTCAGTTAAGACGTAATGAAGCGGCTGTGAAACAGGAGGCTTTTCCATCTGGGGCCCAGCTGACCCCACCCCTGCCTGAGGTTGGAGAACTCATTGTGGGGACCCCCCACCCCGGCTGTTTGTGATCATTTATTTATGTCCGTGTGGCCCACTCACAGGTCCCACTCTCGCCTCCATTCATCTTCACTGCTCATCCCCTGGGCCCCACCCGCCAGGCCCTGTTCATGAAGACAGATGTCCTGGGCCATGGTTCTACAGGAGCAGCCCTGGTGACATGTGTATGCTAGGAGAGAAGGAAGAGGGGTCCGAGGCCTCCTTATTCTGGGTGGGAATGGCCTGAGGATGACGCGCTGCAGCTGTGGGCAAGAGGTCCTGAACAAGGCTCACGTGGTCCCCAGACCCAGACCTGGCTGCTCCGTCCACTCCTATGTGCCTCAACGGCACCCTGGGGAGGGGACTCGCTCCTCATTCAGCAATTGTCTTTGCACTCATCCGCCCCATGCACTCTGCCTTGCTGGAGGAGCCGGGGACACGGAAGAAAAGGAAACACACAAGCTTACGTAGTACGGGGCAGCTCGGGGGCTTTGGAGGCTCCAAGGGGGGGTGAACAGAATAACCTGTGAAAAGGATGGGGGCGACGTTCCAGGCAGAGGCAGTTGGTGTGCAGAGGCCAGAAGCTCTGGGAACCAAAGGAGTTGAGTATGGGCTTAGGAGAGAGGGATGAGGAGCCAGGAGGTGGGTGAGACGCAGGCATCGGGTTTACTCTAAGCATACCAGGTTACCTCTGGAAGCTGGGCTTGTTGGTTCATGCCTGTAATCCTAACTACTTGGGAGTCAGGCATCAGGAGGATCGCAATTTGAGGCCAGCTGGGGCAAAAATTTGTGAGACCCTATCTCAACTGATAAAAGCTGGGCGTGATGGTACACACCTGGCATCCAAGCTACATGGGAAACTTAAATAGAAGGAGCATGGTCCAACCCAGTCTAGACATAAATTCAAGACCCTATTTGAGAAACAACTAAAGCAAAAAGAGCTCAAGTGATAGAGCGCCTGCCTGGCAAGAACGACGCCCTGAGTTCAACCCCCAGTGCCATCACCCAGTCCCCAAGGAAAGGCAGGTCAGGTGGCAGCCACAGTCACCAGCTCCCTTCGGGACTCAGAAGTTCTGCTCCTTGTGCTCCCAGGCCCCTCAGCCCCAAACCCCTGCCCTCGTGTGCCCGGGGCTCCGTGAGGCTCACGGCCCCACTCCTGAAGTGGTTAGCCCCTGCACCCTGGCAAGCCCCTAAGGGGAAGGCTCTCTCAGGGAGTGGGATCCCTGTTCCCTCTGAGCCCTCCCAACAAGGCGGCTTTGTCTGGCAACTCTGCAGACCCCAGTAGTCCTCCCCAGGCCCCCTGAGCCGCCAGCACCGAGCTCTGAAAGGAGGCTTTATCTGAGTCCCAGACCAGATCACTGGGAAGCTGGTGGCCGGGGCTTGCCCACAAGGCAAGCAGCAGTCATAGCCCTGACTTCTGGGGCTGCAGACACAGAGGGGCCCAGGACAAAGGGGTGGCCTGGGGGAGCAGCCCGTCTAGACCCCGTCCCAGAGGAAGACAAGAGGACTCCACAGCCACCCTCCGACCCCTGCAATCTGGTCACTCAATCTCAGTGGTCAGTGACATGCCCTTTGTGTAGTCCCTGCCCCGTGGGAGAAAGCAGACAGGTAAGGCCCAGCTGCCTGTAATGGGATCTCCTGGGCCGCTTGGCTCCCACTCTGGCTGTGTCCTGGGAAGCGTCAGGAGGGGGATGGTTTGTAAAAAAGGGTACCTGGTACCTTGCCTAATGCAAAAGAGGAGATCTGGGGAAGATCTGTGCACTTGGCCAGCACCAGGCAGAGTGCAGAAAAAAAGAAGCAGGAAGAAATGTCCTAATGGCTGATGTGCACAGAGCCACCTCTTCCTGGGCGCCTGGGAAGTGGTGCCTCCCAGCCAATCCTGCTCAGCCCTGGTTAATGTGGACAACAGAAACAATGACCTTAGGTGCCCCTGTGGGATTATCTCTAATACCCATGCCAGCCTGACCCTCTGGGACCGGGAGTGGCAGTCCTCTTACACAGGTGCAGAGGCCCAGAGAAGTTAAACTCCTGCCTAAAGCCACCCAGCTGTGAGAATCAGAGCCAGGACTTCAGCCCAGGAACACCTGGGTCTGCCCATCCACCAGGAGTATGTGTGTCCAGAAGCCCCTGTTCTGGCTCTGGGCATCAAATTGGGACTTCCTTGTCTTCCTTTAAGGCACTCTGCTTTCTCCCTGTTGAAAAGTAATTTGAGGCGGCCACCGGCGGCTCACGCCTATAATCCTAGCTACTTAGGAGGCAGAGATCAGGAGGATCATGGTTCAAAGCCAGCCCCAAGGAAATAGATTGTGAGACCCTATCTCGAAAATACCCTACACAAAAAAGAGCTGGTGGAGTGGCTTAAGTGGTAGTGTCTGCCTAGCAAGCAAGAGGCCCTGAGTTCAAACCCCAGTACTGCCGAAAAAAAGAAAAAGTGAGTTGATTAATATTACCAAACTCTACACGTAAAGATGGTTAACGGTGAATTTTATGTTACACGCAGCCCAGCCTGGCCTGGTGCTCACTCTAGGCAGCCCAGTCTGGCCTCAAACTTATGATCCTCCTGCCTCAGTCTCCCTAGTGCTGAGATTACAGGTGTGTACTACCACATCCAGCTAAGAATATTTTTTAATGTTCAAACATCAAACAAGAAAGTGAGTCTTCAATTTGCTACCATCCTAAGTTTCCAGGACACAATGAGAAGAAATAGGAGAGAATTTGGAGAATAAGTTTATCACAACAGGTCCAGTGTTCGTCCTAAATCATCTCTGAGACAACCAGGTGTGCTTGGTACATTTAGGAAACACCAGTCATTGTACAGACAGGGAGATGGCGGCCCAGAGAGAAGGGCACAGATCTTGCCAGGTAGTCAAGGCAAAACTGAGCTGGAAGCAGGGTCCACCAGACTCTGGCTGGGCCTCACCCCAGGGACTGTGCAAGGTCCAGCAGGACATGAAGACAGAGGGGCTTCCCTTCTACCTTGCCCCACCCCAAGAAAGAGGGCAGAATAGAGGAGAATGTGGCCTGGTGTCTTCCAGACTCTGCTGCACTGTCTGCATCCCAGGCCCACCTGGGGGGAACACCAGGGATCTGGCAGGTGTGTTGGCGTCACCTCCTGCAGTTGTCTTCAGAGGACAGCCTGGAGAAACCCCAGAGACCAGGAGAGCCAGACATCAGAAAGAAGAAAGACTGAGGCCACTGGATGAGGGGATGCTGGATAGCAACCACGTGACCACCTTGATCCCAGGCATGTACCAGGGTCCTCTTGGTCAGACCTCTAATGCTCAGAGAAACACGGGCAGAGAAAGCAAGGGTGAAGATGCCACTGGCCCACATCCACGCAGCAGAAAGGTCAGGTGCAGAGATGGGATTTGAACCCCGGTCTGGCCCATGGGATAAATGCCAGAGAAGATGGTAGGGGCCGAAGAGCCATGATGCTGAGGAAGCTCAAGCTCCACACCAAAACCTGTGAGAACTTCCTGGAACTCAAATTTGTGGCTCGGGTCATTTTCTCCTCTCCCACCCTGACCTGACCTCCAGTGGCTCCTTTAGGTCTCTGGCCTCCTCTGGGGCCTCAGACCCACCTGTCTGGACCCCCGTTGAATTTTGACATCCAGTTAGACTGACCTATTTGCAATCCTTCCACAGTGCAGCCACCTGTAAGCCGGGCAACCTGGGCCATGTCCAAGCCCAGTCTCCCAAGTCTGCTCCAGCAAGGATGGGTCTGGGGAGTGTGGTGCAAACTGTAAAGTGCTGTGCCTCATGGCATGATGGCACAGGAGGACCAACCAAACCCAGCCTAGCTGTTGCTGGGGCATTTGGGGCACATAGACGATGGGCCCCGGTCCCTCACTTCCCTGGCATCCCCGTCCCAGTCCTTCCCAAACTCACTGTCCCAGGGGAGGAAGACCCACCTCCCAGATTTACTAGCGCATGTTGAAAACATGGTTTGAAGCCATCTCTGAGGTCACAAGGTCATGGCAGTTTCCCATCGATCTATTTGTCCCTCCCTGGGCTGGAGCTCTTTGACCCCGTCAGCCCCCCAGAGCCATATCAAACTTCAGCAGCTTCGCCCTAGCCCCAAGGAGCCAAAACATAGGGCACGGCTTTCAAACACAGCCCCAAGGCGATTTACCAGCTGGGCTGCGGGACCCCTGACCTCCAAGGAGATGTAATGTATCTCCCTGGTTTAGCTGGATCGATGGTGCCGTGAAAAACAGCCCCATGTGGGCTTGTTAGAACAGCAGCGGAGACTCCCCCTGGCCAGAAATCCCACCCCAAAAGCTACAAGCTGTGAGCCGTGTGTACACATGGTCTCAGGACACCTCCAGGCTCATCCACTGTCCCATCGAAACGTCTCAGGCACAAACCTGCAATAGCTAGGATTCAGATAGGGAAACTGAGGCTGGTGGGCCCCTCAGATCACAGAGCAAGTTCAATGAGGTTCTTGTTTCCTCACTGCTCAGTGCTTTTGCCTTCGAGGGCAGCTAGGTAGAGTTCGTGGTGTTTGGGGAAGCCTTGGAACTTCCAAAAGTCAAACGTATTTCTCCCCCAGTCTGCGGTCAGGACCATTGTGGATCACTGTCCTGTCAGCACGTGTTACAGAAACCAGCCCTTCAAAACAGTCTACCACCTCAGTCTAAGTCTCCCCACCAAGGGCAGGAGCCAGGGCACTAAGATGCCCTGTGCTCAGACCCCCTCTCTCTCCAGATGCAACAGTGCCCCAGCCCTTATGTAGGGGGAGGCTAACAAGAGTGGAAGGACCCTGTGTCTGCATCTCCCTGTCCTCTCGTGACTCCGCCCCAGCCTGGCCCAGCAACCAGAGCAGGTAGCTTGACAGCCTCCCCCCTCCGAAGTTACATGGTAACACTTTAGAGAGCAGAACATGGGCCCTTTACCCAGACCTGCCAATTACTGTCTGTACTTTCACAAGAACTGCACCTTAGAGTTTGAGAAATGCCATGTATGGGGACTCCCAGTGAGAGAGTGTGCATGTGTGTGCATGTGTACTTTAAGATCTTACTCTGAAGAGAGAGCCAGAGGTGAACAAAGAAGGAAGAAAAGAAAGGAGGGAAGGAAGAAAGGAAAAAAGGGAGGGAGAGAGGAAGGAAGGAAGGAAGATGATACCCTGTTTAGGGCTGGGGGCATGGCTTAAGTGGTAGAACACCTACCTAGCAGGCACAAGGTTCAGAGTTCAAAACCCCAGTACTGCTAAAAAAATAATAACTTGGACTAGAGGTGTGGCTCAAGTGGTAAAGCACCTGCTTTGCAAGCATGACAACCTGAATTCAAACCCCAGTTCCACCAAAAAACAAAACAAAACAAAAAATAGTAACTTCAATACAGAACATGAGCCTAGCAAGCATGAAGCCCTGAGTTCAAATCCCCATACTGAAAAAAAAATTGGGCTGGAGGTGTGGCTGAAGCGGTAGAACGCCTGCTTTCTAAGTGTGAAGCCCTGAGTTCCAGGTGCTTGACTGAGGCAGACCCCTATAGAAGCCACTGCCTTGGCTGTAAACAGCTCACCACGTACAGCTGGATCTGGAAGGTCACAGCTCACTTGGACCACAGGGCCCTTGAATTGACCTTGGTTCTGAGCGGCTGCCTTGTAACTCCACCCCCAGACTGCCTCCCCTGTGGGATTGGGGAGGTGAGGATGGGGCTGCTATCCTCCAGACTTACACAGAACCCCCTGAGTCACTCCAGCCTGAGTTCAAATTCTGGTTCTGCATCTTTCTTGCAAGATAACTTCAAGAAATTCACTTGGTGTTGCAGAGCCTTGGTTTTCTTATCTGTAAATCTGGGGCATGTCTGTATTACCTTATGGGGTGGCTGAAGCCTCAGTCAGGTGGCACAGGCCATGCTTAGCCCTGAGAAAGGTCTAGAGCACTTCCTGGTGTTTCTGGTGAGTTATAGAGGGCCTCTCACACCTGTTGGCCCTGCTCTCAACTTTGTCAGCCTGACACAATGCCTTCTGTGACTTCCACCAAAAGCTACCACATAGCATTAGGCCCTGTGTGTCCAAGAGAGCACAGTGGGTTTGGAAAAGAGGAGGGTCTGTGCCATGCAACACAGGGAACTTTTCAGTCTCACTATATAGCCTAGGCTGGCCTTGAACTTGTGATCCTCCTAACTCAGCCTCCTGAGTGCTGGGATTACAGGCATGTCCCCCGACATCTGGCTGCAACCCTAGGAAGTTACACTGAGTTAGGATGTCATGAGCCTCAGGATTCTCTGAGCCCCTTGCCAAGTGACTTGGTGGGACTGAGCCTCTCCCCTCCTTGTCCCTCTGCTTCCTCCACCCCTGCCCATCTCTGCAGAGCGGCCTAGAGAACTTCTTGGTGGTTTGGCTCCTGCCAACCCAAGCCCAGCCTTGCATTTCTCCCTAGGGGATACTGGGATGGCCACTCAGAGGTCATCATTTTTTTCCACCCCTCTATACCTGCCTAGGATTAGAACATCTACTGCAGTGCCTGGCCTGTGACACTTGCCTCCCATTCCTCTGCTGCAAACCTTTATTTATTTATTTGTTTATTTATAATTTATTTTTGGTGGTACTGGGGTCTGAACTCAGGGCCTCACGCTTGCTGAGCAGGCATTCTACCACTTGGGCCGCTCACCTGCCCCACAAACTTTTATTGAGCATCAAGGGTGTTTCAGACACTAGACTAGAGTCTGGGTACTGAGCTCAGCACCCAGAACACATGGCCTGCCACCAGCCACATGGGGCCCTTGAACGCTTGACACCTGGCCAGTCCCAATGGAAATATGCTATCAGCGTTAACTAGACGCTGGATTTCAAAGGCTTAGTACAAATAAAAGCATGTGAAATATTTCAATTTAAGAAATATTGATTCCCTGCTGAAATGGCCATACTGTGGACATACTGCATTAAACAAATTGCATTACTGTCGTAAGTTCTATTTCTTTAATGCGATCACTAGAAATTTTTAAATTACAAATGGAGCCCACAGTATATTTCCTTTCTTTTCTTTTCTTTTTTTTTTTTTTCTTCTTGGTGGTACTGGGGATTAAACTCAGGGCCTCACACTTGCTAGGCACCAACCCAACTCACAGTATATTTCTATTACACAACATTATCCTAGAGGATGAGACAAATCAAACTAGGCAAGGCAGGTGCCAGTGGCTCATGCCTGTAATCCTGGCTACTCAGGAGGCAGACATTAGGAGGGTTGCAGTTTGAAGCCAGCCCAGGCAAATAGTTCACGAGACCCTATCTCGAAAAACCCTTCACAAAAAAGGGCTGGTGGGGTGGTTCAAGGTGAAGGCCCTGAGTTCAAGTTCAAGCCCCGGCACTGCAAAAAAGAATTATTCCAAAGTAAAACTGTCATTTAAAAAATAAACAAGGGAGGGGGCGGGGGGAAGAGGGGAGAGATGACTCAAACATTGTATGCACATATGAATAAAAAAATTTTTTTTCAATGAGGGAAATAAATAAATAAATAAATAAACAAAACTGAGAGCAAACACCTGCTACAGGGCCATGGTGGAGTAATGGGTACACAACCAGCCCCACCCCCACATCCATATAGCTACACAAAATATCTGAGGCAATCTTTTTCTGGCAGCAGATAGCAGACAGCCCAAGTTCGTAATCCCAAGAGAAAGGAAACTGAGAGGCCAAGCCCACGATCAACAGCTGTGTGCTTGTCACCCACTCCCCAGCTCAGATCAGAGATCACAGTCTGAGCATGCTGAGCTAGGGAGATCTGAACCAGGAGCTTCACGCTGGCTTGGAGCCCTAAGCAAGGCTAGCCCAGGAAAATAGCTCCCGAGCACCCATCTCCAAAATAACCAGAGTAAAATGGGAGTGTGGCTCAAGCGGTAGAGTGTCTGCTTTGCATGGTGAAGCCCTGAGTTCAAATCCCAGTCTCACCAAAAAAAATAAAATAAAAAGAAAGACAGAGGGAGGGAGGGAAGAAGGAAGGAAGGGAGGGAGGGAGGGAGGGAGGGAGGAAGGAAGGAAGGAAGAAAGGACTGACTCAGCTGGCTGCTGAGTAGAGAAGGACCCAGGCAGTCCAGGGTGGACACCAGAGGCCATCAGGAGACATGCCATGGGGCCTGGCCAGAGCCTGAGTACCAGACAGATTCTAAAGGGGGACCCATGGCCAGATGAGGAATGGAAGGGAGGTAAGAGCCAAGAGGCCCTGAGGTTCTAAGCCTGTTGATTTCTATGAACTTGGCTTTCTCTTTCAGCAAGTATGCATTGCTTTTGTGATGAGCAAAAGCCAGCCAAGGTCTGTCTTTAACTCAGCGGGGAGAAGCCTTTGGTGTCCATGGCTATCCTGGTGGTCACAGTCTCTCCTCAGCCTCTCCTTACAGAGGTCCCAGCCTGCTGCCACAATAGCTAGTCCCCTGGGCTGCTCCATAAGAAGGAGCTTATGTCCTTCCTGTCCTCCTGCCCCCACCCAGGCCCAGCTGGAATCATAGGGTGAGGGTGGAGTGGAGAATTGGCACAGGAAGAAGTTCAGTGAAATTCTTGCTTTTAGGAAAAACATCTTTGTCCCTGTCAGCTGGGTTCTCAGCTCAGGTAGGATGCCCCTTGGTGGTTCCTCCCAGGTAAGGACTGTTCCCGTTCCTCCCTCACCTTGGCCTCTGGGCTGCCAGTGCTGCTGGTCATGACCCTTCTTGGGTTGCATGTGGTCTCGTGTGGCCTCGTGTGACCCTACTCCTCAAGGGCTCCTTCCCTCCTTAGGACTTTCTTGCTGCCCTCCTGCTGCCCAGGCTTCTCCCTCCCTCCCTCTGCCCACCTGAGCCTTGGCCGGCTTCAGGGCTTCGTGTCACCAGTGCTCCTTGCCCACACCCCACCCCACATCCCAGCAGCTCCTCACCCACAGAAATTCTTCCTGGGAGAACTTCCAGACCCTCCAACTTGCTTGGGGTTGTGGGCCTCTTACAGGCTTGTGTGGCTTTCCCTGAGTACATGGCAACACTCTAATTCATGATTATTTACTTACTTACTTGGTGGGACTGGGGTTTGAACCCAGGGCCTCACACTTGCTAGGCAGATGTTCTACCACTTGAGCTACTCCTCTAGCCCTTTTTTGTATTGGGTATTTTCAAGAAAGGATCTCACAAACAATTTGCCTGAGCTGGCTTTGAACCTCAATCCTGCTGATCTCTGCCTCCTGAGTAGCTAGAGTTACAGGCATGAGCCACCAGTGCTCAACAATTTCTGGGATTTTTTAATTTATCCACTGCCATTCTGCAAGCCTGTGAGCCTCTGGTTTACCTCAGAAATCCTAGCAGAATGCCAATTATGGAGTACCATAATTGGTACTCCAAAAGATACATATTAAATCAAATGGTAGAGAAACCACACAGACATGAAAAACCTGACAAAGTGTCATACAGGGACACGGAGGGATGGATAGGTGGATAGATTGAGGGATGACAGAAGGATGCAGTGATAGCAGGATGGGTTGGTGAATGGAGAGATGGAGCGTAGACAGATGGACAGATGGGCAACAGTTTAAATCAAACCCTCAGCTTTTAAGGAAGCACAAACAGGCCAAGAGAGAAGCAGAAACTAAGAACCAGGCCTGCATTGATTTGAGGTGAAAGCAAAGCTGTTTTACCTCCAGGCCATCCTGTTCCCCTCTCTGCTGTGGCCTGCCTGCCACTCTCTTCCCTCCTCCTAGGACACCCCTCCAAGGCAGCTACTTTTCTGCTCACTACTTGTTTTTACCAAATCTGGAGCAGGATCCCTAAGCATGAGGGCATGAAAAGATAGGCCCTTTGTCCAAGCCTCAGCCAGGACGGGGGCTCCCTTCTCCCCAGTCCCTCTGTCATCTCTCTGGGTGACTTTTGTCCTTGGACTGTCTGCGATCAGAAGTGGTTTTGTTCTCTGTAACTGGGCAGCCATTAGGAAGAGGCAGGCGCATTACCCCCTTTTGGTACAATAGTTGGCTAATTCAGTCATTCTAGTTCACCTGAAGCCTCTATTTGCAGCCTGAGCCTCCCCTTCAGAGCAGGGTGGGCCCCATCTGTCGGACAGCTTGCTCTGGTGTCTGGCCATTATGCCTCCACTCGTGTGCAAGCCAGCGCGAGAGAGACAGAGAGAGGAGAGAGAGAGAGAGAGAGAGAGAGAGAGAGAGAGCACAAGAGGGAGCACGCGTGTGTCTGCCCGCCTGCACTCCCTCTCTTGTGTCTTTATCCTTCTCCAGGGCCAAACAGAACTTGCTTGAAAGAGTGATGTCAGACATGTGCAAAGCAGACCGGTAAAACCTAATGCACTTGCTCCCCTTTGTCCTACCCTGCATTTCCCACTCAGAAAGCCACTTAAAACACATCAGCAGTAACTCCACAAAACAGCCACTTGTTGGCTAATTGTGCTAAACAGCTGCGCAGGGCAGGGGGTGGGGTGGAAGGACCTCCTGCTCAACCTTTAGCATCTTCTGGGAGGAGCCCCCTACCCTCCCCACAGCCCAGCTCCTGGGATGGTGCCCATCCCCTCAGGCATCACCTCTTCTACCTCTGCACCATGAAGGAGGGTCTCCCGGGAGAGAAACAGCTGTGCACACGGCAGGGGACCAGAAAGGCAGGATTCTCCCCCAGCTCTGCCCTTCGGGATTCAGGAGAGTCACTGCCCAGTCACCGTCTGCCAGTTAGGACTGAGGCTGCTAAAGTCTCCTCCAGTTCTCCAAGGTGCCTGGTATTGGGCTCCAGGAGCTTTAGGCAGACCCAGGTTCAAGTTCTGACTCTGCTGCAGATGGGGTGTGTGTGACTTGAAGCCTTGACCTCTCCGTACATTAGTTTCCTCATTGGGAAAATGAGAGAACAGCAACACTTGACCTGATGGGTACAGTGAGAATCCACTAGGGTGGGGTACATTGGGATCCTGCTGACGCTGCTGAGCACGCATCTTCCTCTGCTCCGGGGAGATCACAGTGTAAAAGGTGGCAAGGCTGCTGGGGCCTGTAGCAGGACACCCTAACCCAGTCTTGGAAACGAGGGTGGGTTAAGCTAAGGTCTGGAGAATGAGAACCTAGCCAACCCTGGGCACAGGCAGAGGCTGGGCCGGATCACAGTGGGTAAGAGTGGCATATGCAAAGGTGCTGAGGCTGGGCTAGTTGGAGAACCAGAAAGGAGGCCCACGGGACTGCAGGCCAAAGGACAGGAGTGGACAAGTGCAAAGGGCCAGGTGGGAAGAGCCCTGCAGGCTATGGTAAGCAGCTTGGCTTTATCCTGAAGGCACTAGGGAGCCATGGCGGCAAGGCACCTCAGAGGATTTCTCTTTGTCAATGACCCCTCCTGGCCTCCAGGAAGAGAAGTTGGGGGAAGAGTTGAGAGCAGGAGCAGGGAGCTCTCCCTCTACTGCTCAACAGCCCAGGCTGAGTGGCAGAAATGACCGTCCTCCCTGGATGGAGGGGCAGAGCCATGTTCCATGCTGCGGGCCCTCAGGATGCCTTCTGTGCTGGCACTGACTGTATAACCACAGCCCTGGCTGGAGAAGCAGGGGTTAAGTGCCACAGCCTCAGAGAAATCATAGGATTACAGGTTTGCCAATGGCTTGTCCTTTCTGTCACACAGGCACCAACGCACCCTGCTATCTCTGGGCTCAACTGTCACCATCACGCACTGTATCAGGACTCCATTAGAGGGGCCCTAGCGGTGGCTCACAGTTGTCAGGCTGGCTGGTGGTCACCAGGGCAGAAAGTCCTCGCCCCTTGCAACCACACTTAGAATGGCTCTGTCTGCTGACCAGTGCTGCAGAGGACAAGCTGCCCTTCAGTCAGAGGTGGGAGCCATGGGCACCATGGCACAGGTGGGTTCAGAGATCTGGAGTGAAACCCACTGCTCAGGTGGACCCTCAGCAAACCAGAACTACTCCCACTACTTCCCACTTCCCAGGCTCCTCCTCTGCGCCCTGCAAAATGGGTATTGTTTTTATGATCCCACCTCCCACTCCTGGCACTTTCTGTGGGCCTTGTCTTTGGAAACTCAAAGTGAATCACTCATCAAAATAACTCATTCTTCTTAGGTTCCTGGGATAATTACCACCCTCTTCATTTTTGCTTGTGATACCTCTTCTGTAAACTTTAACTGTCTGTGTGTGTTATTTCTTTTTAAATCTTGCAGATGAAAATGACTTAATTGCTTGTTCTGATTTTCAGAAAAACACATGCTCATTATGAAAAACATTCAGACACTACAGAAAGGTTGAAGAAGAGAGGAAAAACAATGGGGTTTTTTGAGGGGGGCAGCTTCAAGTAGTTTATAGCAGAGCTGGAATAAGAAGGTCACCTCTTTATAAAACTGGAAGGTCCTTTTCCTGCCACCTGCCTGATGGGTCCCCTCCTTGACCCATCTCTTAAATTCCAGCTCAAGTTCTTGCTGCCCCCAAGAGTTCTCTAGACACCTGCAGCACAGAGCAATCTTCCCTCCACTGACCTCCATTCTTACATTTCAACAAACACTTATTGAATATCTACCTGGGGCCAAGACACAGGTTCCAGTCACCTGGACTCATCCAGGACTGTCTGTGTTTCATTGGTTTTGCCTTACTTTTTTCTGTCTTAGGTCTAGACTTCTCCAGGGCCTGGACTGTCAGATCCTTAGGGCCAGATCCATGGCATCTTCCCTTGTTTCCCATCCCTAGCATCTGTGATCCTCAGAGGGAACCTGCAAGAAGGCAGCTACTGTGGATCGATGCCCTTTGCACGCATGAGCTCATCTGATCGTCAGATCAACCACGGAAGGTGGGTTCTGTTCTGACCCCCAGTTTACAGATGAGGAAACTGAATTTAGACAAGATTGCTGGAGAGACCACATGAGTTAGCTTAGAGTCAGGATTTGGACCTGAGTAGCTGACGGAGGGCTGAGCTCTGAGAACTACATGGTATTGCTTCCTTATATAAATTAGTGATGGGACAGGGGATAAACCTCTCAGGAAGGTATGTCCAGGATAGGAAGGACAGAACCACCTTCCTGAGGACACAGGGAGGCTCCCTGGAAAGATGATATTGACCACGTTTTGAAGGACGCATAGGAGTTAGGCCAGTGGAAAGAAGCAGAATGCATTTGGCAAGGAGGGAGCAGACTTGAGTCAGGACACAGGTGGGAATTGGCTGGGTCAGAAGCATCTCAGAGTGAGAGGTACATGTGTGACAAGGCTGGGAAGCAGGCAGACAACAGGTGACCAGTTGGCCACATCATGGTGTACCCTGTACTTGATCAGACTCTTGGACTTAACCTCTTGTTCCTCCCAGGAGCCTGGACAGCCTGGAGGAAGGCAACGCTGAGGGAAGCAGTGACCAGGCTCTGCACCAGCCCCCATCCTGGCCTAGGTCACAGGAGCTGTGCTTTCATCAGTTGGTCACTCAGATTTCCAGCATGAGATTTCATTTAAAGGTTTCTGCAGCAAACATGTTTGAAACCGCCCTGCAGGCTGGGGAATCTTGGAGCCAGGAGTGGCAGGTCCAGCATTTTATGATTCTTTTGTTCTTCAAAAGCTTTGGTTGAGCCCTGCACACTACCATCCCTCCTCTGGTGTCTAGCGAGGGTGTGTTCAGCTGCTCCAGCCTCTGGGATCCTGTGTCCTAGGCCTGGGGTCAGGAGCCTTGGATCCCAGCTCCAATCCATTGTGCAAGGCCCCCTGTCTCTGGGTCTTGAGATTCTGGTCCTTAGCCTTGGACTTGATCTGTGCCTGTGGCCAGACACTACCTTACCCAAGCCAGCTCTCTTCAGGGCAAACATGGGTCCTGATGAGGCTGTGGCTGCCTACAGCAGAGCTCATCAGAACAGAGAAGCTGTGTGAAACACAACACAGCACCCAGACACTTCCTTCTCATCTACTGTCTGTGCTCACAAGCCACCTAGAAGCATTTCTAAGAGAAGGAAGGTCAGAGGTTGTGCTGCAGGGAAGGGTCGAAGCAGGTGATAGCCAAGCTTGTGAATGTGCAGAGGCTGGGGTCTGGTCCCTTATGGTTCCCACCTTCCAACACCTTTCTGACTCCACTGGCCGGGGGTGGCGGGGGGGCGGTGCATCACACAAAGTAAGCCCTCCAGATAGTGGAGTTTCTACTCCAAATCTGACCCAGCCTAACCTCCATAAGAGTGTCCTCCACATGAGGACCTCTTTGCTGGCCTGGAGGCATGGCTCAAGTGGTAGAGCACCTGCCTAGCAAGCACAAAGTCCTGAGTTCAAACCCCATACCACTGGCTGGGCATCAGTGACTCACGCCTGTAATCCTAGCTACTCAGCAGGCAGAAATCAGGAGGATCACAGTTCAAAGCCAGCCCAAGCAAATAGTTCTCAAGATCCCATCTCAGAAAAATCCATCACAAAAAAGGGCTGGTGGACTGGCTCAAGGTGTAGGCCATGAGTTCAAACCCCAGTACTGAAAAAAAGAAAAAAGAAACCCATACCACCACTGAAAGAAAGGAAGGAAGAGAGGGAAAAAGGAAGGAAGGAAGGAGAGACAAGAAAAGGCTTCTTTGCTGTCTCTCCATCCCAGTTTTGATCCTGAGTTCTATGGTGACCTGATGATGTCTACAGGGACATCTGGCCTCCCTGCCCTTGAGCAATCACTCCCCATCCTGGAGGTGGGCACTGGAAGCTAGATGGCCATGCTGGCAGCTGGAAGACTTCTGCCCCTGGCTTCTTGCTGTGCCTCTGAGTCCTCCTTGCTTCACAAGCTCCACTCCTAGCCTCCGCCCCGCCACACAGGGTGGCACCCCAGCACTGTGAGGATCATGGGTATCAGGTGTCCCAGAGAGGTCACCAGCCACCCCCCTTTTCCTCTCCATCTCCAAGGGCATCACCTCTCTCCCCCTGCTCTGTGGGGCACTGCCTGCCTGCCCTCCCTTTCTTCTCCAGCCTGACCTTGCCACCATCCTGACTCCACTGCCTAGTCTCAAAGCCTCAGCTACTGCGGGACTGTTGTCCACCCTCAGACCAGGACAGGGCTGTGTGGGGTCTGATATGTGGTTCTGTGAGCGGACCTGCAGTGCATTTAATATGGTGGCTGTGTTATTTTGCAACCCTGATATTGCATGAACCCGAGCAGTGGCCCACGTGGGGTAACACCTCTTGAGGAGCAGCTCTGCATTCTCTCTGGAGGTGTGGGGCCAGTGGTGCTTTTCTGGACTATTCTTTCTGCACAGAGAGCTCATTGACCTTACCAGGGTTAGTCACAACTTCCTGTCTTTTTCTTTTTCTTTTTTTTTGGTGGTACTTGTTTGAATTTGGGCCTCATGTATGCTAGTCAGGCACATTCTTCCACTTCAGCCACACCTCCAGCTCATTTTGTTTTTTGGATTTTTTTGATACAGTGTCTTGCTATGTACCCCAGGCCTCAAACTCCTGCCTCAGATTCCGAAATGATTACAGGCACTACCACCACACCCAGCACATTTTCTTTTTAAAAGGGGAAAAAAATCTTTTTCAAACACCTTTTCTAAAGGATGCTCATTTTGGGTAGTATTCCCCAGATATGGCAAGTAAACAAAATAAAACAAAAAAGTAGCCCACTTTCATTTACCATGAAAAATATGTGCCACATTTATGTGGTTACCTGCTCACTTTTGCAGCTTTTATTTATTTACTTATTTTTTTTGTGGGACTGGAGTTTGAACTCAGGGCTTCTCACTTGCACAGCAGGCACTCTACTGCTTGAGCCACACCTCAAGTCCATTTTCCTGTGGTTATTTTGGAGATGGGGGTCTCCTGAACTATCTGCCCAGGCTGGCTTCGGACCACCATCCTCCCAATCTCAGCCTTCCAAGTAGCTGGGATTACAGGTGTGAGCCATGGGTGCCCAGCTCACTCCTGCAGCTTGAGAAAGAGGAAAAGATCCCAAGAGCAGCCTCTACGCTTTGTCTTTAATTCACCCATTCAGTTCTAGTCACATGCTCAGGGAATAACATTGAAAAAGAAGAAGAGAAATCCAAGAGGAGTGGAAGGATGCTCCAGCTGGAGGAACAGTGCACGCAAAGCCTGGGGGTTAAGGGAGAGTTAGGCCTGTCTGGGGCATGGAAAAGTCAGTGTGGTTGGACGGAGGCACCCAGTCAGGATGAAGGGACTCAAGGGGGACAAGAGAAAAATGAGACAGAAGATGAAGGTGGGGATATAGCTCTGCAGGACCCTTGGGCCAAGTTCCGCAGTTTAGAGGCTGCTGAGGAGGAGGATGCAATGAAGAGGCCTGGCCTCTGTGAGCAAAGCTCTCTAGAGAGGTGTTATTGATGAGTCATTGAAAGTTCAGGAGCTGGCCTCTAGAAGGCCTGAGTTCAAGTCCCAGCTCTTCTAGTAACTGAGTGACTGCCAGTGAGTTTCTCAAACTCTGAGCCTCACTTTCTCCAGTTGTCTCTACTGCTGAGAGACACGGATGAGTCCAGTGAATGGAGAAGTGTAGAGTGGATGGGGCATTGGAGAGGCAGGCAGAGATCCCTTGAACTATGAAAGGCAAGAGGATAATAAAAAGAGCTACTTTGAACTCAGTGCTGGTGGCTCATGCCTACAATCCCAGCACTAGGGAGGCTGAGGCAGGAGAATCTTGAGTTCTACACAGCTTGGGTTTACAGCAAGACCCTGTCTCAAAAACCTACATAATTAAATAATAAGAAGGTTTAATTTGATAATTAGGCAAGCACAAGGGGTCAAGTAACTTACATGTATTAGTTCTCTCTCTCTCTCTCTCTCTCTCTTGCTCACTTTCTCTCTGTCCTTTATAGACAAGGGCACTAAAGCACAGAGAGGTTCAATTTTCCAAGGTCTCCCAGTCAGAGACCTCCGAGCCTGGAATTTGCACTTGACCCTTCGACTCCAAAGCCTTTGGGGTCAAACCTCGCTGCCACACGCCCTACCAGTGTCCAGCTCCTCATGGATTATCTCACTCTGCTGGTGAGATGTCCCGTGTGCAGATGGTGAGAGTGTAGCCTGATGCTCAGAGGCTGGGAGGCTGGGAGGCTGGGAGGAGGGGGCATCCCTGAGGCACAGGGAGAGCAGGCAGGGGTGTGCATCTACTGCAGCAGCCCAAGGCTGAAGAAGAGGGAAAGTGGAGGGGGGCTGGGTTCATGATGAAGCTGGGGAGGAGGGAGAGGCAGGGCCTTGCTTGCCAGGGGAAGGAGAGGAGCCCAGAGGGCTGCATCCCAAGGGCAATGAGCCTTCAGTGTTCTAAGCAGGGGAGGGGTGTGGCCTGGTGAAGGAAACCAAGCAGGGCAGGGAGTTGGGTGCACGAGTAGCTCTGGCGGGGGTGGGGGCGGGGAGCGGGCATCATTCAGGTGGGTGAGGAAGACCCAGATTGAGGCCAGGGAAGAGAGATGGAGAGACAGGAACCTGGACAGGTGGGAGAGGAGCCCCTTTCCCCACACTCCCCACACCCCACCCCATGAGGGTCCCAGAGTCTGATCTGCAGGCCACTCCTTGGGATCTCAGAGCTCTTTCTGGAGCCTGCTGCTGGCTGCAAGGCTGAACCCCTCACCTGGCAGAGTGGGCGAGCAGCCGCCGCCAGCCCAGGTTCCCTGGAGTGCCAATTCCGAAAATGACAAATGCAGACCCAATAGAAAGGTTGGAAAATGGGTACCTCGGCGCCTCCCTGTGTCTATTGCAGGGTTTGGAAATAGCTGAGCCAAGGCGGGGACAACAGGGAGGGAGGGGTGCCCGCTGGGCAGCTGGGGGCCAGGGAGCTGCCAGGCTGCTGGTGCAGGAAGCCAGGGGAGATAAGACCCCAGGAGAATGAAGGAGAGGAGTAAAGGAAAGGGACAGAAGGGACATGTTTGGAGGATGGGAAGGACAAGTGTCAAGATGGACACACACAAAAAAGCCAGCTGTAGTATGTGGCCAGACTGTGTGTGTGTGTGTGTGTGTGTGTGTGTGTGTGTGTGTGTGTGTGTGTGTGTGTGTATGTGTGTGAGAGAGAGAGAGAGAGAGAGAGAGATACGTGGGCTTTGAAGAACAATTCAAAAGCCTCCAGCCCCTCAACCCATCTGAACACCCCCCTTCTCGCTCTCTCTTCACCCCCCCACAACCAAAAAAGGGAGAGAGAGAGCAAGAGAGAAAGAAGGAAAACAAAGTATCTGCAGTTGTCGAGACAAGAGGAGAAAAATAGAGGCAAACATCCGTAATTTTCTCTGTGGGGCTTTGCGGTAATTGAGCCATTTGGATAAAAATAAAGGCAGCGGGCCCCTTAGGTAAGAAGAGCTTTTGCAATCTAAGAAGCTTGAATTATGCGTCTTGTGTCACTTGAAATCCCCCGTCCTCCCCCTTCTTTGGCGACCCAAACCACTTTCCCTTTTCTTATTATTTTTTTAAGTACCCTGTCAAATGTCGTCTGCAGAGCAGAGAATTTCAGCTGTCACAACTAATTTCAATTTTTCTGTGTGCCTTCCCCCCTTGGCGTACCAGGGAGGGACCCGA
Source organism: Castor canadensis (assembly GCF_047511655.1). Lineage (NCBI taxonomy): Eukaryota > Metazoa > Chordata > Mammalia > Rodentia > Castoridae > Castor > Castor canadensis. The sequence continues at coordinate 6,090,099 of NC_133398.1, read as the reverse complement.
CTGGGCCCTGTTCCCTCCTGCTCGCACCCACTCGGTCTTTTTATTTCTCATTATTGCTATTATTTCAAAACCAGATTTACATCATACATTTGTTGGGGTGTTTAAGGGCTGCAGTTTGCTCTTGTGGAAGGCTAGGCCTGGGCCTGTCGGCATCTCCTCTCCTGCCCCTGCACTCTGTGCATGCCCTCACCTTCACTACCACAGCCCCTGACTCCCACTGGCCTCTTCCTGGCCCTGAACTCCCAGCCCCCACTGACCACCCACCGGGAAAATCCAGATTCAGACCCAACATGGAGTCCTGAGGCTCATCAGACCCCTGGGGACCATGTGCACTTCCCTGGTGAAAAGGCCAGAGGGGACAAGTGTCATTGGTTTGCCCCATTCCCTACTCTGCCATCTTTCCCACCTACTAAGGTTAAAAGGTTCATCTCCCAAAATGTCTGTGCTATACACTTAATCCCCAAATTCATTAATGACGTTTGGAGGTGGGACCTTTGGGAGGTAATTAAGGTAAACTGAGGACTTGAGGGTGGGGCCTCATGATGGCATCAATGACTTTACAGAAAGAGGCCCAGAGCTGGCTTCTGGGGTCTCACCATGGGATGCCCTTGGCCATATTGTACTGCAGCAGGAAGGCCCTCACCAGATACCAGATCAACACTCTGAGACTTCCCAGCCTCTAGAACAATCAGCCAAATAAACTATTCTTTCTGTTTTGTTTTTGTTTTTATTGGTTTTGTTGTTGCTTTTGTTTTTTTAAGGGATACAACTTTACTTTCAGTGCTTTGTTTCTTTTTCTTTTTCTCTTTTTGGCACTCGTGGGGGCTGAACACAACAAGGCCTGTGTTTCCTAGGCAAGAGCTTCACCCCTTGGGCCCCGCCCCCCATAAGTTACCTGGTCTCAGGTACTTTGTCAGAACACCAGAAAATACATTGAGACATCAACTTTTGCCACGTCTTTCTTCTCTTTTCAATTCATTCATTTATTCAATGGACCCCGGTCCAGTGCCACCTCCTCCATGCTGGGCCTGCCAAGGTGCTGGCGTACTGAGGTGCATAACATACAATCCTGGCCCTTGAAGGAACAACAATCCAGTAGCATTGAGAGGTGAAAGGACAGGTGTGGGCTGGGGCTAGGCTCAAGTGGTACAGCATTTGCCTACCAAGTGCAAGGCCCTGAGTTCAAACCTAGGTACCACCAAAACAAACAAACAAACAAAAACCCAGTACTGAAAAAAAAAAAAACCACGGGTGCATTGGTGTGAAGGATTTGATGTGCTGGCTGGTGACTGGGTGGCTGTGCAGGGACGGTGGGCAGAGAGGAGAGATGCTCCCTTCTAGCTTAGCTACTGGAAGGTCCACTAGGGTTTGAATATGTCTCCTTCAAAATTCAGGTGTTGTCAAGTAGCAGGAAGTAGTGCTGGTAAGAGGTGATTGGGCCATGAGGGCATCTCCCATGAGAACAGACAAGGAAGGTGTGCTCGGAAAGGGGCCACAGAGAGTGGCCACGTGAGGACATAGCAAGAAGGCCCTCCCCAAGTGCCAGGGCCTCAGTCTTGGACTTCTCCACTTCTAGAAGTATGAGAAGTAAATTTCTATTGCCTATCAATTACTCAGCCTGGGGCATTTTGTCACAGCAGCACACACAGGCTGAAGTAAGACAAGGTCCATATCAAAAAGCTTTTCTTGAGTTGACCTCTGGAAACACATGGATGCTTGCCTGTTGGACAACTCAGGGAAGGAACTCTGAGCAGGAGGAACAGCATGGGCAAGCTTGGTGCTGTGGACTGGGTTCTGTCCTCCCCAAGCACTCCTATTGAAGTCCTAAGCCCAGCACCTCAGAATGTGAGTCTCTTGACCCATCTTCTCTCACTATGGTGAAATACCATGGCCTGGGTAATTTATAAGACAAGAGATTAATTTTGGCTCAAAGTTTTGGAGGTCCAAGATAACGGGGTCAGAATCTGCTTTGAGGACCTCATTGCGGTTCAACTCAATGGGCAGAAATCAGGATGTGCTCTCAGGATGATTAACCCACTCTCCTGGGAACTACATTAATGCCCTCATTGAGGGTGGAGCCCCACGATCTAATTACCTCTTCAATGTCCCACTGCCTCTGAACACCACTACATTGGGAATTAAATTTTCAACGATTTTTGTCTTTTTTTTCTTTTTAGGTGGTACTAGAGTTTGAACTCAGAACTTTGTGCTTACCGGGCAGGCACCTTATATACTCCGTTAATTCACACCATCACCCCTGAGTTTCACGGGGACAAATACTTCCAAACCATTGCAGTGGCCTTATCTGGGAATAGGGTGATTGCAGATATGGTAAAGATAAGGTCCTACTGGACTGGAAGGAACACTAATCCAATATGACTGTTGTCCTTATAGAAAGGGGAAATTCTAACCCAACACACACAGTGGAAGAACCCTTGTGAAGATGGAGGCAGAGGTGTGGGGTGTGTATAGGAAGCATCTGTAAAAAGCAAGGGGAGGAGTGCTGGTGGCTCACACCTGTAATCCTAGCTACTCCAGAGGCAGAGATCAGAAGGATCCCAGTTGGAAGCCAGACAGACCTGTGTCCTGAGTGTATTGGGCTGCTGTAATAACGTAACTCAGGGCTCACACTGCAGAAATTCCTCCACTCACAGGTCCTCAAATCTGAGTTCAAGGTCCCATTGGGGTTGGCTCCTAGTGCAGCTTATGGGGGGAATGAGCCCCATGCTCCACCCTTAGCTTCTGGTGGCTGTGGTATCCCTTGGTTTTTATTTATTTATTTATTTATTTATTTATTTATTTATTTTGTGGTACTGGGGATGAACCCAGGGCCTTGTATATAATAGGCAAACACTTAACCATTAAGCTATATTCCCAGCCCTCCCCTTGTTTTCTTTTTCTTTTCTTTTTTTTTTTTTTCCTTTCTGCAGTACTGGGGCTTGAACTCAGGGCCTACACCTTGAGCCACTCTACCAGCCCTTTTTTGTGATGGGTGTTTTCAAGATAGGGTCTTGTGAACCCAGGTCTCCTATGTTGTCCTGCCTTTTTCCTCTGCCCCCCAAAGGCTCTGGGACAGGACAAGGAAGAGTCTAAAAGTCCTCTCTAGGCACAGGAAACCTGGGCAGTGACTTGACCCAATGTGGCAAACTGCATGAGAACTGGACTCTCAGAGCACCTGGCTTTCCTTCTGCACAGGCTGGGTCACTGCTGTGTTCCCAGCTTCTGGCACAAAATCACTGAGAATGACTCCCATGCCATCTGCCACTGAGGCACTCAGTGCTGCATATAGATTAACTCACAGGATTCTCAGAAGAGCGCTATGTAGTTGTCCCCATTTTATGGAATGGGAAACTGAGTCACAGCGCTGATAAGGGGCAGAATCAGGAATGGAACCCAGGATGTTTGGACCATAACACTCACTCTCAACCATATTCTGAGTGCACGAGCATCCCCATGGGCACTCAATGCAGAACTCACTTCCAGGGAGGCAGTGCAGCCTGGTGGTTGAGGCATTAACTCCAGAGAGCATGGAGCTGGATTCCAGTTTTCCCCACTCCCAGCTGCAATCCTCAGTTTCCTCACCTGCAAAACTGGAAAATCGATGGTTTTCCCTGCGTGTTGATCACTAGTTTCCATGAGCTGCCAAAGCACACAGCTGAACTACATTTCCCAGGCTCCTCTGCAGGCAGGTAAGGCCATGTGACTGAGCTCTGACTAAAGGCATATGAGGAGGAAATGACGTCACATTTTTCAGGCCTGGCTCCTAAAACTTCCTACACCGTTCCTCAAGTCCACGTCCTGGACTCCTGGCCCATGAATAACTGTGTGGAGCAGACACCTCCCGCACACACACCTGAGCTCCCTACCTCTCAATGCACTGTGATCTGAGCAGGAGATGAACTGTAGGGTGGGTATACTAGTTAGCTTTTTGTGGCTGTGACAAAATACCTGAGAAAATGACGTAAGGTAGGAAGGATTTACTTTGGCTCACAGAGTTTTCAGCAATGGTCGGCTGGCTCCATTGCTTTCAGGCCTGTGACAAGACAGAAACATCATGGCTGCAAGGTATGGCAGAGGAAAATTACTCACCTATGGCAGCCAGGACTCAATAGATTGGTCCATTGATGAGGCCAGAGCCCTCACGATGCAATAGCTTCCCACAAGCCCTACCTTCGAACATTGCTTTGGGGACCAAGCCTTCAACACATGAGCTTTTGAGGGGTATTTCACATCCAAGCAGCACACTGGGGTTATTGGTTAAGACAGGTAACCAGGCGCCAGTGGCTCACACCTGTAATCCTAGCTACTCCGGAGGCAGAGATCGTGGAGGGTCGTGGTTCAAAGTTGGCTCCAGGCAAATAGTTTATGAGACCCTATCTTGAAAATACCCAACACAAAAAAGGGCTGGTGGGGTGGCTCAAGTGGTAGAACACCTGTCTAGCAAGCATGAGGCCCTGCGTTCAAACCCTAGTACTGCTAAAACAAGACAGGTAGCCTCCAAGGGTAAATGAACACACTACCCTCAGGCTCTCGTGAGGATTAAAGAGTGACTCTCTTCAAAGTGCTCAGCAGGGCCCTCGCCAATTTGCCATCACTGTTCACAGCTCTCTCCTGCAGAGAGAAAGTTCCACACTTATTGAGTGGCCTGGTGCCTATCAAGTGCTCAGGCAATGCCTGACATTGGCGCATCTGTGTCAGTGCTCCCACCCAACCTTCAGGCCCCGAGAGCTGGGCTCCTTGTCTCCTGGGTGGGGAGACGCAGACTGTACCTTCTTCCTCACTATAGCTGCAGACTCATCCTGCCTCCAATTACAGCTTGAAAACGACATGCACACGACTACAGCAGGGACTCCTGGCCCGTGACCATACCTCAGAGGCCTGATTCACTAGGTTGCCTCCTCCATCTAAATTTGGTGTAAGTGCAGCATCAGTGCCTCGCAGGACTGCACTGCTAGATAGCCACACCTTCCTACCACTTAGGAGCTTCCTGGGGGGAGAGCTTTGTGACTCTGAGCACACACCTTGACCTCTCTGAGCCTGTTTCCTGCTTTGCTACTCCTTGGCCCAGCCCTCTGGTTATGGTGCACACCGTGGGTGTTTAGCCAGTACACAGGGTCAGGGCTCTGTCCACCTGTGTCAGGAACCCTAAATGCCAAGGAGCTGCTTCTTAGAAAACACCTCAGTGGGCAGCACGGGGAAGATCAGGGGAGCCAGTCCCCCAAGCCTCGCACTCTGCGCACTGGGTCTGGAATGGGTTTTGGTAGGAAATGGCCCACGAGCCCAAGCCCATCATGGAGCTGAACTACCGTGAGGGAAATTGCCCTAAATGTGAACCCACGTCCGAGCCCGGGGAAAGTGATTTCAACAATGCTCACGAGCAGATTGCAGGAGCCCTTCTGTGCACAATGATTTCAGCCTGTCTGCCTTCCAATCACTCCTAAATAACATGCTTTATTCGGTGTGACCGCTCGCCAGGGCCCTGCTCCACCCAGCACTGGCAGCCAAAGCCGACATTTAAAATTGCATCTGCTTTTCATTCATAATGAACAAAGTGGGTTTCGGGGGCCCAGCACTGAGGAGCGGGCCCCCAGGATGGCATTAAGTCACTGGCAAGCCTGTCAATGAGCGAGCACCGGTATGGAAGGGAAAAGTGTGCCATCAGCCTGAAAGAAGCATGAGCAGAGAGGCTGGGGTGCTGGCCAACAGAACCTCATGGAGCAGCTCGGTAGGAATCATGACTATCCTCCTTCCAGGCTGTGTGACTTCAGGCATGCGCTCACCTTCTCTGATCCTTGTTTCCTCCTCTATGCAAGAGATAAGGTCTTTGAGTGCCAGTGGCTCCCCAAAACCAGCAAGAAACCAATGAGGGCAGTTCTTGGTTTGTCCTCCTCCATAACAATGGCTTCAAAAGTCAGCTTCAGCCAGGAGTGGTGGCTCACACCCGTAAATCCTAACTACTCAGCAGGCAGAGATTGGGAGGATCAAAGTTTCATGCCAGACCAGGCAAAAGGTTAGTGAGATCCCATCTCAAACAATACAAGCTGGGCGTGGTGACTGATGCCTGTCATCCCAGCTGCATGGGAGGAGTGAACCGGAGCACTGTGGTCCAGACAAACCCAAGCATAAATGTGAGACCTTAACTGAAAAATAAGTAAAGCAAAAAGGGCTGGGGGTGTGACTCATGCGGTACAGCACCTGCCTAGCAAGCAGGAGGCTCTGAGTTCAAGCCCCAAACTGCCACACACACACACACACACACACACAAGTGAAAAGCCAGATTCTGTGGGTACATACCATGTACATGCAGCGTGACTCCAAACAGCCAAAAGTCGGAAGGACCTCCATGGACAAACACAGGGTAGTTGATGCTTTTTGTTTGAGACACAGTCTCGCTATGTAGCTCAGGCAGCCTTCTACTGACGACTCTTCTATCTTAGCCTCTCAAGTGCTGGGATTACAGGTGAGTACCACCAAGCCCTGCTTACAACAGACTATTATTCAACCTTAAAAAAGAAGCATATTCTAACACATGGACCTTGAGATCTGATGCTAAGTGAGAGAATCAGACATGAAAGGAAAAATATTGAACTGAGCATGGTGGTACATGACTATAATCCCAGCCTCTGGAGGCTCAGACAGGAGGATTGTGAGTTCTAGAACAGCCTGGGGTATACATAGCATGACCTTGTCTCAAAAACAAAACAAAACAAAAAGACAAATACTGTACTATTTGACTTCTAGGAGTTTCCTAGAGAAGTCACAGACCTAAAGATAAAAAATAAAGAGGAGGCTGCCAGGGACTGGAGGAGGAGGAGGGGAATCTAGAGTGTCTAAGGCAGACAGTTTGGGAACAGTTTCACATCACAAGATGAAAAAGGGCTTGGAGGCGGGTGATGGTGACTTGCACAGCAATGTCTGCATTCTTAATGAACTGTATACTGAAAAACGGTTAAAATGACGAGTTTTAAGCCATGTGTATTTTACCACAATTAAGGAAATTTTGTGCCAGGTCTGGTAGTGCATGCCTGTAATCCGAGCACTCAGAAGGCTGAGGCAGGAGGACCTTCACCCCAGCCTGGGCTAGAGTGAGACCCTGCCACCCCCCCAAAAAAAAGTCAGCTTCAAAAAGTTACCCAATAAAGAATAAACTAAAAGAACAACAATTAGTGGAAAATTCCAGTAAAGATCTCAGCTAAAAAAAATCCTGAAGTCTGAATGAAATAATTTATAATTTTCAAGAAATTACACAACTACCAAAACTGTTCCTGAGCATGGCACTGTACACGTGTAATCCCAGCACTCAGCACAAAGAAGGCTGAGGTAGGAGGATTACTATCTTGAGAAACTTATCTATAAATAATAAAAGCATTAATAGAGCCAGGCACCAGTAGCTTACACAGATAATTCTAGCTACTCAGGAGGCAGAGGTCAGGAGGATCTCAGTTCAAGGCTAGCCCAGGCAAATAGTTTGTGAGACCCTATCTTGAAAATACCCAACACAAAAAAGGGGTGATGGAATGGTGCAAGTGGTAGAATGTCTGCCTAGCAAGCATGAGGCCCTGAGTTCAAACCCCAGTAGTCCCCAAAATAAATAAAAATAATGGTAATGGTGATGATAGTAATTTCACAACACTTTCCTTTGGAAAGATACAAAAATGTACGCAGTTTCTCATTTGCTGTGGACATGACCATAAAAATTTTCCCACTAGGTTTTCTATATGCTACTTTGTTAGCAATCAATCTATCAGGAACAACGTTGCCCAGCAGAAATAACTGTGCAAGCCACAGGACTTTTCTAATGGCTCCTTCATTGCTAATGAGATTTTATACTGACCAACTCCTGGGTAGCATTGCAACACTGGTAACTGTGCGTAGTTGTGTGCTTTTTCTTTGGTTATGATGGTGCTTATCTCTTGTGTTTTTGTCATGTAGGAAAAAAAGATATAAAAAATGCAAACAGCCGGGCACCAGTAGCTCACACCTGTAATTCTAGCTACTCAGGAGGCAGAGATCAGGAGGATCATGGTTCAAAGCCAGCCAGGGCAAATAGTTCAAGAGACCCTATCTCCAAAAACCCTTCACAAAAAGGGCTGGTGGAGTTTAAGCCCCAGTACCACAAAAAAAAAAAAAAAAAAAAAAGAATATGAAATGGAAATGCAAACAGCTGTAGTTTCAGCTACTTGGGAGGCTGAGGTAGGAGGATCACTTGAGTTCAGGGAGTTCGAGGCTAATCTCAGCAACACAACAGACCTATCTCAAGAAAACAAATAATAGGGCTTGGGGTATGGCTCAAGTGGTAGAGCTCCTGCCTAGCAAGCATGAGGCCCTGAGTTCGAACCCCAGTGCTGCCAAAAAAGAAAGAAAAAAACGATAGTGCCACCAGTTTTCTATGAGATTTTGTCTTAGTAGAGGCAAGAACTATTGTTAAGGTGCCTTCCTGTTCAGGAAGAAAGCCAAGGTCACTTGGGATAAGCCAGAGACTAGGCTTCTGGACTTGCCTTTTCATAGGCGTTAAGCACTGAGTCCTCTGGAGAGAAGGGGGCTGTGGAGGACGGGGCTGTCTCAGAGAAGCCTGTGCTTATTTACTCTTACCTTCCTTCATTTATTCAGGTGTGAAACATCTAGTTTTAATTGAGTACCTAGTCTTAGTCCCTTGCTGGTATGCCAGGTACCTGGCTATACCCTGACCAACTCAGCAGAGCCACTCCCACCCCAGCACATCTGCAGGCACAAGAGGCAAGAGGAGCACTGGGAGGGTCTCTAGTGATGACATCCCTACTCCAGTCCCACTAGAAGGCCCTGGTTTGGCAGTGTGGGGGGTAGCTACACAAAGCACATCCTGGAATTTGACCTTGGCCTGCTTCCTGCTTTCCTGACCCTGAGCTGGAGTGGGAACAGCTGCCGGCCCAGAAGGGGAAGAGGGAGGTCCCGGGAAGCATTGATGTTGACCAGGCTGGAGCTTGGATCTGCGTGTGGACGACACAAAACAACTCTAACAGAATCCCCTCTCCTTTCAGTCTCAGGAGCTTCTCACTGTCCCCAAAGGAGGTCCAAAGCAGGCCTGGGCTCGTTGGGGGTCAGGGAGTTCTAACCTTGCCAGCTGACTGGCACCAGCCTGGCCCACCTTTCCCTGCTTAGTAGCCTCCCTGGTTATCCACAGCCAGGTCCCAGGCTTGCCCAGGGGCTTCCTTCCTCTGTCTGCTTGGGAGAGCCAGGCTTGGCCAATGGGAGGAGCAGGCCAGAAACAGCAGGCAATTCATGTCCCAGCAGTGGCCCTCAGTCAATGAGAGGCGGGAGGTGGGAAAATCTGAGCTGTGCTGGCACAGATGGTCAAAGGACCCACCCTCTCAAAACTGACCCCTTAATTGCCCTATTTCTATTACTACTGCTTCAAAACAAACCAGCCCAGAACTGAGTGACACAAATAACTTTTTTAACTCTTTTTTTTTTTTTAGGTGGGACTGGAGTTTGAACTCAGGGCTTTGGGCTTGAGCCATACCTGCAGTCCCACAAACAACCAGTTTAGGATGCCTGCAGATTTATGAATCAGAAATTAGGACAGAGCCTGGTGTGGTGGTTCACATCTGTAATCCCTGCACTTGGGAGGCTGAGGCAGGGTGGTTGTGAGTTCAAAGCCAGCCTGGGTTGCATAATAAGACCTTGTTCCCACCCCACCCCCCAAAAAAGAAGATGAAGAAAAAGAAGAGGAGGAGGAGGAGGAAGAAGGAGGGGAGGAGGAAGGAAGGAAGGAAGAAAGGGGGAAGGGAGGGAGGAAGGAAGGAAGGGGGGAGGAAGGGGGGAGGAAGGGGGGAGGAAGAGAGGAAGGGAAAGGGAGGAAGGGAGGAAAGGGGAGGGAGGAAGGAAAGGAGGGAGGGAGGGAAGGAGGGAGGAAGGAAGGGAGGGAGGGAGGGAAGAAGGGAGGAAGGAAGGAAGAAGGGAGGGAGGGGGAAGGAAAGAGGGAGGGAGGGAGGAAGGAATTCAGATAGAGCACATAGAAGGCTTGACTCTGCCCCCCTTCCTATATATGAGACCCCAGCTGGGAATACAGAAGTGGTCAGGGGTGACTCCAATGGGACAGACAGGAATCATCCGGAGGCATCTGGACAACACGTCTGGCACTGAGCATAGGCTCATCTCAACTGGACAGTTCACTGAAGTGCCTACTGTGACCTCTCCATGTAGCTTGGGCTTCCTCACTGCATGGCAGCCTCAGGGCAATCAAACTCCCAAAGTGGCCACCAGGGATGCCGAGGCAGGCTAAAACTAAGAAAGGTTCAGGACTCATAGAAACTTAATATTACATCTCAGATTGACGGTGCTCTGGCTCAGGAACCCCCCTCACCGACTCAGAAGCCACTCCCCTCCCCACTCATTGATTATTGGATGGGAATCACCTGGTTCCTCCCTCGCCATAGATTAGTTTAAGTTTTAAAAGCACCTGAGAAAGAGAAGGAGCTCTCTCAACCAGCAGACTCCACCTGCACTCACCATGCTCCCCTTTGTATTTCCCTCCCCTAACTTTTAATAAACTCCATTTACACCCACGTGTCCTGCCATGGATTCTTCCCCACGGGACACAAAGAATTTGGAAGTCTTCAGATCATAGACTTCAGCCTACCACCATGTGCCGAAGCCAGCCAGGTGAAACAGTAAGCCCGGGGCTCTATTTCTAACCTCTTTTCTTCTCTTCCATCTGTTTCTCTGAAACTGCAGTCAAGGGAATGGGCCAGCTCTGCCCTTAGGAAATGCAGCTAGGAGACACAGGGGTCCCCAGGACCCAGCACTGTCTATCTGCCCGACGCACACTCCCCCCACGGCTTGGGGTTCGTGGAGAGCACTCATTCTGAAGTTTCCACATCCCACAGCTTCCCTGGTTTCCCTCCTGAGAAGGCTGCCTTAAAACTGTGATGCCCTTTACCCTTCCTTCCCCCTTTTTCCCTTTTCTCTCCTCTCTCCTTCCTCTCTAACCCCCAGGCCTAGGCAGCCACATGGCCCAGGAGATATGCAAGCCATGGCAGGGGCCAGCCATGGTGGAAGCCAGCTATGGCAGGCATTAGCTATGGCAACCATCTCCCAAGGCGCTCCAGCAAAATTCCTCTTTGCCCATCTCCCGCCTCCTAACCTGACCTGGCTATAGGCCTCCAGATGGGTCCTGGAGGGCAGATGAGGGACACACCCCACCTGACCTGCCCCAGACTTTAAATGGACTTCAGAGATGCTACTGGAAAAATGACATTAAAAATTGACCTCGGTTCTTGCATCCAGCAGAAGATACAGTGAAAGTCACAGTAAAGTTTACCAGAAAAAGACAATGCTTTCACCAGACTGCAAGCAGGTTGTCTCTAGAGTGAGGGCAATGAGTCAGGTTTTAAGGTTGAAATATTTACTAAGAAACTCTTAGCTTTAGGTCCTTTTGGTGTGTTCTGGGGTGATTTCCTGGGTTTGGGTCATTGTCTTGTTAAGAGAGACATAGAGTAATCTACTAGCTCCTGCTCTGATAGAGAATTTCTGTTTGAAATTCTTAACTAACTTTTGCTCTGTCTAGCTTGAGGTTTGAGTCTTTTTGTTGTTGTTGTTGTTAAATTCATTTGTGAAAGCCTTCCTGCTCCAGGCATAGTTGATGTTTACGGTGTGTATTACTCTTGGGTAAAGAGTGATTTAAGCTTCAGAGTAGTGGCCAACTTTCAAGAGTCCTGTCATAGCCTCTGGGCTCCGGCTATTTGATCTTAAATAGAGATTAGTGGATTGGGAAGTTGAATTAAGTGATTTCTTCCTGTCTTTCTCTTGTGGTCACCATTTATGCCTACCTGCTGCCTATCAGAGGACAGGAGACGTGTGCCCACCAGAGCTTAGAAGGGCCAGGCACAGGGGAGAGATGTGAGATCCATGGACCCATGCCCCGAGTCTCTGGTTCCACCAACCAGCGCCAGTCTGGGAGTGACAGCTCTGTGGCTGGGAAGCTTGCAGCACCTGGGGCCTACAGGAACGGCTCAGAGGCTGGGCGGCTTGTGGCACTGGGGACAAGGTGGCTGACAGGCTGGGCTCACCAGCAGCGGTAACAGCTGCAGCAACACCCACATGCCTGTGCTGAGGCAGGCTTAGAAGCCGACCACTGCTGTTGGATGCCACAAGGCCTAGCAAGCTGGAGGGAGTGGCACAGACAAAAAGCGCCAGAGCTAGGTGCACCCAAGGCCCACCACCCACATGGTCTGGGCTCCATGGCTGCCTCCACCACTGAGCACACCCAGGGAAGGTAATGCAGACACCAGCTCTGGCAGCAGCAGGCCTCAGGCTAGAAACATTTTTCCTTCAGCTGCCATTGCTCCCCTGCCCACCATGTCTGTTTGCCCTGGATATCCCATCCCAACTACCACTCATGCTCTCATGCTCTCTTTGTCCCCATGGCCTGCAGGGGTCGAAGAAGCACTAACCCCAAGGTCACAGGGATGGGTGCCCCAGGTCCATCAGTAAGCAGGTGTCACACTTCACTGATGGGATTAATGGTGTTACTTGCCTGATTCTAAAGATCATTTTAAGTCTGCTTTCTTCAGGGAAGCTAAGAAGGAGTTACAGAATGGCTCAAGTGGTAGAAGGCCTGCCTAGCAGGTGTGAGGCTATGAGTTCAAATCCTACCTTTGTTTTGATTATTTGGTCTTTTCAATAGGATAAGAGACCCATAGGAAATTGGGGTACCCTGCTCCCTGTTTGAACAGAGACATCTGCTGAGAATCTTTATGGCAAGCCTGGTCAGAAGGACCTGCAACTGAGACTTCCTTGATATAACAGGGACGCCTTGAGGATCTTGAAATGATTTTGCTCTCTCCCAAAGGGCGAGTGTTCGCCTTCCCTTTCCTCTCTTTCTCCATCAGCCAGCATAGGCGAAGCCTCTGTGCTCACTTGGCTGTATCCTTAAATCCTGGGAGTGTGTTGGTCCTGAAAATCTAAAAGAAGATGACTAACTCATGTGGGCAGTAACATATAACAGATTGCTATTTTGAACCTGTATGTTGCATGTAACATGTCTTTGTGTTCCATTTGAGAGATCCTTTGGAGAGACCATGTGGTCACAGGAAATGCTGCCATCATGATAAAGCCACCACATACATGTCCAGCACCATTTTCCCAATCCTGAGGCATTGACAACTCATGGATAACACCATCTTGCCTTCCTCTAGGTAAATTACAATTAACTTGTGGTTAAAATTCTCTAATTTAATATAGTTTTAATACATTAATCTGTTAAGGATTGGACAAAGAATATGTTGTTTGTGTTAAATATCTGTAATAAACTACTTAAGAATCTAGCTGGCTAATCTAAAAATAATGGTAATAAATTACTTAAGAGTGCACTCTGAATTAATGTGATTGTAGTGTGTGTCATTGCGTGTATTTTCTGTGTATGACTTTGTCTCCTACCAATTGTAGCCACTGAATGTTTACTTTTTTGAGCCCATACATGCATGCTTATGATTGGCATTTTTTGGCATGCCTAGGTCAAAACATCTATGTGTGTGTGTGTGTGTGTGTGTGTGTGTGTGTGTGTCTTTAGGATGGTTCTTAAGATGCTTCTATAAAGTTAATGTGGAAAACCATCTCAAAAGTTGTCAAAAGTTCTAATCCCAACCAGGCCTGAGTATCTTCTGCCTTAGGACTGAAGAGAATTTATGGACAATAATCCGCTTCATTCTGTCATGAGTATAATTTACATTTAACTCCTCTAAAATAAGGTTATTGACCCATGTGTTCTTATAGATTGCTATTATAAAAAAAATAGTTTAATTTACTTTCCTTCCTGAGTCTTTTAAGGCATAAGTTTGCTAAGAGTTTTATTAAAAATGGTGTCGCCTAAATTTAGGTTTTTACAAAGGTTGTCTCAAGATACAAATTAAGGTTGTAAAGCATATAGTTTATATAAGTGTGGCTGGGTTGGTTATAGTTTAAAGTTTGCCTAGAGAGCTTTCTGAGGTCAAAATTTAAGGTACTAGTGTGTATTTAAAAATGGGTTTCTGTTTTATCAAAATAACTGTTAGGGACTTTTGGTGCTCTAAGGTGATGAAAAATTTTACCAAAACCAAACAAAAGTTCACCTTCCAGATGTGATGATAAAACTGTAAGCTTTTAGGAGTCTACTAAAAGGTGGTTAGTCTTGGAATACTGAGTTATGTGTGTCATTAACTCTCAGTGACTGAGCCTGTTATTCTTGGGCTCCAGGGGCTGCATACAGGTCAACAACCCTGCTGTGTGTCCCCAGCCATTCTGCTAATCAGCAGTCTAGGGTGTGATTTTTATCAATATCCAAGCCATGACTCTCAGTCATTGGGTTTCCTAACTTCCTGCTTACTCCTTTATCTCTGTTCTGCATCTAATCATTTGAGACATTAATCTTGTTGGTTTACTATTATCTTTCTTTTAAAAATGTACTTGTTCCTCCAAAAGGATTTTCTATTCCTACTTGTACTAATGCTCCAAAACTATTCCATTTTCTTGCACTGAGAAACTCTTTCCCCATTACTGACTCCTAATTTCCATCGGCCAAGCTTACCTTGGTGCGATTTGGATTTGGTAGTTAATTCCACACTAATTATAAAGTTCATATTAAGATGGTTCCCTTTTAACACTCAAGAGATTGTCTTCCTTTGTGTTACCTTTCCAATTTATGTGGTGTTTTGTATTAGCCTCTTTGCCCAGTGTATGATACTTCTGAAGTTTTATTCTTTATTGATAAACATATCTTAAAAGTAAAAAAAAAAAATTCATCAAACTCAATGAGTAAGTTCTCTATAGAGCCCATTTAAAATTACTTACTATTCTTTGCATTCTGCCTAAAATAAGTCTCTTGCCAGATGTAAAACCCTAAGGCATTTTTCTGGTAACACTGAGAAAACTAAGTTTAAACTAAGTAAAAATTCTTTTAAATTGTTTTAATAGTGCTAATGCCTTGTAGCACTTGTGTATCTAAATGTTACATATAAACAGCTACTGTTCTTATAGCTATCTATAAGAACATTCTATTAAGGTCTTTGACATTTGTGCTCTTTATGACAAATGCTAAAAATTCTGCCATTTAGGCCTGACATCTGTTTGTCAGATAAACATTCATTTATTTATCTGACATTGGCTAGATAAACATTGTTTTAGATATATAATATGCAATTGAGCATTAAAACAGAGGCTATTTAAAATTACTGCCAATGACATCTCCTAACTGTTGGAAAATTTAGGATTTTTAATTGTCAGTACTGTATTGACAGTATTGACAACCACTAATCTGTTACTTTACCTAACCAAAATTCAAGGTTTAAACAGTGATGCTGCTATTGGCTCCTTTATATGTTAGGTGTCTTTGTGTTCTTCAAGCATATAAGCCTTCTAAAATAGAGTTACATATACAATTAAAAGTAGTTAAACTATTATGTTAATTGCTAAACTGTTAATCGTGGTTGCTTTAAGTTTTGTCATTACAGTTCTGATCCTTCTAAAACATTTATAGACAAGGCCATGGAAAATGACTCTGACAAGTGTTTATTGGTAAACCAGGACAGACATTCTTGAGTATTGGGGTCATTTTGTATTTTTCTTGTAAAACTTTATAACTGTTGTTTGCTGACACTTTACAACAATTTAAAGGCATCAGTATATCCCCTATGGGACAATTAGATTTAATTAAACACAGCCTAAGAACTATTTTTGTGTGTGTGGTACTGGGGCTTGAACTCAGGGCCTTCACCCTGAGCCACTCTACCAGCCCTATTTTTGTGAAAGGTTTTTTGAGATAGGGTCTCATGAAATTATTTGCCCAGGCTGGCTTCGAACTGCAATCCTCCTGATCTCTGCCTCCTGAGTAGCTTGGATAACAGGTGTGAGACACTAGCACCTGGCCCTAAGAGCCATTTTTTAAAGTAAATCTCTTTGTTGCTTAATTTGGCCAGAAAGGTTGCATTGTCACTGACTTCTGATCTGCTTGATGTGTTACTTCCCCTCTTCCATGGGACAAATCTGACTTTCTGGAAGAAGCTATGATTTTCCAGGAGAGGCCACGCCTGGCTTCTGGGGATGGAAGTCACATACTGTCACTTCTACTTTCTATGTTGGCTGAAACAGTCTCATGCCACCTCTCCATGGGAATTTGTGGTCATTTTTTAAATCCTCCAACCAAGTCACTGGTAGAGGACCCTCTGCCTGCCTTCATCTCTTCTGGTCCCACTGCCCTCACACACCAGTCACCAGAGATTAGTCTTGGGCTATTTGTGGGGATCTCAGCCAGTTGCTAACTGTGTAAATCCTTAACCTCTCAGGCCTATTTCCCCACTATCATATCTTCATGCTAAGCTGGGTGCTGGTGGCTCATGCTTATAATCCCAGCTCCTTGGGAGACTTAGATTGGGAAGGTCTCCAAAATAACCAGAATGAAATGGACAGGAGGTGTGGCTCAAGAAGTAGAGCACCTCTTTTGCAAACACAAAGCCCTGAGTTCAAACTCCAGTCCCACAAAAAAAAATTGATGCTAATGGTCCCAGAGTCAGGATAAGGAATAGGTGACTGTGGGTATAAAGTGCTCATAGCAGAGCGCCTGGCAGGGAGGAAGTCCTTGGTGGAGGTTAGCTTTCCTTCCTTCCTTCCCTCCTTCTCTCCTTCCTTCCTTCCTTCACTCCTTTCTTCTCTCCTTCCTTCCTTCCTTCCTTCCCTCCCTCCTTTCTTCCTTCTCTCCTTCCTTCCTTCCTTCCTTCCCTCCCTCCTTCCTTCCTTCCTGCCTTCCCTCCCTCCTTCCTTCCTTCTCTCCTTCCTTCCTTCCCTCCCTCCTTCCTTCCTTCCTTCCCTCCCTCCTTCCTTCCTTCCCTCCCTCCTTCCTTCCTTCCTTCTTTCCTTCCTTCCTTCCTTCATTCCTTCCTTCTCTCCTTTCTTCCTTCCTTCCTTCCCTCCCTCCTTCCTTCCTTTCTTCTCTCCTTCCTTCCTTCCTTCTCTTCTTCCTTCCTTCCTTCTCTCCCTCCTTCCTTACTTCTCTTCTTCCTTCCTTCACTCCTTCCTTCTCTCCTTCCTTCCTTTCTTCCTTCTCTCCTTTCCTCCCTCCCTCCCTCCTTCCTTCCTTTCTTGTCTTTTGGTTAATTTTTTTTCCCCAAATACAGCCCTTTATTTGTTTTATTTTGTGGGATTGAGGTTGCACTCAGGACTTCACACTTGGCATAGCAGGTGCTCTACTGCTTGAGACACTCCTCCAGTCTATTTTGCTCTGATTATTTTGGAGATGGGGTCTCAAGAACTATGTGCCCTGGCTGTCCAGGAACTGCAATCCTCCAGATCTCAGACTCCCAAGAAGCTAATATTACGGGTACAAGCCATGGGCACCTTTTTTTTCTCTTTTTTTGCAGTGCAGGGGATTGAACTCAGGGCCTACACCTTGAGCCACTCTACCAGCCCTTTTTTGTGATGAGTTTTTTCAAGATAGGGCCTCACAAACTGTTTGCCCAGGCTGGCTTTGAACCTCAACCCTCCTGATCTCTGCCTCCTGAGTAGCTAGGATTACGGGAGTGAGCTACTGGTGCCCAGGAAGACAATTCTTTTATCTGTCATCCTTCTCAATGGAAATTAGCAGTGCTCTGAGTTCCAAATCTCTTCAGTTCAAGCAGCCCCAGCCCTCCAGGTTGAAGGCAGGTGGCCAACCCAGGGGACAGAGAGTAAGGCCATCACTCAGGAAGCCAACTGGGTATGAGCAATTGCATTTTTCAAATACTTGAAACAGTATCTCCCATCACACAAGGTGGTCTTGATGATTCACCCACCAAGCAGTGATGTCCAGGCTGCAGGCGAGGCTCAAGTGGTAGAGCACCTGCCTAGCAAGCATGAAGCCCTGAGTTCAAACCCCAGTACTGCAAAAAAAAAAAAAAAAGAAGTGATATTTATGTCCCCTTCCATTTGAATCTCAGTGGGATTTGTGACTACTGCCACCAACGGAAGGCAAGAATGACTTCTTAGGGCAGGAGCAGCTTCTGTCTTGCTCACCAGCATACCTCGTCTTGAAGCCTTAAGCCACCACATGAGTAGTGCAAATGCCCTGAGATAGGCCTGTGCTGCTGGAAATCCTGATCTAGTCTGTCTGAAGACACATGGAGCAGACATGAGGCCTGATGGGGAAAGAGGGATGCTCACTTATTCCTCAGATATCCCAGACACGCTCCCACCCCTGCTGTTCCAGCTCCAGTCATCTGACTGCAGCTCCAGGCTTCAGACAGCTCCAAGCCAGAAAGGTCCAGTCCAATCAGCTCAGCCCTCCCAGGAGGCCAGCCTTCCTGACCACAAAGTAAGCAAAGCAAAACAGTAGATTTAAGGTGCTAAAGTTGGGGCCATTTGTTACTTACTAGGGATAACCAGAGCCCTGATCAAGAGACCATTCTGGGGTGGCAGAATGGCTCAAGTGGTAGAGACCCTGCATGTAAACCCCAAGTACCACCAAAATAAATAAATAAATAAGTAAAGGCCAGGCACCAGTGGCTCATGCCTATAATTCTAGTGACTCAGGAGGTAGAGATCAGAAGGACTGAGGCCAGCCCGGGGGCAAATAGTTCATGAGACCCTGTCTTGAAAAAACTCAAGCCCTGAGTTCAAACTCCAGTTCCACCAAAAAAAAAAAAAAAAAATCAAGAGAGACAGACCATTCTGTAGCAGGCTAACTGGTTTGTTAATGAAATCCTTCCCCATTTTGCTTAACTTCTCTCATCTGAACCAATTTTGTTTTGTTTGGTGGGGCTGAGAGTTTGAACTTAGGGCTTCACACTTGCAAAGCAGGCACTCTACCACTTGAGCCACACCTCCAGTCCATTTTGCTCTGGTTATTGTAAGAAAAATGATCTTTTCTATCAAAGTACATGTCACCCTCTTAGATTACTTAAAATTCCTCAGGTCACCATCTTAGGTGATTTGCGTTGTTTAAAGGGTTCCTGTTTCTTCTGGATTCTTGTACAGTCCCATTACCTGCCTGCCAAATTACGTGCCCTAACCCATCCCCTAAGTCTTTAGCCAATCGAGAGAGATTGTGAACCTTTGACCTGGACAAATCCCAGGCAAGGGGCAGGTACAACTGCATCAGGGATGTAAGGAGGAGCCACTGTCGGCCATTTTGTGCTTGGGTGTCTGCTCAGCTGCAGTGAGCACATGCTTGCACCCTTTTGATCAAAAGAAATTGCCTTGTCAAGCTTTTCTGTCTTTTGTGTGTCTGTTTTCAGCACCAGAGGGTCTTTAATTCCAACAATTTGGGGACTCGGTCTGGGATTTTACATTCTGTCCAGAAAGGGGGGCCCCAGCCCTTCTGGGGGAGACATGTCCTGCTGCCCGGTTGCAGCGGCCGGAGGTTCAGCCAAGGGCAACAGCTTTCTGGATCTGTGAATGAACTCGGACTCCAGAATTTCTTGACAGCGTGGGTAAAATAGCTCTAAAGACAGGAACCGCAGTGACCACATAAGTTTTGTGCACAAACCAAGATAGGAAATGTCACGGGGATGACCAAGTAATGTCTTGTTGGTTGGGATAGTGGAGGTTGTGTGATGTGCAAATGAGACGTGTCAGGTGACACAAAGGGAAAGTGGGGTCCTGATCCACAGTTCCGAGGTGGAATTAGATTCTTGAATCTAATCCAGATCAGGAGCTTATACCAAGATGTGCCTCAAGCTCCCACAAGGGACACAGCCAGAGATGGACAAAGCAAAAGAGAATCAGAGTACAAGAAATCTCCAAGGCAAAAGGCAGGTTGAGCTCCTGATAGACAGAGCACAGTCAACCAGAAGGGAGAAATGGGAAATAAAGGCAGGGAGGCCAACAAAGTTCCAGGATAAAATACCCTCTGAGAGCCCCCTAGGAAAGATGTTAAGATATTGGGATGATAGCCCCTGTACCAAAGGGAAAAAGAAACAAAGAATGGTCAAATACTGTTGTTTTATCTGGACCCAAGAACTGATCTTAAAGCCTTTGATTTTTTTGGCCAAAATTTGGGTCTGATGAGGACTGGGTCTGCCAACTGTTAATTCAACATGTAAACGACAAGAGCCCGTCACTCAAGAGGAAACAATATTGTGGAGACAGAGTCCCACAGTCCTGTTTCCACTTGAAGAAAAGAAAGGAAAAAACCCAAAACTCCTTCTAACTGGGATTTACTCTCCTCTCTTCCCCCTACTTATAACCCTGCTGTTCCTCTGGGTCAGGCTCCAGAACTGGCTCCTGCTTCCCCACCTCCCCACACTCCCTTCCAGCCCTTCCACTTCTGCCTCCTTCTCTCTCTCTCTATCTGGAACCCCTCCCTACTGCGACATCAAAGGGAGTTAGAACAATGTCATCAAGACATTGAGAAGCTACCTTTTCCTCAGTCTGAAGAAGAACCCCACTCCCTCTTTCCTCTCAGGGAGGTTCCCCTTGAAGGAGGTGAAATTGGGTTTGTAAATGCCCCTCTTACCAGCTCCGAGGTCCAAAATTTTAAAAAGGAGTTGTGACCTCTTCTCAAGGATCCCTTCAGGGTCTCAGAACAAGTTGATCAATTTCTGGGACCACAGATATATACTTGGGCTGACTTAATGTCTATTTGGGGAATTCTCTTCTCAGGGGAGGAAAAACCATGATCTGTAGAGCAGCAATGGCTATCTGGGAGCATGAACATCCCCTGGGACAGAATGTCCTGGTGTTTGATATTATGTTTCCTAATCAAGATTCCCAATGGAATAACAAAACTGCAGGGCACTGAAAAATATGAAAGACTTTAGAGATTTAATAATGAGGGGATAATCAGGGGGAGATGATT
Source organism: Castor canadensis (assembly GCF_047511655.1). Classification (NCBI taxonomy): domain Eukaryota; kingdom Metazoa; phylum Chordata; class Mammalia; order Rodentia; family Castoridae; genus Castor; species Castor canadensis. The sequence continues at coordinate 6,069,320 of NC_133398.1, read as the reverse complement.
AACACAACCATTATCTTTATAAATTTCCTGGGAAGCCAGGGACTTTGTAGTTCAAAGAATAAGTTACAATTTGCTGAGACTGAAGTGAAATATTTGGGACATTTGATCAGTAAGAGCCAATGAAGGATTGGTCCAGAAACAATAGAAGGAATCACTGGTCTCCTGCTCCCAGGAGCAAAACAAGAATTAATAAAGTTCCTTGGCTTAGTGATATACTGCTGGCTGTGGATGGACCCATATGCCCTTAAAACTAAATCTTTATATCTCAAATTGATCCAAGAGGGATCAGACCCCCTTCTTTGGATCCCCGAGAGATAAAACAAGTAGATGGGCTAAAACAAGCCCTTGTCACAGCACCAATGCTAGCCTTGCCCTCTCTTGAACAGCCTTTTCACCTCTTTGTAAGAGTAAACAAGGGAGTTGTCTTTGGAGTGCTAACCCAAAAACATGGGGGTCAACATCAACCGATGGCCTTCTTATCTAATTCCTAGATCCTGTCACCTGAGGTTGGCCTGAGTGCATTCAGGCAATAGTGGCTATAGACCTTATAACTAAAAAAAGTAGAAAAATCAAGTTTGGGGAAAGTCTAGTTATTAGCACTCCCCATCAAGTTAGAATGATCTTAAACCAAAAGGTGGGTAGATGGCTTACAGATTCTAGGATCCTAAAGTATGAGGCTATCTTGCTAGAAAAGGATGACCCTACTTTAACTACTGATAAGGCCCTAAATCCAGCCATTTTCTTGGAAGGGGAAGCAGAAAGGAGGAGCCCCGCACATAAATGTTTAGATATTACTGAATACCAAATGAAAGTAAGGCCAGACCTTGGGGAAACTCCTTTCCAGACCAGGTTCCACTTCTTTCTGGGTGATCCTCTCAGGTAATTGAGGGAAAAAGACATAATGGGTAGGCCTTGACTATAATAGAATCTGGTTGACTCCCTAATAATTGGTCAGCACAGACTTCTGAATTATTTGCTCTAAATCAGACTCTGTAAAAAATCAGCCCACTGAATTAGCCTTAAAGACCAGATTACCTTGGATTAAATGCCTTCCCATAGCACTACTCAGGATAAGGAAAGCCTCTTGGAAGGACATTGGCCTCTCCCCTTATGAAGTCCTTTATGGGCTTCCTTACCATGGCTCTGTTATTGATGTGCCTACCTTTGAAACTAAAGACTATTTCCTCAAAAATTATATACTTAGATTGTCCTTTACCTTACTTTCTCTTAGGAAAAAGGGGTTGTTAGCACAAGCTCCTCCACTTGACTTTCCCATTCATTCACACCAGCCTGGCGATTATGTGCTGATTAAGACCTGAAAAGAAAATAAGCTTGAGCCAGCTTAGGAAGGACCCTTCCTGGTCCTGCTGGCCATGGAGACAGCCTTCCGGACCACAGAGAGGGGTAGATTCGTCACACATGGGTAAAGAAGGTACCCCTACCTGACCAAAAGGAACAATGGACCATGCAGGAGATACCAGAGTAAACTTAAAAGACTATAGTGAAATTATTCTTTCTCTTTCATCTGGGAAATGGTATGTTTATTATTAATGTAACTCAGAGTACTTTTCCCTTAACTGTTGAATTTGATGCATGCCAGATCCTTCCATGGAGGCCTTACATCCCAACTCCAGCTCTAAGGGTACTCTTTTTATATGTGTCCCAGCTGGGGACCCACAGGGAAGCCTGGTATCTGTCCAGAGTGGATGGATGTGGGGTGAAACTCTGGGTTTAAAGGATACATTTCAGGCTGGGCCATGGCTCAAGTGGCAGAGCACCTGCCTAGCAAGCAGGAGGCCATGAGTTCAAACCCTAGTGGTGCCAAAAAAAGAAAAAAAAAGACACGTCTTCCTTTTATGACAAATCCTAAGGGCTGAACCAGACCCTGAGGTACTGGTAAGACTCCAATTTCCACCATCCAGAACAACTGACAGTCTTTTTAACAGTCTACAGTCAAAATTACAGCTGTTTCAGACACACCCCTCTCCTTCTTGCAAAGATAAACAGTGTGACCCACTTAGATTGGTCATAGAAAGCTCTTGGAGTATGACAAAAGAACCATCCATATTTTGTAAATATGGGTTGGGGGCAGATGTCTCAGGCACAGACCCTTTAAGGTGCCTTGAGCTCTGTCTAGCTCCCAAATCCTCTCAGTGAACGCCCTGTTCTACCTCTGCTCCAATGTTACCTCCACGTTTATGCAAAAGTTGAACTCAGGTAACTGTAGTAGAAGTCAAGGACTAAGACAAACTGTGGCTATTGAAATCGGGTACAGGGACACAAATGCTTGGATGGAATGGATAGAATATTCTGTCCAGACATTAAACAAGAGTGATTGTTACTACTGGGAGGCCAGAGTCTCAGGTGGTCCCTTTTCCACTTAGGATGGTCCTCAGATCCATGTGGAATGTATTTCATGTTGGCTCTGTTTCAGGATGCCATGGCGTGGGGTAACGAATCCTGTTGGACATTACCACTACTGTTCTTAGAGGTCAGAGGTCCTGAGGGTCAGCCCCCGAGGACTATTAGGCCACCTGTCCTAGATGTCAATTATACCTCATGTCTCACCAGACAGGGGGACAGTTGACAAATGTGGGAAACCTGATGGGATGAAGTGAAAGCCAGTCCTTCAACAGCTTCACAAAACAGTTCACACTCTTCGTGGCACACTCTCGGTGGGCAGAGCCGATGTCTGGTGGTACTGCAGAGAACCTTTACTTGAGACTCTCCCAGGTAACTAGGCAGGCACCTGTGCTTTGGTGCAGTTGGCAATCCCTTTTACCCTAGCATCTAGATCCCCAGCCTGTGCCACAACATCTAGAAAAAGGAGAGACACAGACATAGACACTGCAGCCAACCACAGAGGCTCCTTGATCCCCATGCTTACATTGATGCCATTAGGGTTCCTAGAGTGTGCCAAACAAATTAAAAGCCAGAAATCAAATTGAAGCAGGATTTGAATCAGTACTCTTCTGGTGATCCACTATAAATAAAAATGTCGATTGGATCAATTATATTTATTATAACCAGAAAGGTTTGTTAACTATACCAGAGATGCCATCAAAGGAATAGCAAAGCAATTGGGACCAACTAACCAGATGGCTTGGAAGAACAGGCTAGCATTAGACATGATGTTGACCAAAAAGGGAGGAGTTTGCATAATGACTGGAGTTTCGTGTTGCACATTTATACCAAATAATACAGCCTCCGAGCAACTATTACTAAGGCCCTACAGGGATTAACTACCCTAGCTAACGAGCTAGCTGAAAACTCAGGTATAAATGATGACTTAATGAAAAATTGGTTTGGGAGATGGAAGGGCTGGATGACCTCAGTCTTAACTTCCTTGATTGTAGTGGCTAGAGTTTTAATTTTAGTAGGATGCTGCATATTTCCTTGTGTCCAAGGACTAATACAGCAGTTAATTGAGACAGCCCTCATCAAACAATCACCCTGCTCTACCAAAATAACGTGTTTCTATTAGAAATGCAGAAACATGAGAACCAACAGCTTCTAAATGAGTTTGAAGAATTTAAATTAGGGGGGAATTGTAAGAAAAATGATCTTTTCTATTAAAGTATTTGTTACTCTCTTAAATTACTTAAAAATTCCTCAGGTCACCATCTTAGGTGACTTGCATATTTAAAGGGTCCTTGCTTCTTCTTCTGGATTCACGTACAACTCCGTTGCCCACCAAACTGTATGCCCTAACCCACCCTCCAAGGCTTTTAGTCAATCGAGGGAGATTGTGAACCTTTGACCTGGACAAATCCCAGGTGAGGGGCAGGTACAACTGCATCAGGGATATAAGGAGGAGCCACTGTCAACCATTTTGTGCTCCATGCTTGCTTAGCAGGAGTGAGCACATGCTTGCACCCTCTTGATCAAGAGAAATTGCCTTGTCAAGACTTCCTGCCTCTTGTGTGTCTGTTTTCAGCATTGGAGGGTTATTAATGCCAACATTCTCATTTCCTTTACCTATGTTTATAACCTTGCATCCCCCAACTGTTGAAGAAGGTCATTTGTGAGTCTGTTTCCTGCTTCTCTGATTCTTGGTTTGTTTGTTGGTGTTTGCTTTGTTTTATTTATTTATTTATTTTTGACTCAGAATCTGGCTGTATAACCCAGGCTGGCCTTGAACTTGGGATCATCTTGCCTCAGTGACATGAGTAAGCTATCTCAAAAACATTAGATGAATACTCTTGTATCTTCCACAATGTCAGAGTTTTTTCTTTTTGGCAATACTGGGGTTTTGAGTTCAGGGCCTCATGCTTGCCAGGCAGGTGCTCTACCACTTGAGCCATATCTCCAGCCCTACAATGTCAGAATTTATCAAACAACAAAAAATTCACAAGCTACATCAATTGTGTTGGCTTTGGCTGGGCACCAGTGGCTCACGCCTGTAATTCTAGCTACTTGGGAGACAGAGATCAGGAGGATCACAGTTTGAAGCCAGGCCCTGGCAGATAGTTCACCAGCCTCTGTCCTGAGAATTTCCAAAAAAGGCTGAGTGGATCAAGTGGCAGTACACCTGTCTAGTCCTATGTTCAACCCCCAGCTGCCAAAACCAAGAATGTTTTTGTTGGCTTTAATTCACCAAGTAACAGTGATTTTACTTGGTATCCCTGACTGCTGGCAATCCCAGGTTATTTTAGTTCAATCTCCATTACTATCATCAAGTCTCAGATCACACAGTACACTTGACACAAATATGTATAGATGTCTCTGTGTGTGTGTGTGTGTATTACAGAACGGCTAAGGAGATATTAAGGAGGCCATAGGGTTCACAGGGGCTGTACTGAGGACACAGGCAGAGAGGTGAAACAGACTTCCAAGGAAAAGACTCTAGGTAGGGGATTTCCCTGTAAAGGGAAGTTTTACAAATTCCAAAGGCAAGCTGAGCACCAGTGACTCAGGGCTGTAATACTCGCTACTCAGGAGGCACAGATCAGGAGGACCAAGGTTCAAAGCCAGCCCTGGGCAAATAGTTCCTAAGACCCTATCTCAAAAAAAAAATTTAAAAATCACAAAAAAAAGGACTGGTGGAGTGCCTGGAGGTGTAGGCTCTGAGTTCAAGCCCCAGTACTGGGAAAAAAAAATTTTTTTTTCTTTAGCTACCTCACAACCATCATTGGTCCAGAGTTCTTCAGGGCTCTAAGTTGCACATGCATGTCCCAGTGGCAGGCAGTTTCCAGCATCAGTATGAAGTGGGCTGCATGTCAGGAGAAATAGCTAGAGTTGGAGCCTGGGACAGAGGTGGAGTTCCTTTGCTGTGGCAGTTTTCTTGAATGAGGTTCATGATGAGTGACCAATCTGGGGGTGTTCCTTCTTTTATAAGATCCAGGGGGTGCATCATTCATTAGTCTGGTGTTTGATAACCTCATGGATATGGCTTTTCATGTCCACATGCCCATGTACTGCTGATTAAATTTGAAAAGTTCGTAGATGGTAATGTTTGTGTACGTTATTTATTACTCTGTGCCTCATGGTTTCTGCTGGACCAATGGTGGTTGTGAGCTGGCTAAATTAGGGAAAGTTCAGGATTCATAGAAAAATATTACATCTTAGATTAACTAAGTCCTGGCTCAGGAACTGCCTTCACCTGGCCGGGAACTGCCCAGGCCCCTCCCCACTCATTGATTATTGTATGGGAATCACCTGGTTCTCCCCTTCCCACAGGTTATCATAGGTTTTAAAAGCACCTGAAGGACAAAAGCATACTCCCTCAGCTTCCAGCTTCCACCTGGCCCCTGCCGTGCTCCCTTTTGTATTTCCACTCCCTAACTTTTAATAAACTCCATTTACTCCCATGTGTCCTGCCATGGATTCTTCCCCACTGGACACAAAGAATTTGGAAGTCTTCTGATCACAGACTGCACCAGCACCATTAACAGTTGGGTTGTTTATTTGCACAAACAAGATGTAGAGTCATTCTATCTCAGCATTTGCACTCAAAATGGAACCAAGTCACTCAGGGCAAAAGCAACGCCTGAAGCTACTGTTCTATATAATACAGAACAACTTAGAATAGTCCCAGCCTGATCTCCACACTTGCTCCCCCAGGGCTAGAATTACAGTAATAATAAATAACAAATGCTGGTTTGGCATGTGGTTCTGGGGCTCAGTTCTAGGGCTTTCACATGCTAGGCATGCCCTCCAGCAAGAGCTGCGTCCCCAGCCCTTCCTGTTATTGGCCAAGATAAGACATCTGTGATCCCAGCACTTGGAACACTGAGGCAGGAGGATTGAGAGTTCAAGACCAGCATGAGGGCTGGGGATATAGCTTAGTGGTTTAGTGTTTGCCTTGCATGCATGAGGCCCTGAGTTCAATCCCCAGTACCACAAAAAAAAAAAAAAAAAAAAAAAAAAAAGAGACCAGAACAAGTTCCAGGCCAGCATGAGCTACAGAGCAAGATCCTGTTCCACAAAACAAAACAAACAAGTCTCCTTGCCATTCAATCACTGCTCAGATTTATTGGTTCCATAGTCCTGAGAGGGTAAAAGGATCCAGTTTGAAGTAAAAGAATTGGTAACAGAGGGCCTTGAGTCTGCAAGGCACCCTCTCTTCTGGGGAAAATTTTATCATATGGCATAACTTCCTAGTTAAACGTTAAGGCTGCAGAGTTCAAAGTTATGGCTTGGAAATCTAGCTCTGCAACTTACTACCCTTGAACAAATCCCTTTGGCTCTTGGAGCCTCAGGCCCCTAATATGAGAATAATTAACAGCAATAAGCATCAATTCATAAGGTGTGAGGCTTAAAATAGATAACACAGATACACAACTTAACCCAAGGCTTCCCCACTTTTGCTAATGAGCCACCTGACAGCAATCCACTTCTCACCCAGCTTTGGCATCTTCACTGCGAACTAATCTTTTTTTTAAAAAAAACCAGATTTTTAATTATACAAGCAATACACAAATACTGCTTGTTTAAAAAACATTTTTGACATTTTAAGTAAGGCTGAAACCTCTTTGGATTTCCCTCCCCCAGATACTCCAGACATCTGTTACCATTTCATTGCTTCCGCTCTAGGGTTTTCTGTATGTTTTCACAACAATACAGTTTATCCTGTGATAAGTTGTGTGGTCTGTGCACATTTGATTATTTTTTATATATAAAGGGGTCAGACTGATCATACCATTCGACAACTTGGATTTTTTTTTTTCCTCAAGCAACCAACACATCTTTTTCTGGGGGGGTGTTACGGGGTTTGAACTCAGGGCCTCACACTCGCTAGGCAGGCACTCTACCACTTGAGACACTCCACCAGCTCAACAGCTAACACATCTTTAAATTCACCCATGTCACTGCAGAAGGAAGGAATAGGGGGTGGTGGTGTTGGGTCTGGAAGCTGGGCAAATGTCAGGACTGAATGCTGTAAGGAAAGCAGTCTTTTCTATCAAAGTGTGTTGCCATCTTAGCCGTGTGCAATTCTGGGTTCTCGTTCACTGAGCTCCATTTTCACACCAAAATTACTACCTATCCCATTCCCAAATTCCAAGTGTAGCATTAGCCAACTGCTAGCAGATTGTGCACCCAAACTTGACCAATCTGAGCAAGGGGCATGGCCCACCGCATCAGGAATACAAATGAGGACCTACTGCCTGCTCCTTGTGCTTTCGGTGCCTGTGTGCCTGTGCACCCTTCTGCAGAAGTAAATTTTGCCGTGCCGAGACAATTCTCTGCTTCTGTGCCTTCAATTGTGATGCTAGTGGTCTTCAGGGTCTTATTTCTCACAATGCCCACAACTCACAAACTATTTTCTAGGTCACAGGGGCCCTGGACACTCACCCTTGCTCTACTTGGTCTTTACAAACAAACCCCAAAGAGTTCTCTGAGTGACTCATGAGCCTCGATCTAAAATGTGGGCATCCCTTCCCTTCCCACCCACCAAGGCTGGCTAGAGGGCTCTCTCAGAGATCAACTTGGAAAGAGGGTTCGGGGACAGTCCTCAGTTCTGGCCTTTTTTTTTTTTTTTTTGGTGTGGCACTGGGGTGCCTCACACTTGCTAGGCAGGTGCTCTTACCATTTGAGCCAATCCGCCAGCCCTATTTTGGTTTTTCCAGGTTTTTTTTGGATTGGGTAATTTCGAGATAGGGTCTCCCAAACTATTTGCCTCAGGCTGGCTTTGAACTTCAATCCTCCTGATCTCTACCTTCTGTGTAGCTAGGATTACTGTGAGCCACCAGTGCCCACAAGGCCTCTTTTCTTGAGCCCTGAGTCCTTCAGAAGCTATGATAATCAACAAGAAAAACCAGAAAGGCACTTGTCACCACCATGCACCCACTGAGCATTACAAAGGTTACCTATGATTCTACCTGGAAGTCAAGACACCCTCTTGGGTGCTGGGATGATAGGGAAAAAGCGCAAATGGGGCCTTCAAGACATGTTGTCCCTTGGGGCAATCCTAGCCACTGACTTGTCCTTAACTAGCAGTGGTTATTGGTGAAGAAGCCAGGTCACTTCCTGCTTCTTCTGGCTGCCACAGGGGGTGGAATTTTCTTTGGAAGCTCTGCATTTTTCCTCTTTTATGGCAACCTTGTTCTATTGAAGCAGTCATTGTTCCCCTCCCTGGCCTTTAGGGCCAGAGCTGAGCCAACCACAACAGCCAGGCTGCTCAACTGATAACTGGACACCCATGTGGCAAAAGGTTGGAAGCTTGTCGGCCTTGTCCAAGCCAAATACTTCCGGCCTCAACCCAGCTCACTGTCCCTTACACACACAATTTAAATCATGTCCTAATTTGAAGACCCAAAGGCATGAGACTTTTAGAACTCTAGAAATTCTACAACCTCCCAATAACAAATAAAGCATGTGTTGGGATAATTACTATTCTAAAAACATTGACCTGTCCTCTTTCTTTCTTTCTTTCTTTCTTTTTTCTTGGTGGGACTGGAGTTTGAACTCAGGACTTCACACTTGCAAAATGGGAGCTCTACCACTTGAGCCACACCTCCAGTTCATCTTGCTCTGGTTATTTTGGAGATGAGGTTTCTTGTACTACCTGCGTGGGTTGGCTTCAAACCTCAATCCTCCTGGTTTCAACCTCTCAAGAAGTAACTAGGGCCCAGTTCAAGCCCCAGTACTGAAAAAAAAAAAAAAAAAAAAAACAGTGTATGATCTTATATAACGATCCATAGCAGTCAGATTCATAGAGACATAAAAGGGAAATGGTGGTTACCAGGGGTTGGGGAAGAGAAAATGGGGAGCCAATGTTTAATGTTTCAGTTTTCCAAGTGTCATAGCATGAGGGTTAAGAACCCTTGTCCCTGGTTGGTAGGATACAAAAGTCACAATTTGGAGACATGATCCAATGTGAAGAGCAATTTGACTGTCTGTAGCAAAGCTGTGGTACCAGTACTCACCCCCACCTCCAGCAACTTTCCCCGGGGTCTATATCCTATAGATCTCAAACACACCTACACAGGAGATCAATTCAGGATTTGTTGCTACATCACTTGTAACAGAAAAAATGGCAACAATCTATATAAGGAGAAAGAATACATAGTTTCTGGTTTATTTATACAGTGGCAAAATGAAGATAAAGTAATTGAAATAGCTACAGATGTGAAATTTGGATATGCCTCAAAAGAATATGTGAGGCAAAACAATTATCCTTGTGTAATCTTTTTTGATGGGACTGGGGTTTGAACTCAGGGCTTTGCACTTGTAAAGTAAGTGTTCACAAAGCAAGTGCACTACTGCTTGAGCTACTCCTCCAGTCCATTTTTTATCTGGTTATTTTGGAAACGGGGTCTCATGAACTATTTGCCCAGGCTGGCCTAAACTTTGATCCTCCCGATTCCGATCTCAGTCTCCCAAGTAGGTAGGATTACAGATGTGAACCACCAGTAGCTGGCCATTTATAGAATGTTTAATAGCGCACACACACACACACACACATACACACATAACATTCAGGAGAAGGAAGAATGCTAAATTCAGAAGGCAATTACCAGTAGAGAGGGAAGGAAAAGAGCAAGATACAGAGGCATTACCCAGGACTCTTCACTAGTAATATAACTTATTTCTTTCCTTTCTTTTGCTGCTATGAGGGTGTTCTACCACTTGAGCCATGCCCAAAACCCATACAGTTTATTTCTTATGCTGGGCACTGGGTACATGGCTGTTCACTGAATTCTATACAGTTTTTTCTATGTTTGAAATATTTCATAATAAAAATAATAAGACAGGGGTTAAAATATAATGATGAGATTTTGTTTAACATGTTCATTAATTAATCAACAGAATCAGCCATTGAGCACATGATTGAGCACTGAGCTAAAAGATAAGAGATTTTGCTGAGCACCAGTGGCTCATGTCTGTAATCCTAGCTACTCAGGTGGAAGAGATCAGGAGGATCTTGTTTCAAAGCCAGCTGGGGCAAATAATTCGAGAGACCCTATCTCAAAAACATCCTTCACAAAAAAGGGCTGGTGGAGTGGCTCAAGGTGCAGACCCTGAGTTCAAATCACAGTACCACACACAAAAAAATGTTTAAAAAGTTAGCAAATCAAATGCAGCAAAAAGGATGATTGTCACGGTCAAGTAGGGCTTGAAAGCTGTTTCAACATTTGAGAACCAGTCAAGGTAATTCATTATATGAAAAACTAAAGAATAAAAATCCAATCATCATCTCAACAGGTATGAAAAACAAAAATCAACATTCTGCTGTGAAAACTGGATAGCTACATGTAGAAGACTGAAACTAGATCCCTGTCTTTCACTCTGCACTAACAGCAATTCAAGTGGATCAAAGACCTTAATGTAAAACCTGAGAATTTAAAACTTCCACAGGAAAGACTAGGGAAGACACTGGGACACATAGGCACAGGCAATAACTTCCTGAATAGAATGCCAATAGCTCAGCAATGAAAAGAAAGAACTGACACATGGAACTACATGAAACTACAAAGCATCTGCACAGCAAAGGAAACAGACACCAAACGGAAGCAACAGCACACAGAATAGGAGAAAAATCACTGCCAGCTATATATCTGACAAATACCCAGAATTTACAGGCAGCACAAACAACTAAATTCCCAAAGAATCAATGACCCATTGAAGAAACGGGCAAATTAACTAGAGACAATTTTCAAGGAAGAAGTACAAATGGTCAATAAATACATGAAGAAATGCTCAACATCCCAGGCCAAAAAGGAAATGCAAATCAAAACTACATTAAGATTTCACCTTACTCCTGTTAGAATGGCTATCATCAAGAAGACAAACAACAACAAATGTTGGGAAGGATGTAGGGGCAAAAGGAACCCTCAGACACTGTTGGTGAGAATGTAAGTTAGTACAACCACTATAGAAAACAGTATGGAGGTTCCTCAAAAAACTAAAAACAGAGCCAGGTGCTGTAATCCTATAGTAGCTATAATCCTAGCTACTCAGGAGGCAGAGATCAGGAGGATCGGATCGAGGTTTGAAGCCAGCCCGGGCAAATAGTTTGAGTGACCCTATCTCAAAAAAACCCTTAACAAAAAAGGGCTGGTGGAATCGCTCAAGGTGCAGGCCCTGAGTTCAAGCCTCAGTACCACAAAACAAACAAAAAACCAGAACTACCATATGATCCAGTGACACTATTCCTGGGCATATATCTGAAAGAATAAACATAAGTCAGGATACAATAGACAGTTGCACATCCATGTTTACTGTAGTTCTGTTCATAATACCCAAGCTGTAGAAACAGCCTAGATGCCCTACAACTGATCAGCTGATGAGTGGATTAAGAAAATTGTTTATGTATAATTATGTAGAACAATACAGAACAATTTCAGTCATGGAGAATGACATTACGTCATTTGCAGGCAATGGATGGAACTGGAAATCATCATGGTAAGGGAAGTAAGTCAGGTTCTGAAAGACAAAGGTCACATGTTTTCATATGTCAAAGATAGCTCCAAAAGACAAATGTATACACAGACATAAACATGATTTTATGTGTAATATATGTATAGTTATATGTGCAATAGTGGGACTGCTTGAGGCCATTGGGGGAGGAGGGAGAGGAAAAGAGAATGATAGAGTGACTAATATCAAAATACACTAATACATTGCATCTGTGTTGGAAGAAGGCATAACAAAATGCACTGAAAGTTGTTGAATAATTGAGAGTATGGGGGATTCAACATTCATTCATGATAAAAATTCTCATGTGGTGGTGCCTGCCTGTGACCTAGTTTTTATCTAGGAGGTGCTGGGATATGATCCCCAGCACTGCACACAAACTAACCAAAAACCCTTCTGGTAACACAGAACAAAAGGGAACATCCTTAATCTGATATAGAACATCTAAGAAAATCTACAACTAACATCTTACATAGTAGTGAGAGACTGAGTGCCTCCTCTTAAATCAGGAATTCTCCAAACACATCTGCTCTTCCATGTCTACTTATCATTGTATGGGAGGTCCTAGCCAGTGCAATAGCAAGGAAAAGAAATAAGGAAGAAATAAGACACATGACAAAGGAAGGGAGGTAGGAGAGAGGAAGGAGGAAAGAAGGAAGGAAGGAAGGGAGAGAGGGAAGGAGGGAGGGAGGGAGGGAGGGAGGAAGGAAGGAAGGAAGGGAAATGAAATAAAATGTCTCTGTTTACAGATGACATGATTGGCCACATAGCAAACCTACAGAAAAAACCCACTGGAACTAATAAGTGAGTGTAGCAAAGTTTAGGAATAAAAACTTATTATAAAAATCAACTGATTTCTATATACCAGTGGAGAACAATTGAAAATAAAAAGTTGTGAAGTATCATTTACAATAGCATCAAAAATCATGAAATATTTATGTATAAATCTAAATATGTATAGGATCTGCCTACAAAACACTGAGCAAGGAAATCAAAGATCAAAATAAACAGAGATGTACACTGTTAATAAAACAGAAGACTCAATAGTATTAAGATGTCAAATGTCCCCCAATTGAGCTATAGATTCAACATGATCTCACTCAAAATCCCAATAGTTATTTTTCATAGATGGCAACAAGTTAATTCTAAAATTTATATATGAAAGTAAGGGAACTTGAACAGTGGGAAATAATTTTGAAAAAGATGAAAGAAGCTGAAGGACTTATACCACCTGATTGTTTTATTTATTTATTTATTTATTTGGTGTGACTGGGGTTTGAGCTCCAGGCTTAGCACTTGCAAAGCAATCACTCTACTGCTTGAGCTGCACCTCCAGCCTATTTTACTCTGATTATTTTGGAGATGAGATCTTAAGAGCTATTTGTTGGGACTGGCTTTGAACAGTGATCCACCCAATCTCAGCCCCCCAAGTAGCTGGGATTATAGGTGTGGGCCACTGGCACCCAGCTACACTACCTGATTTTAAGATTCACTCTAAAGATATAGTAACCTAGACAGGGTGGTATTGGAGAAAATAAAAGCACATATGTCAATGGAACAGTAGAGTCCAGAAACAGACCTACACTTGTGTGGTTAATTATGTATTTGTTTCTTTGTTTTGTTTTGCTGTTTTTAGGAAGGAGTGAAAGCAATTCAATGGAGCAAGGATAGTTCCTTTCACAATTGGTATTGAAACAATTGGACATCCTTATGAAAACCAAGTGAATCTTGCACGATACCTCACACATTAAAGTGAACTCAAGGGCTGGAGGAGTGGCTCAATCAGGAGAGCACCTGCGTAGCAAGTGAAAAACCCTGAGTTCAAACCCTAATACCACCACCAGAAAAAATGAACTCAAGATGGACCCAAGTCATAAATGTAAAACCTAAAACTATAAAACTGTTCATAGGAAATCTAGGAGAAAAATCTCTGTGACCTTGGCTGGGCAATTTCTAGACAGATGCTCTACCACTTGAGCCATGCCCCTGGTCCTTAGGAAATTTTTTATTGGTTAAAACTCTGAAAGTTCAATCCATACAAGGAAAAATTGACAAATTGGACTTTTCATCCAAAAGCCCATTGGATTAGTCAATTAAATGTGAGCAGAAGTGCCATATGTCATTTTTAGGCAAGACCACTTCATTCATTTCTAGAAGCCAGACTGCTTCATCCCTCTGCATCCTACTGACATCAGGTTTGGGCATGTGACTTTCTTAGACCAATGAACAAAAGTAGTGCCTGTCACATGAGGCAGAAGCTATAAAAGCCAATGTGCTTTGCCATTCTCTTCTCCGTGCCTTGTTGCAGCTTAATGTTCCAGACGGAGACTATTCTATAAGCTTTGGTCCAAGAGTGACAACCACATATCGAAGGGGCAGAACCTACCAGCTTTGCTCATGTAGCATGAATGAGAAGAAACACTACCATTTTAAGGCTGGTTATTGTAGCCTAACCTAGACTCTCCCTGCTGATACAATTTCATTTAGGGTGGCTTTTAATTGGTAATATCCAAGGAAGATTAATGTCAATGCCACCAGTAACACATCTGGAATGCTTAGGAAAGAAGTCTCATAAGCAAAGCTGGTTACAACCAGGTGTGTGGATTCTTCTTCTTTTTTTTTTTTAAATCTCTGGGAATCTTGTCCTATTCTTTGTGCAAAATCATTCTTACGCATTCATTTCACAAATATTGAGGACCAACCAAATACCAGGCATTGTGCCAGGTGCTGGAGAGAGCAATGTACAAGGCATACATGGTTTTTGTTTCAGCAGAGGAGTTATTCTAGTAGTAAAGAAAGCATGAAGCAAATAATTACACAATGATATCAAAGCAATTGTGATAAGTGTTAAGATAATGAAACCCAGTATGTTAGAACACATAGCAGAGGACCTGGCCAGGTGTGGATCATCTTCTACTTCTGTGTTCCCACAGATAAGTGACCCGTCCAAAGTTACTCAACTAGAACCTTGTCTTCCTACTTAGGCATTCTATGACCTTTGGACCAAACCTTGAAATGTGCCTTAGATTTGGGGCAATCACTCTGCTTACCTTATTTATTCTCAAAGGGAGAGCCACCTGGAATGTGGATGAATCATTATTCTCACCTCAGATAGGTATCACTAGTGTTGAGTCAGTAGAATCACTGGTAATGGAAATTGATGCCATGGTCTTGACTTATATTTATTTTTTTGGTGGGTGGGTTTGAACTCAGAGCCTCATGCTTGCAAAACAGTTGTTCTACCGTTTGAG
This sequence comes from Castor canadensis, assembly GCF_047511655.1. Lineage (NCBI taxonomy): Eukaryota > Metazoa > Chordata > Mammalia > Rodentia > Castoridae > Castor > Castor canadensis. Next base: position 6,054,210 of record NC_133398.1, on the reverse strand, counting down.
CCACACCTCCAGTCCATTTTCCAGTGGTTATTTTGGAGATGGGAATCTCACAAACTATTTCCCAGGATGTCCTTGAACCATGCTTCTCCCTCATACTTCTTTCCAAAACTCCTAACAGGCTGACATGGTGAAGGAGTGGTGAGGGGGGATCATCAAGGAAAATCATTACATTTTATACTTTTATTTCCTTTTCTTGATGCTCATCTTCCCTTATAACTTCAAGATGGGCATAAAATGTTTGACAACATGGCTTTCCATTAAATTCAACTTCTTGGCACCAATGGACCTGAGAAATATTAGACATGAGGCCAGTGCAGTAAATCCAAAGATGAGCAACCCAACTTGGAACTGCCACAAACGCGATGTGTATGGAAGCCACTAAGCCTTCTCACTTTTCTGGGTAGTTTGTTTACTCCATTATGAGATCCACCCCCAAAGGTGTATTCCAGCACTAAGGGTCTTCCTTGCCTCGCTTTGAAAGATCTATGCCTAATCACTAACACCAAGAATTTAAAAATTGCTTCAACATTCCAAGAGGCCCTCTTGCTTTGACTCAGCAGGCACGGAAGCAATGATGGTCCTGTGGTATTTCCTGCCCCTGCCCTCATTTCCAGAGTTCGTGAAAGAATGTGTAAGAGGACACCAAGCTGGTCCCACACCAGTGGGAGCGTCCCTCCCGATCCCCAGGGAAGGAAATGGTGTTACCCACCCTCCAGCAAACTGATTGCCATAGCTGGAGCACTGACATTCTGTTGTTCGGTGCCTGGCCCTTCAGGCCTCACTCTGGGCCGCACGGTACCATTTCAAGGCTCTCTCTCAGTCCCAATATTCCAGACCAATGGCTACTTCAGGGAGAGGCTGCCAAGGCCTAGGCTTTTTGGGAACGCCACATCTGTCCTCGCTGATATTCAAAACCACTGACAGCCAGGTGCCTCGGCCCACATCAGAGCCTTAAGGGCTATCACTAAATCTTCGACGGCCCTGAACCAAGCCCCGCCTTTTCGCGACTTGGTCCTCTGGGTAGACCGTGGCCTCGCGCCGCGGCCACGCCCCCACTTCCGGCGGGGCCGCGGTCACGTGCCCTGACCCCTATTCGCAGACGCGGCTCCCCTCACAGACAGCATCCCGGCCTCCCTTCCGCCGGAAGTGGAGCGACTTTCCCTTTCCGGCTACGGGTCCCCAAGCGGAGCGGGAGGCCGAACCGGGGATCCGAAGCGGCGGCGGGGTCGGTAATGGCGGAGCTGGTGCAGGGGCAAAACGCTCCGGTGGGCATGAAGGCCGAGGGCTTCGTGGACGCCCTGCACCGGGTCCGGCAGGTATGGGCGCTGCCGACTGGCGGGAGCTCGAGAGACCGAGGCGGGGCCGGGCCGGGCCGGACGGGGAGGAGGGGGTCGGGCCTGGGGGCGGGAGGCAGCCCGAGCCGACGCCTTGACTGGGCCCGGCCGTTCCGCCGGGCTCCTGCAGCCGGGAGCCGCTGGAGGATGAGGCGCCGCCGCGAGGCCCGGTCCAGCTTGTCCGGCGGGTCTCCCAGGTGCCTGGAGCCGCTGGGAAAGGATTTGCCCAGAGCGCCTAGCCCCGTGGCGTTCTCGCGCCCGGGCTGCACCTGGAGAGCAGCCAGCTGCGGATTCTGGGGTTCGCGAGGGGAGGGTGCTGGGGAGCTCATGCTGAGGATTACATTCTCACGCCCAGTAAGTTGCTCACCTGGACTTGAAAAACATCGTTTTAGGTTTCTTAGATTTCGAGGGGAAAGTGGAGGGAAATCGAGGATACTTTATTTTTGAAGGTCCTTTTTTGGGGAAGGGAAAGAGGGAGGTGTTAAGTGGGTGGCCCTCAAAAAGTAGAAGTTCCTTATGGCAACAGTTTTCCTCCACTGGGAAGAAGTGTGATATGGACTCATTCTGACAGCGAAGTTTTACCATCTGACAGTGTCGTGCGTTTTGTCTGTTAACTGGTTCTTGAGAGGTCCCAAGCTTCCCTAGAGAATGAATATAGGACCTGTCAGAAGTAGTCTTTGGCTTCTGGCATGGTGCTTAGAACAGAACGTGTCCTTGTATCATGTCTAAAACTTAGTGACCAGCTAGCCCTAACACTTAGGTTCCCCTGTTAAGCATCTTACATAATCATCTCTGCCTATGTAATTGTAAGTGCGTTAATGCTTTAAAAGTCGGGCTGTAACTAATGACTGCTGGATTCCTGACAGAAAGCCACAGAACTCATTGTATGAAGGTTTCCCCTCGGGCAGCTGAAGATGTGGTCTTTCCATCTCTTCCCAGTATTCCAAGTGAGGGAACCCTACCTGTTTCTCAGATAACTGGCATTTTATGTTAATGATGATGCTCTTGTAGACATTGTGTTGGATCCCAGAACCTTCCAAACCTGTGGTTACATCTACAATTGTATCTGATGAGTTGTTGCTTACTGCCTAGGTGCCAACCAGGATAGTAGTGAGCATCTATCTTCCTTAGACTTCAGAGCCACCCACTGGTTGTAATGGATGAACATGCCACCCACCTCCCCTTCTACTACTCCTCTGCTTGCTGGTGCATTGCCACGCTCTGCTCTGCAGGATAGGGCCTCGAATCTCGTTTCTCACTGGCCACTAATAATGTAATGCCTTTCCCTCTGTGCTGATGTGTGCAATCACTTTGTTGGCCTTCTTTGCCCAGGAAGAACGATAGTCACTACCTTAAAGAGCTCAGAGCCTCAGTTTGCAGAAGGCCTATAGTTGAACATAAAGTGAATTTTGAAACCATTGCAAAGACTTTCTGCTTCTCTTGAGCTAGTGGTTGAACTCGTATTCTTGAACAACCTGCTCAAGAGGGAGACCCTCTGTTAATTGCTGAACTAATGTGGATTGTTGAAGCAGTGGTGTTTACTCCTAGCAATGAAAACTTCATTGGAATTGTCAGCTTTGAAATGCACCATTGACTGGAGCAGTAATAAGCCCATTGGAGACAGGGCTGTAAATGTGTTCCTTCGTTAACAGCTGGAGGTCCATACTCTCTCCAAGGATTTGATGGCCTTTAAAAACTAAAGAAAAAACAGGTTTGTGAGTAATTTTAGGTTTATTTTATAGATTTGAATTCTATACAAATGGACGAATGGAATGTTAGACATCTGCATTGCATACTTACCATAAGGCTGACCTCAAAGGAGCGCTTACTAGCGCTCAGATAGTCATGGCTCTACTTCTCTCTCCATTGTATATACAGATGTTGCAGAGTTGTGTTTTTTTTTTTTCCCTCCCCTGTCAATGGAAATAAGAAGTAATTTTTTTACCCAGTAGTGGGAGGTCAAGTAAGTTAATGTTTGGCATAAATGGGTAATTTGTCTCCATTCTGAAGGATAGTAAAAATGTGATCTGATTCAGTCCTATTGATGAGGGTCTAAAACTGCTAGGTATTAAAATTAAAAAAAAAAAAATAGACCGGTGCCAGTGGCTCACACCTGTAATCCTAACTACTCAGGAGGCAGAGATCAGGAGGATTGGATCAAGGTTTGAAGCCAGCCCGGGCAAATAGTTTTGCTAGACCCTATCTCAAAAAACCCTTCCCAAAAAAAGGCTGGCAGAGTGGCTCAAGGTGAAGGCCCTGAGTTCAAACCTTAGCACTGAAACAAAAAAAAAAACATGACTAGGTCTCCCAAGTCATTGGCTAGTTAGCAAAAACAAAGTTCAACTAGCTCAAAGACAGCAGGATCCTAATAAAGGTGGAGTGTAGATTCAAATCCAGAGTAGGTTATCTTGTTCTATGACCATATTCTGCATCTCTGTTCTAGCTGTCTGCTTACTTACAGGGGGACCTCCCTGAGATATGGATCAGTAGATGCAAATCTTTTTTACTTTTCTGAAGATATTTATAAAATGTTCCTAGAAGTCCACCAACAGTTTAGTAGCGTCTGTCATCAAGTGCATGTTAACAGAGTACTGAACCATCACTGTTACAGATTCTCAGCAACCTTCCTCAGCTGGGCATCACCTTGAGATGGTCTCTTGCCAAACTGCTAATGCTCTTTAGGACTTTAAACTGCTGTTCATTGTGGTTTTTTTGTTTGTTTGTTTGTGTCTGTGTGTATATGATAGGGTTTTGCCATGTAGTTCAAGCTGGCCTTGAACTCATGATCCTTCTGCTTTAGCTTTCCCAGTGCTGGGATTACAGTGTGGGCTACCACTCCCAGCGAAGCTCCTGTTTAGATCTAGACCCAGCCAGTGCCTCTGCATTGCATAACTCCAGTATTTTATTCATATGGAATGTAATAAAATTGGTGCTTTGTGGGATTGGGCATCATAGCTGAGTCTACATCCAAATAAATGTTGCCAGGACATTTTAGAATCAATAGAAAGTAGCTTTTTAGCAGATATTTTAGGTCTGAAACCTAGTCTTTAATGGCATCTTTTTGGGAGGAATGTTGATTGGTATGTAGTCAGAAGTTTTGTAGTTCTCCAGAAAATGCCTTCTTGTGTTGCCATTTTTCTACTGAGCCTGAGTAGTAGATAATTTGGGACATGTGCCATATACCCTTGGGTATATTTGGGATTTCAGTCCTTTAGAATGGTGACTTTCTTTTGCCTAAGCTCTGAATTTCCTTTAAAAGAACAATGCACATCTACGATTAGGAAAAAAAAAAAAAAAAACAACTCATCAGGCACCTGTAACCCTAACTACTTGAAAGGCTGATATTGGGAGGATAAAGTTTGAGGCCAGCCCAGGCAAATAGTTCTTGAGACCCCCATCTCCAAAATAACCAGAGCAAAATGGACTGGAGGTGCACTCAGGGATAGATTGCCTGCTTTGCAAGTGTGAAGCCCTGAGTTCAAACCCCATACCCACCAAAATAGATAAGAAATACTTGCATTCATTGGCTATTGGATACACCTTGAGAGGTTATTCCTTTTTTGTTTAATGTATGTTTTTGATTAAAGTTAAATGGGCTGAATATTCCAAAGATAGAAGTTGTGCTCCACTTAGACTGTCTTGTACATGTCCAACTGTTGAATCACTCAACTCAGCATTATACAGGGAACTAACTTCTGCCCATATCCTCATTGTAGCTTTCTCAAACATTTGAAGGCAGCTGTTTCTGCAGGAAATCCACAGCTGCTTCTGTAACTTTGCTTTGATGGGACCTGGTAGAGTACCCTTTAAAGAGTAAGTCCTCCTTTAAGGTTTTAGTGACATCACTGAGCTGCTTAAGGCCACACATGTTAACAAAAGTGCTGAGCTTCCTATTTGGTATGGAAAAGTAGAGAGCATTTCATCATATGCCTCTGATGCCCTTTGCATTTTCAGCTAAAATTCATCGTTTTGTTTTGGTGGTACTGTGGTGTTTGAACTCAGGGTCTCAGTGCTTGCTAGGTTGATGCTTTACTACCTGAGCCACTCCACCAGCCCTAAAATTACTGTGTCTTCTAAAATCTGATAGCTTGTGTATATTATTACCCTTTGCTTTCTTCTGAAGTCCCAGTTGTGTTGTAGATACCTAGACCATAGGTCTTAAACTAGTGGCCTATGAGCTGAAGAAGACTTACAGTGGGTCAGGACTTCTCAGTGCATTTAACAGTTTATGTGCATTTGCTCCTACAAAGGCAGAAGGTATGTTGTGGAAATATACTGATGTTATCACTGATTGCCCTCTTTTCATGGAGTCAAATCATATTCTATGACTCAAACTTTAGGAAGTGTTGGGCTAGATAATCTTAGTAGTTCCTTCATACCCAGAAACGCTCAGAGCTTTCACGTAGCCACAACTAAAAAAAAAAAAGTCAACCATATTATTGTAGGTCTTTTGCTTTCTAATATGTTATATTGGATGTCTATTCAAACTCTTCTTTTCCGTTTTGTTTGTTTGTTTGTTTTGTGGGATCTTGAACTCGGAGCCTACACCTTGAACCACTCCACCAGCCCTTTTTTGTGATGTTTTATTTCAAGATAGGGTCTCATGAACTATTTTCCCAGACTGACTTTGAACCTTGTTTCTCCTGATCTCTGCCTCCTGAGTAGCTAGGATTATAGGCATGAGCCACTGGCACCTGGCTACTTTCCTTTTTTTTTTTTTTTAGTCCTGGGGATTGAACCCAGGGTCTTGGACATGCTAGGCAGGTGCTATAGCATATGAGCTGTGCCCCCAATCCTTTCTTTCCTCCCTCCCTCCCTTTCTTCTACACTGACCTCAAACTCATGATCCTCCTACCTCCACCTCTCAAAAGCTGAGATCACAGGTGTGTGCCCTTATGCTTAGCTTCTGTTCATCTGTTGTGGTGGTGGTGGTTTTTTTGCTTTTTGTTTTTTGCAGTTCCAAGTATCAAACCCAGAGCCTTGTTAGGCAAACACCCTACCACTGAGGTACATCTCTGAGGTACACCTTTAGCTCTACCCTGCTTCCCTGTGTAATCCATTCTATTGTTTTACCTTAGAATTATCCTAATTAAAAGTGTTTTGTGTTTGGAGTTTTATCATGAAGACTGGGAAAAAATAGGCAGTACTTCTTTGGGAGTCATTTACTGGACTTCTTAACCCCAGATGGTAACATCATTTGCAAGACTGAGCAGAATTAGCTGGGCACTCGTGGCTCACACCTGTAATCCTAGCTGTTTAGGAGACAGAGATCGGGAGGAAAGTGGAGGAAGCCAGCCCGGGCAAATAGTTCATGAGACCCGGTCTCAAAAAAGCCCATCACAAAAAAAAAGGCTGGTAGAGTGGCTCAAGATGTAGTCCCTGAGTTCAAACCCCAGTACCGCAAAAAAAAAGATTGAGCAGAGTTAGGGGAAGTAATGGCATGGTTTGGATCACTTGCCATTATTTGAGGAGCTCCTGCCCTCACAGCCTCTTGTTAGCTTCTGAGCCAGTGTAAAGATAAATCAGACACATCTGTAGCTGCTTTCATCCCACTGTGGTGTTAGATCCTGACAATAACCAAGTGAGATGGTCAGGGTGAGGGCTATATTTGTCATTCCATATTTGAAAATAATGAGCCAAAGGGAGATCAAGCAATTTTCTCAAAAAGGCACACAAATGGTTATGTATATGCAGTAGTTCTTGGGTCCATGCCTTCTACATTCTAAGAAGGGCTTGGTTCCTTTGCTGAGTTAGTTGGATAGTTTTCCATCTCAGTGTTGCGACTGCAGCAGAATCTTTGAACTAGGCACCAAATGAATTGGATGGGGAGGCATGTCATCTTTATACTCACCTGCATCCATATTTCAACTTAAGAGACCAAGCTGCTTATCCTTAGGTTCAGATGTTTAATGAGCACATCCTTTCTGTCAAGCATTTTGCTAAGCATCAGGGAAGATGTTCTTTAACACGGACCTTTTTGAGATTCCTGAAAACTGAACTGATGCCAGAACTATTTATATTTGGAAGTTTGGGATTTCTCCAGGACAACTTCTTCCTTCCTTCCTCCCTCCCTTCCCTCTTTCTTTCCCTTCCCTTCCTTCCATGCAGTTTGAATTTAGGGCCTCCAGATTGCTAGGCAGCTGAGCTACACCCCTAGTCGGAAGTTTGAGATTTCTCTAAAGCTAAATGCTTTAGCTCCCAGTTACGAAATTCTGTTGTAGGGATATCAAGTTGAGTGGGATAGGCCCAGTGCTTCAAAGAGCTCTCAAAGAGCTTTCAAAGAGTTTAACCAATAGCTCCTTCAGTGGTTATGCTATTGAGAGTAGTTTATAAAGTGCTTGGAAAACAAATGTGGGAGTATTTCATTCTGTCCAAATATGGGTAAGATGAGGTTGTCAGGAAAGGCTGGCATCTTACTGTGTTGTCACAGAATTCCTAGTTTTGCTTAATGGCAGTAAAAAGAGCAGGATCAGCCAGGGCCCCATCTCTGATGACAACAATAGCTACTATTCATGGGGCCCATGTTGTGCTGGGTGCCAGGCAAGGATTCTTAGATATGTTCTCTCATTTGATGGTTACAAAGTCCCCAGTGAGAGGACAGACTTTAAATCCATGTGTGAGTTCAAGTTCTGCCATTTATTTGCAAGGAGACTTGGGACAAGTTATTTCACTTTTTTTTTTTTTTTATGGTCTTGCTATATAGTCTAGGCTGACTTATTTTTTTTGGTGAAGGGCAGGTAAGACTGGGGTTTGAACTCGGCTTTGCTCTTGCAAAGTAGGTGCACCTCTGCTTGACCAACACCTTCAGTCCATTTTCCTCTGGTTATTTTGGAGGTGGGTTCTTGTGAACTATTTGCTAAGACTGGCCTCGAACTGCAGTCCTCTGCATCTCAGCCTCCTAAGTAGCTAGGATTTCAGGCATGAGCCACTGATAAGGCTGGCCTAGAACTCCTGGTATTCTTGCCTCAGATCCTCAGCCGGTTTATTTTTCCTTAAACCTCAGTGTTCTTTAAAATGGAAATTGTTAATGGTAGTGAATAGCTGGTCCTGGTGGGGCTTGCCTGGAATCCCAGTCCTCTAGAGGCAGAGGCAGGAGCATCAGGAGTTAAAGTATAGGGTACAAAGTGAGACCTTGTCTCAAAAAAAAAAAAAAAAAAAAGTTAAAAAGAGGTTAAAATAGCAGACATTTCTGGTTCCTTATTATGTGCCTGGTATTGTTGTGGGTGCTCTGCATTTGTCACCTTGTCCCTGCTTGTGCAGTTTCAGGCTGACTGGTAATGAGAATAGTAACTATTTTATGATGTCACTGAGGGTTCAGTGAGAACACCTTCTTAAGTGTGGCATGAATCTGATGTACTACTCTCTTTGTAGCATATTGGGGAGTGGGACTCCAACTTGCCTCTGCACATGTGATGCCGGACCCTATCTTTGGGATTGGGTCCTAGCCATTAGCTATATGGCTGTGGCCATACAGTTTCCTCCTGCCAAAGGGAGCAGAGAATGTTCCAGTACAACCTACGTATTCTCCCAGGCAGGGCTACTCTGGGCTGTAGAGCACAGGTTGCAGATAAGCAAGTTGGGCTCCCGCTCTCCGGGTGGAGATGCAAACTGTGCCTCTGATGCTGGACCTGGAGAATCAATGGCAACTGTATTTTAGTGGCATGGGCACAGTTGTTGATGGCTTCTTGACACTTGGGTGGCTTGTCTGTTTCTATTTAGTATAAATTTCTAGGAATGGTGAAGTTATGGAGATATTCATAGATTCCCATTCGGACTTGTAAAGTGTACTGTTTTGATCATGAAATCTGTCATCATAGAATTTTAGTCTTGAAAATGTGCAATGGGAATGACTAATTGCCATGTTTCTTTTTGGTTTTTTCGGTACTGGGGTTTGAACTCAGGGTCTGCCCACTTGATAGGAGCACTCTATCCCTTGAGCCATTCTGCCAGCCCTGTTTTGTGTTGAGTATTTTTGAGATAGGGTCTCTCCAGCTATTTGTCCTGGCTGGCCGTGAACCGAGATTTTTCTGAGTAAGTTAGGTTACAGGTGTGAGCCACTTGCTCCTGCCCCTTATTTAACATGTTTGTTTGTTTGTTTTGAGGCACTGGGGCTTGAACTCAGGGCCTACACCTTGAGCCACTCTTCCAGCTCTTTTTTTGTGGTGGGTTTTTTTGAGATAGGGTCTCTCAAACTATTTCCCCAGGCTGGCTTCAAACCACAATCCTCCTGATCTCTGCTTCCTGAGAAGCTAGGATTACAGACGTGAGCCACTGATGCCCAGCAATTGCATTTAAAAGGAAAGTAAATCAGTATTATAAGTGGAAAGCTTTGCTGTGTATAGAATGCAACTGAGAACAATGTATATGTAAGCTTAAAAGCATTAATCCATGTACATCCCAGAATAGTTTTGTGTACTCCTCTTTGAAAAACACTGGTTCAGTCTGCCCTGAATTTTACAGGTGAAAACAGCAAGGAGCAGGGCCTTTGAAGGTCTTACTCAAGGTCACACATTAGGAGAGCTGGCTGGAAAAACAGGACCTTTTTTTGGGGGGGGGCGGGTAGGACTGGGGTTTGAACTTGGATCTTTGAGCTTGCAAAACAGGTGCTCTGCTGCTTGAGCCACATTTCCAGTCCATTTTGCTCTGGTTATTTTGGAGATGGGAATCTCGAGAACTATTTGCCTAGGCTGGCCTTGAACCTAAATCCTCCCCATCTCAGTGTCCCAAGTAGCCAGGATTATAGGCATGAGCCACCAGCACCTGGCTATATACCTCATTTCCTATATGCAGCTACTGTTCAGAAGATCAGTTAGGATGGAAGGAGTCAGTCAGGCTCTAAGCACTGAATCATGAAGTTGTAAGTCCTTGATAAATGTGGATTTAATTTAATTAATTTATTTTTTTGTGGTACTGGGGTTTGAACTCAAGGCCTTGCATTTACTAGGCAGGTACTCTACTACTTGATCTACTCTACCAGCTAAGGATTTTTAATGTTTTAAGAATGTATTAGGTGGTCAAGATGGGGTCAAGAAAGTATTAAGTGGAGAAAGAGCCTAGTGGTTAGGAGCCAAGACTATGTAGGGTGAGGGAGACCCAGTTTTAAATACTGTTTCTGCCACCTCTGAGATGGGTGGCTTTGGGCAGGTCATTCTGCTTCTCTGAGGCCCAGTTTTTCTGTCTTAAAATGGCAATTATACCAGTTTCCTGGAGAGTCACTGTAAGGAATAAATGAGATAGCATATTTAGGTGTTCTTAATAGAGGGCCTACCACATAGAAAGCACTTACTAAGCTTTAATTCTCATTATTTTATTACACATTTAAAGCCATTTCTTGGAACTAGGTTGTCTTTGTATAATAAAGGAACACATTGTTTCTTTAATAATAATATTATATAGTGTATAGTGTGATGTAAATTGAATATAGTTATATATTGTAATTTTGAACTCATACCTAATATTTGTGTAGCCAGGATTCAAATGCAGTCTATTAACTTCAGAGCTATACCGTTTTTAGTTGGTTTATTGTGGTGGTAGTTTTTGTTTTGTTCTGTTTGTGGTACTGGGCTTTGAACTCAGGACTTCTTGCTTGGGTGTTCTACCATTTAACCACACCCCCAGCCCTTGTTGTTTTTGAGATAAAGTCTCTTTATGTAGCCCAGTCTGGCCTCAAACTTAAGATCCTCCTGCCTCAGCCTTCTGAGTTATAGTATTATAGATGTGTTCTTCTATGCCTGGCTCAGAGCTATACTTTTTAAACTATTCTGTTCTGCTTCTTAGTGGAAATTTCTCAAATTGTAGATAACTGAAACAAAAGTAAATTAAGAACAAAGCTGAATGCCTCAGTTAACATTTTAGGAGGATACTTGTTGATTTAATCAAACTGGGAACAGGAAACTGCTGTAAGTAACATAGCAGCTTTGGAGGGAAAAAAGTGACATTCCAGTCACACATGAAACTTCTGTACAAATTATAATAAAGGCCACGAGCGTAGGAATACATTTTAGCTGTTTAGAAGGAAAAGGATTTTGAAGGTAGGAGGTAGGTATAACTTGCCTAATGTGTAGAACTTGTGGTTGGGGTCCTAACCATCTTTGAGAATGATTTGATACATAGGCTGTTGGCTATGAAACTCCACTGAGGATTATAGAGTATTTCTTTGTTTGGGGGCCATCTTTATTGTCTGCTGGGAATGTTTGTGGCCATCTTTAAAAAAAAAAAAAACAAACAACTGGGCCAATAATTATGACAGTCTCTCTACCTGCTGTTTTACTGCTCAGTTTCTTGTTGCAGATGAAAGGGTCTTTGTGGGGCAAGGGGCACTGCCATAGTATCACCTTTTTAAATCCACTTGCTAGGGACTGGTGGAGTGGCTCAAGTGGTAGAGCACCTGCCTAACAAATGTGAGGCCCCGAGTTCAAACCCCAGTACTGCCAAAAAAATCCACTTTCCTTACCAGCTGAGGACTTAAGGCAGTTTGTGCATCTTAAGTGAGTAGCCAACTTTGACAGCTTATCTCAAGCAGGTAGAGTGAAATTGGAGGCCAGTGGCAGACAAGATTCACACAGTAATTTCCTTTAGAGCAAATGACTCTTTCCCCCGAGACTCGGGTGTGTTATATGGGTTTCTTAGTGTTTTCATTATTTACTGAGGAAAAAAAGTCTTAAGCACTCGGCCAGGCTACCATCATTTTTACCTTAGGTAGGAGTGGACAAACTGTCTTTTAGGAGATGGTGTGCATAAGCTTTGCAGGTTCGCTGCTGTGTGATCTCTGTGGCTTCTTAGCTGTGCCACTGTGCAAAGGCAACCATAGACGATAATGTAAACAAACGAGTGTAGTTGAATTCTAACTAAACTTTCATTGCCAAATCAGGTGACTCACCTGCCGTAGTTGTTGGCACATGTCCTAGATTATAGTAGTATCTCCGAAATTGGTCTTCCTACCCTTATCTTCTTACAATTTTTCCCTTGTAGCAGTTAAGGGATTTTTTTTTTCTTTTTGGGTAGTAATGGGGTTTGAACACAGAGCCTGCATCAGCCTTTTCATCCTTTTTTTTTTTCTTATGATGGGTATTTTCAAGATAGGGTTTCTTCAGCTATTTGCCTCAGCTGGCTTTGAACCAAGATCCTTCTATCTCTGCCTCCTGAGTAGCTAGGATTATAGGTGTGAGCCACCAGTGGCTGGTTCAAGAGATCTTTTAAAACATAAATTAGCATGTTTCTTCCTTGATGAATACTTATAGTAGGTTCCTCCTGCCAGCATTGCTATGACGTCCATTCTCCTTATCTTGACCTGTAAGGCCCTCCCTATGTAACCTGTCTACCTCTCTTTTTTTTTTTTTTTTTTTTTTTTTTTTTGGTAGGACTGGAGTTTGAACTCAGGGCTTTGCACTTAAAAAAGCAGTTGCGGTACTGCTTGAGTCACGCCTCCAGCCCATTTGCTCTGATTATTTTGAAGATGCAGCTTTCTTCAACTATTTACCTGGTCTGGTCTTGAACCATGATCCTCCGATCTCAACCTTCCAAATAGATAGGATTACAGGTGTGAGCCACCAGCTCCTAGCTGCCTGTCCACTTCTTGGAACACATATAGTTTCTTCCATTCTGGCATTGACTTCTCTCTTCCGTTCATACCTACCAAGCCTGCTCCTGCCTCCGGGCCTTTGTACAAGTATCCTGTGACATGCTTCCTCTGACTTTTACATTGTGACCAGTTTGTCATCATTTAGGTCTCAGACTAAATAGTGACTCCCCAACAGTGGCCTTCTGTGAACACCCTACTTAAAGGAGCTCTTCTAAGCCCTCTCCATATGTCATCTCATTATCATAATGCTTATTACCAGCTGAAATGATCAGTTTATTGCTTATCTTACGTATTATGTGAGTCCCCACCAGCTACCAACTCCTGGAGAGTAAGGTCCTGATTGGTCTTGTTTGGGTGCCTGGAACAGACCCCATCACACAGTAGACATGTAACACTTGAGGAATGAGTCGCTTTGTTTTCCAACCTGGGTATTTGTGAAATGCTTCCTAGTGCTCTCAGCTCCTTTGTTAACAGTGTCTTACTGTCTTTTCAGAAACTATGACACAAATGGTACCACACCTAAGGGCTCTTAAACAGAGAGGGAGGAGACTTACCCACCATCACAGAATTAGTAAATAAGAGAAGAGGAGACCAGGTGTCATCAAGACTGTAGGATGCCTGGCATTTTCACTCCTGCATTGGTTATCAATATAATGATTCTATGGTCGAATGTTTGCTTAGGGTTTGTCTTTATGTTGGTCCTAGAAGGCCTCAGACTTCTTGGCATTTTTGGACTGGTTCTGCCACTGCTTTGCTGTGTGAGACATCCACTAGCTGCCCCTTGATTACCCTGCTTACTAAACTTAACTGAGGGACTAGACGGGCGCTGGTGGCTGACGCCTGTAATCCTAGTTACTCAGGAGGCAGAGATCAGGAGGATCTTGCTTTAAACCCAGCCCGGGCAAATAGTTTGAAAGGCCCTATCTTGAAAATACCCAGTACAAAAAAGGGCTTATGGAGTGGCTCAAGTGGTAAAGCACCTGCCTAGCAAACGTGAAATCCTGAGTTCAAACCCCAGTACCGCAACCCCCCCAACACACAAAAAGAGTGGTTTTAAATTCCTTTGCTTCACTGATGTTGATTTATTATGAGGATCACATTTAATGTCCTGATGAGAACAGAGTAGATAGTAAGAAGTTTTGCGTATCATTTGTTTCTGGAGAAAAATTTTAATGGCTGTGTTCTGTTCTTTTGCTGATAAAAGTTAACAGCTTAAGTAGCTATCCGAGCTTGTATCCCTTTCTCTGGGGTGCAGGAATCCTTCTGAAATTGTTTGAACTCTTCAGTGAGGAGAAGCTGCTTACCACTTTATGTCTCCATGGATTGCACCAGAAGTTCACAGGTGTTAATAGGATGGGTGTATTCCTGAAGAGCTGTAACTTTTCAAACAAGGCTTTTGAAATATTTTTGTGGCACTTGTTGCCTAAGGGAAGGTTCCCTATGATAAAACTTTCCAAAGTTCTTCGTATTGTCTGCCAACTTTGATAATACTGGGGTTTGAACTCAGGACCTTGTGCCTGTTAGGCAGGTGCTGTACCTCTTGAGCCATGTCCCTGGCCCAACCTTGTTTTCTTAATATGTGGCATACTGGATTGGAGGTTTGGCTCCAGCACCTGCTTTGCAAGTGCAAAGCCCTAAGAGGGAAGCCACCACACAAAAATTGGGGCGGGGTGGGGGCGTGGTTGTGGCATATCTGTATATTAAGTGAGTGCTTCGAAATACTAATTTCCTGAAGACGACACATTTTGGGAAGTATCTTATTTCTAAAGACACATTAAGACCAAACGAAAACTCAATTAACAGAGAAAAGTATTTGTCCTATCTGAACAGTGCCTTACATTAATCCAGGTAGAGGAGAAATGGTTAACAGGCCTTACAAAAGACACTTGTCTTTCTCTGGCACATACAGCTATGATCTGTTACTAAGTATTTAAATTTGATTTTCTCTGTAGATTGCTGCTAAAATTGATTCAATTCCTCACTTGAATAATTCCACACCTCTAGTGGACCCCTCAGTGTATGGATATGGAGTACAGAAACGGCCCTTGGATGATGGAGGTAAGTTGCTATGGATGTCTTGCCTTTGAGATGGCATTGAACCTGCCAGTTAAGTTTGAATCTGTGTCAGCCATTTCCTTAACGGCTCTCTCCAGCCTCACTCTTAGAGTGAGGGGAACATATTTAGGATGATTTTTCTCAGCAATTCTCCATCATTTGAGTTCCTATTTGCCTTGATAATACAGGAATCTTTTTCAGCTGGGTTCCAAGGTAAAGATTTGGCCCCGAGCATCCACTTGGAAATAATTTGACCCATTTGAGAATTGTTTGATTTAGTTTTCAGCTTTTCCAGTGCATGGTGGGAATTGAAGTTCCCACTTATCTCCAAGGAAAAGATAAGATTTGGTCAGTGGCTTTAGGAAGCTGTGGCTGCATCTTGACCGCCAAGAACAGGAAGAGGGATGGTGACCTTTCCACATTCCCTGCTGGGTCTTCACCAACCCCTTGTGAGAAGGGCTCATCTCTTCCTTTTTTTTTTCTCCTCCTTCCTCCCTCCCCCACCTTTCTTTGTTTTTTTTGAGATAGGGTCTTGCTATGTAGCCCAGACTAGCCTTGAACTTGAGATCCTCCCACCTTACCTTCCTGAGTGCTGAGATGACAGGTTTGTACCACCACTTCTGCTTCCAAGTTTTTTTTTTTTATCAGCATATACTAATTGTTCATTGTTACATTTTTTTTCTTTTTTTTTTTTCTCTCTTTTGCTGTGCTGGAGATCAAACCTAGGGTTTTGTGCATGCTGGGAAAGAGCTCTACCACTGAGCTATATCCTTTGCCCTTGACCTTTTTTGAGGCAGACTCTCTCACTTACTGTATAGCTCAGATTGACCTCAAACTCTTGATTCTCCTGTCTCCAACTCCTGAGTACTGAGATTGCAAGTGTACATTTTCATATACTTGTATTACATACTTCAATCATCATCACATTCACGCTGCAACCCCCCCCCCCATTCTTCTCTCTCATCCCTGATCTCCATCCTCCTCCCTAATAGCCCCTATCTACTTTGATGTGTGACAGGGTCTTCTCTAGAAGCATCCATTTTTCTTTCGTTCATTGCTTTGTTGGTTTATTTTTAGTCCCTTTTTATCTCAAAAGGAATTTGAGATCACTTAGAAGTGCCTAGCAGCACTTTTGCACAGAATCTGTCAAAGGTGTTTCTGCAGAGTTCAGACTTGGTTTATCATTGTCCACTGCAGTGCTTTACTATTCGAGGGATGGTGAGATACACCAAGTTTCACACGAATTTGCATGTGGTCACTTGGGACAGTGTTTTCTTTGCTGTTCTTTGTCAATCTGCATATGTACCCATTTGTATAGGGCACTTATTTCTGTGGTATATTATTAATTGAAAAAAGAATCAAGGTATATAATAGTATAATTTGGCATGACTGATTTCTCTAGTCTCTTTGAGAATTCTAAAAGAAGAGATGACCACTGTTTGTAGATGTGGGAACTCTTTAGGAATTCTTGTTTGGGCTTACAGATGAAGAATTTAAGGGAGGGTCCTGGTTGAGTGTGAAAAAAATCTTGTCTGTTTAAAAACTGTTTATGATCTCACACACACAGAAAATTCACACCAGGGCCATTGGAACTGTACTTTAAACTGCTGCTCCAAAATGGTTCCCTGTGATCTTTTTGTATTTGACTAGTGTTAGTGATTTCTGAGACCAAACATGACTTAGTACACTCTGCATTTTTGCCTTAGTGAAGCACTGTAATGTAAAGTAATCTTTCTACCTTTTCAGAGCTTTCAGGCTTTGATTCCTCCTGTGGGACATCAATGTAAAAATAAAACTGAGCTGTCTGGCTCTGAGTACAGATCTTCTTAATGGATGGTGTCTCTGGACCAGTGTTTCCAGAAATCAAGATCAATACATTTCACAACTCATCAGACTTTCATAACAGTTCAGCTTTGTTTTCTCTTACTGTGTGGAGTTGAAAGTGTTAAAACTTGGACATGCAATACACAGATGGTCACTGTGTCCTTTGTGTAAGGAACCCCTAAATACTCTCAAATTAAACCCTCTGACATTGTGCACACATTTTTTTTCCCAAGAAGTCCTTTGGATACCTATTTCAAGAATATCAGTAGAAAGGGCTGGTGGAATGGTTTATTTAAGTAGTAGAGTACCTACCTAGCAAGCATGAGACCTTGAGTCCAAACCCCAATACTACCAAAAAGAAAAATAATCTTGCCTAGCAGAAAAGATTATTAAAAGGCTCTGAATTTATAGAGAAAGAGAACTAGGTAGCAGGCAGATATAGGTGTCTGGGCTAGAACTACCCAGGAAGATCAGAATCTCACTTAAAACATCAGTCCATTATTATAGCATATATTTTCACCTCTTGATTTTGTCCTTTTGAGATACATAATTTTTTGTGTATGTCTGCCTTTTGGAGAATAGGTCATAAACAGAAAATGAATGGTTTCTCTTTTCCATCCTCTATATGTTAAGCCTTTTTAGTGGGAATGTACCAAGAGAGAACCCTTCTGTATCCTGCCAGGTCTCCCAGCATCTCTGGACACCTTGTTTTATGACACAACAAACTGTATTTGAAGAACAAGACATTTCTCTTAGGCTTTTTATATTCTGCATCACAGTTTGATAAGACTAATCTTCTTTGCCTTGTGCACTGTTAAATAACAGTGTTTTGCAAATTGTTTTTCTTCATGTTGGTCTCCACGTGTACGATTTTGGTTTGCTGTTAAGATCAACAAGAACTCTGGGCATTCTGGGCTGGCCTTTGCCTCATCTTCTCGTTTGTCTAGTATCACTAGTACTGGGAATAAGGTCAGTGGACCAGTTCTGTTCTCTTGAGAATAAGTGTATGAATTAATGGATCCTGTTGGGGAAGTGATGTTCATGTTTACTCAGTAACTTTCTCAGGCTCACAGTCTTGCTGTCCATGATGAAAGTTTAGAAAAATGTAGAGGTAGAATAAGAGAACAGTATCCAGCACTTTTTTCTTAGCAGAAAAGACTGCCAAAGGCTTTACCGTTCTTGTTTGTTTTGGCTTGTTTTATTTTTTGACAGTTGCTTCTTTAGCAATATGAACTTTCTAACTTTGCTGTGAAGCAGGGTTATTTAATCTCTAGAAGGTTGAAGTTCAGTCCCCTAACACCTTCTGGAGGTATTGTTGAGGTCTACTTAAAAAGATCTCAATTCTAGCCAGGTGCTGGTGGTTCACGCCTATAATCCTAGCTAATCAAGAGGTAGAGATCAGGAAGACCACTGTTTGAAGCCAGCCTGGGAAAATAGTTCAAGAGACCCTATTTTGAAAAAACCCACACAAAAAAAGGGCTGGTGGAGTGGCTCAAGTGGTAGAACGCCTGCTCACCAAGGGTGAGGCCCTGAATTCAATCCTCAGTATCACCAAAAAAAAAAATAAAAGAAAAAAGAAAATATTTTTTGGTGGTACTGGGGTTTCAATTCTTAATGGAACCAGAAAGAGCCCTAATACACGTTTATCCTGGACAGTGAGATCTGCACACAAAGCATGTGAGTTGGAGAATTAAAAGTACATAGGCAGAGCAGCAAAGGGGTCAGTTTGGTCCTGGTGCAGAAAGGGATCCAGGCTAGTTGCAGTCCAATGAGTGGCAGTTTGGAGCTGTCTGTGAAATTGCTGGTTCTAGAGCTTATTTGGTTCTAGCAAGGATCACAGTTTAGCTTACAGGGACCACCTAAGTGCTCTACCTAAGTCTCATGGCCACTTCCAGCAACCAGGGATGTCCGAACTTCCTAATCTGGGCTGTTGCCTCCCTGCCCTTCTAGTCCATTCCCCTGTTCTGTGCTCTCTGTAGCATATGCATCTGTCTTCTCTTTGCTCTTCCTGAAACTAGTCACCCCCACCAAGCTCTTTTTCTGACTGTCTCCTACTTGGCTTTAGGCTGCAAAATTGATGTAACTTCTTCTAAAACTGGTCCTCATCTTCTCTTTTGACTTTCCCCAGAGCGTGGCTCCCATGCTTCCTTGCCTCTTCATCTTTTCTGCCTCCCACTTGTCCTTCCTTCCTTCTTCTCTGCTGGTCTTTTTCCTTTCTCACACACTCACCTCATCAGTGAAGAAAAAAATCACATTCTGCTCTGAACTTCTAAAGTGGTTCATTTATCCCCTTCTTAGGATATACTGCTTCTTCCCTTCCTTTATTCTGCAGGTGTCAGGGCCCTTCATGCACCTGTCCTCCTGAACTTTATGTGCTGTGATCAGACTGTCTGCATTCTCTGTGAACCTTAGGAGGCTAAAGAAGTAACTCTTCTGCTTAACCTCTCTCTGTCCTATCATCCGATTGACAATTTTAACGTTTTATGAAAAGTGAGCTCCAAATTTAAGAAGATGGTATTAGCTGTTGTTTACAAGCATAAATTTAATTGGATCAGGGATTAGCAAGCTTTTTCTTAAAGTCTGGGACATAAATATTTTAGGCTTTCAGGCCATGTGTCTCACCTACTCAGCTGTACCCTTGGAGCTCAGAAGCAGCCACAGACTGTGGGTAAACAAATGAGCAGGGCTGTGTTCCAGTAGCACGCTATTTACAAAAACAGTCAGCTGCCCTCAGGTGTAGTTTCCAGTCCATCCCCCTCACCCCCCAGTGGAGAATCAGCTTTATCAAGTGGTTAACCCTCCCTTATCTTTCAGTTAGGGAAATGTATACAGCCCTCCTCCACCCCCCAGTTCCTTAACTAGTCTCCCTGTCTCGGGTTCCACTGTCTTAACTGTCCTGGCTGTGGGAAGAACTTAAGTGAGTTCCCTTCTGTTTAATCCAGAGCTAGATGATAGAGAAACTTCTTTATCTCTGTGTTCCTAGAGGTCAAGACATGAAGCCTCTCTGGTTTTCTGCCCTGGAAGAGCTTCAGGGGTCATGCCTCTTGGAGCTGCTTTAGTTGAACCAAGCAAACCATACTTTTTCCCCTGCCTCTGAATATAGGATTCTGAACCAGAACTTTGGGTGAACAGAGTACCCTTCTTACCACTGAGGAAAAAGGCTTTGTGGGTACCTTTGAAATAGGCCTGCCTTTTCTACCAAAGACTCATCTTTGATGCTTTTGTGGTTCCCTCTCCCTCCCCTTTTTTTATGGGGACTGGGGTTTGAACTCGACTTCTTGCATGCAAAGTTGGTGCCCTTCTGCTTGAGCCACACCTCCAGTCCATTTTGCCGTGGTTATTTTGGAGATGGGGTCTCATGAACTATTTGCCTGGGCTGTCTTTGAACCGCGATCCTCCTAATCTCTGCCTCCTGAGTAGCTAGTATTACACAAGTGTGAGACACTGGCACCTAGCATGTGGTTCCTTTTTATATAGTACCACACTCTCATCTTTTTTCCCTCTGGGGATGCTGGGGATGAACCCCAGGGCTTTGCACATGTTAGGAAAGCACTCTTCCCCTGAGCTACAATCCCTTGGTTTTTGAGATAAGGTCTTGCTGTGTAGCCCAGGCTGGCCTCAAACTCATGATCCTTCTCCTCATTCTCCCAAGTGCTGGGATTACAAGTATATCCCACCATGCCTGGCTTCCACACTGTCTCGTACTTGATAACATTTTGTTGGGTGAAGAACTGGAGTTTGAACTCAGAGCCATACCTTGAGCCACTCCACCAGTCTTTTTTTTGTGAAGGGTTTTTTCGAGATACAGTCTCATGAACCATTTGCCTGGGCTGGCTTCAAACCTCGATCCTCTTGATCTTTGCCTTCTAAGTAACGAGGATTACAGGCATGAGCCACTGGCACCTGGCAAGAAGGTATTCTTGATTATTTTATAAATAATTTACAGAAAGATTTGAAGAGAATACTTTCAAGACCCTTTCCAAAGTTTTTTTTTCAGCACTTTTAGCTGTGGGAAAAGTGAAAGAAAACAGGGAATGAAGAGGAAAAGAATTCTTAAATCCCAGACTTTGAGGAGAAATGAGGGATAAAAGGAGCCAGGCTGTTAGGGTGAAGGCCAGGCTGGCTGATGCTGAACCACCAGCCTCCCTTTGGAAGGAGAGAAGACTGAGTCTCAAAGACACCAGTGCATTCCCTTAGTGAAGGACAGTTACGGGTGCTGCAGGGATGAAAGGCCAAAGCTAAGGACCCTTTCACAAGAGTTGGAATGGTGGGGGTCTGCTTTTTTGGTACATGTTGTAAGTTGGGGATGTTGTTAGCTGTTGCCTTCAAGATGGTAAGGAAGACCTCCGGTGATTAGGTCGGTATCAACAGGCCTGGAGGCATCTTCTAGCTCATCAATTTCTGAATATCCCTTTCCATAAAATGGGCCTCTGAGGATCATGTCTTCTGGGAAGGGTGTGGCTTCTCACATTACCCTTCCTTAGTGTGCAGTACTCAATGAACCCAGAATAGGATAGAGACTGGGTTTATCCAGATAACAACTCAGTGGCAGAGGCCCCGTGCCCTGCCCTTCCCCTACCCTTGTTCCTTTCTCCCTCCCTCTATCTATGCATTTGAGGAGTGTAACTCAGAAGTAAGGCAATAGCCAAATGGGTATATCTGTATGTGTGAGATGGTAGAAAGAAGTGAGATTTTTTTTTTTTTTCCCTAGCAAAGTATGAGCTGACTGGTTAGTTAACAATTGCCTTCTCCAACAAGGTCAAAAGATAGTTGTCTTCCACAGAAGTGGGTTCAAAGCAAAGTCTGCAGTGGGAGTATCAAGTTAGAAGAGGATTCTTGGGTTTTCAGTTTTTTGGGACTATTTAACTGGTGATTCTCTACCCTGGCGGGGCAACCAAATCACTCAGGTTGCTTTAAAGCCCTTCCTGTGATGACAGCCTCTTTACGAGAACATGCCTCTTGCAAAAGATCTCCTTCATTCCTCACCAGACAAGGAGAAGAGGAAACGCAGGAAGAGTTGCCTGGTGCAGAGCCCCAATTCGTACTTCATGGATGTGAAGTGCCTCAGATGCTGTCACCACCGTTTTTAGCCATGTGCAAACAGCCATTTTGTGTGTTGGTTCCTCCACTGCCTTCTGCCGTCCGACAAGAGGAAAAGCAAGGCTTACAGCACTAAAAGCACCCTGAATCAAGATGAGTGGGAAACTCTCCCAATGAACACATTTGGGATTAAAAAAAAGAAAGACTTGCTTGATGGTACTGCCTCTTTAGGAAATAGTCTTGCAGTCTTAAAAAAACTGAATGCCCATGGTTGTACTCCTGGGTGTTTATTTCCAAGAAAGGAAAACTTAAATGTTTCACACAAAAACTTATCATCCTCACAGCAGCTTTTTGCCTAATTGCCCCAAACTTAAACAGCCAAGAGGGTCTTCAGTAAGTGAAGGATTAAAACAAACTGTGGTCCATCCAGTATCATAGAGTAGTACTTATTAGTAAGAAAGAACATATTACTGGTACATGGCAGCAGTGTGGATGGATCTCAAGGGAACTATGCTGAACACAAAAAGCCAGTCCTAACAGAGTGCATACTATCAAATCCCTCTTAGATAACATTTTTGGAGACAGTAGATTAGTGGTTGCCAGGGGTTAGAGATCCAGTGCAGGAGGTGACAACAGGACCCTAGAAAGAATAAGAAAAGTTCTAGATAGAATGGAACTTGAAGATTAAACTGGTGTCTGAGGAAGTGGTTTGACCATAGCCACACACCTAATCAGTGACAGAAGTGTCTCAATGTCAGATGCTATAATGGTGCAGTACTTGAAAATGTGGGTGCCAAAGCCTAAGAGATAGCAAGTCCCAATGCTATGAGTTGCTGGCTGTGATTCTCGGCAGGCTGCGTAACGTCTTTTGAGTCTCTGTTTCCTCACCCATAGATAGAACTTATAATGACCTCCATCATGAGATTATCTGTGCAGATTGTAGTATTAAGGTATTTTCTTATTTAAAATGCCA
The DNA here is from genome assembly GCF_047511655.1 of Castor canadensis. NCBI lineage: Eukaryota > Metazoa > Chordata > Mammalia > Rodentia > Castoridae > Castor > Castor canadensis. The sequence continues at coordinate 6,031,403 of NC_133398.1, read as the reverse complement.
CACACAGTGTGAATTAAGTAATCATTTTCATAAGAACCAGTTGGTACACACCTGAAAATCCATGTGTAGTGAAATAGAAGAAAATATTCTCTGTGTGTGGTGTGCTTCACTTTTTAATGAAGCTACAGTGACCACCATTCTGATTCCATGACCGCTGGCTCAGAGGAGAAGAAGGCTTAATTTTGTGAGTGCAGTATCATGCAATTACTGTTCATGTTAGTGTCACTCCATTGCCTCTCCTGTCAGGCCTTTCTATGCAGCTATACTGGGGGAGGGGTACAGGTCCTGATTCATCCTCATCCCCCATCACACAGCTTTGTGCTTTCCCTCTGATCTCGGCTTCTTGAGGGCAAAGATTCCTTGTTTATTGTTCTATCCTCAGGATAGTCTTAGCACATGCTGGGTCCAAACTAGGAAGTTGGAGAATAATATTTGTAGACTGAGTGTGTATGAATCCTCACCTAGCATACATGAAATCCTGGGTTCAGTGTCCTATACCACAAAAAAAAAAAAAAAAAAAAAACCAAGATAGTTTTGAAAGCCCCTAGATAAAGTGCAGAGATGGGCGCGGAGCTCTCATGGGCACAGGCACTGATGGCCCAGTCATAGTGTAAGTGTGAAGGTGCCTGTTGCTCTTCTGTGGAAGGAGCGCTGATAATGCCTTCTCTCCTAGGATGGCAGTCTAAGGCCAAAGTATGGTTATGCAGGCAAGGCACTTCTTGCAGCTGTTGGTGATGGTCTTTTTGCTTACAAGCCACGAACACTGCGAGAAAGAGCTGCATTATTGAGATAAAATTGAGTTTACTCTCACTTAAAAACAGGAAAACAGGCTGAGATTGGGAGGATCACTGTTTGAGGCCAGCTCAGGCAAATAGTTTGTGAGAGGCCATCTCCAAAATAACCAGAGTAAAATGGACTAGAGGTTTGACTCAAGCAGTAGAGCACCTGCTTTGCAAACACAAATCTCTGAGTTCAAACTCTGACTAGCAGAGTAGCTCAAATGATAGAGCTCCTGCCTAGCAATCTGAAGGCCCCAAGTTCAACCCCAGTACCAGGGGAAAAAAAGGGGGGTGGGGTGAGCTGGAAGTGTAGCTCAAGTGGTAGAGCACCTGTTTCACTGGTGGAAAGCCCTGAGTTCAAACCCCAGTACTGCCAAAAGAACAAAAATAAAACAAATAGCTGGCAAAACCAATAATAGATTACTTGCCCATGAACCTAGAGCTGAGCTCAGCAAGGCAATAAGTGCTCTGTGGCCCAGGGCAAGAGTTGATGGGCAGGGCACAGGAAGTCTTTGTGTCCCCCAGCCACCTGGGCATCACTGACCTTAGCTAGGGTCTGGGAGAGCATTGGTCACAGTGAGACTAGATGGGGATCCAGGGGAGGGTAGCGAAGTATTGTTTTCAAAGTGTGCAGGGAGTAGCTTTGATTTGTTTGTTTCTGCTGATGTCCAAAACTGCTGCCATTTTCCTTCTTGACGAGTCACTCCGTCTACTATCCTGTGTGATGCCAGTCTGTGTTGCCTGAGCTGTCTTGTGGAGTAATTGGCACTTTGTTTCTTGAGGTTTTCTTTTTTGGTGGTGTTGGGGGTGGGGGACGCGGAGCTGGTGACTGTTAAAATTGAGGCCTATTTATTAAAGTTGGGTTTGTTGCTCAGTGATCCTTTGTTCTTTTGAGGGAAAAATGAAATCCTTCCCCACCCCCCACCCCGCTAACATGAAAAATATGTCTGGCCATGGTACTATTCTTTTTAAAGATCATTATTGAAATTGTCAGAGTATTACTCTTGTGGAAGAATTTCTTACATCGTTGGATGCCTCTTTTCTGTGAGACGTTCATTTCCCCTCCTCCTTCCTGTTATGTCATGTACAAAGTAAATGAGGACCATTCCCAGGTGTGCAGGGGTGCTCGAATTGAACTAAGGGAGACTTGGGAAGCAAGAGGAAGCATTGTCCACCAGCATGCTCCATTAATGGGAAATAGGACTGATTTTATTCATCGTTTTTCCTTTTTTACAGTAAAATGACTGTAGTTACAGTTAAATTGAACTTGATAGGTGTTCCCACCTGCCTCCCTGTTGCAACCTTCCTCATCAGGAAGACCGAGGAGACCTGGAGCTGGACATACCAGTTTGCTGTATGAGTGCCCAGCACCCCTTCATCTCACTCCTGATTTTCATCTTTAGGCACCAAATGGGCACTGTTCCTAAGGGAAAGAAACTTTTAAATTCTGCGATTCAGCATTTACGTGGAGGAGGTTGAGGATACTACTCCCTCCTAAGCTGCCAACTCAAAAGAGTGCTGACTCTGGGGTCAAGTGGTTGTTTTGTTTTTTGTTAGTACTATTGTTTGAACTCAGGGCCTACATGCTTGCTAGGCAGGTGTTTTGCCACTTGAGACACTCAACCAGCCTTGTTTTATGTTGGATATTTTTGAAATAGGGTCTCCAGAACTATTTGCCCAGGCTGGCTTTGAACCACAATCCTGCTCTCTGCCTGGAGTAGCTAGGATTACAGGCATGAGCCACCAGTGCCCTCCTTAGTGTCAAGTTTGACTTTACTCTTGGATGGTATAGTCCTCAGGAGTCCGTGCATTGTGAGATGGAGATGTGTATAATTTTATTGTTAGTTTTTAGGACCATTTCTACCTGACAGGGAAGCAGTTGACTATAAGAAATGATGCCACGTGTGTGCCACCTATGACAGGTACTTTGCTAACAAAAATGAATTCCCATTTTTATGCTGAGTACAAAATTTTGAATGATGTTAGACAGAACCCCTTGTAGCATTTCTGTAAGTCTTGTGAAGTTCTTTATGGCATCTTTGCCCTTTGTTCTTTCTGTGGCTTTTCTGTCTAAGACAGACATATTTGGAGATCATTAGCCTTTTGATATCTTAACCCACTAGACCAGTAGCCACTGTGTAGCCATGTTGCCCCATGGGACTAGGCACCTCTCCTGTGCCATCTTCGTTTTCAAGACATTTAGTTTCTCTGTCTTCAGAGTATTCTTCATCCACTAGGTAAGAAATTCTGGTAGTAATCTGGGAAACTGGACTTTTTTCTTTTTTTTTTTTTTCTTTAGGCAGTTCCCAAGCGTAGGGATTAGTGGTATGTGCCACAGTTGAACTTCACTGTTGAATAGGAACAGCTAAGCAAACCCCCAAGCACTCTGCCCTTGGCATTCTCCTTTGTTGTTTCTTTCCTCCCCTGTCCTCTGTGGTGGACAGGCCTCTTTCACATCATTCTAGGACTGAGTCGCTGATGAGGATTCCTTTCCTCAGCTGGGGATTGCTCAGTTTTCATGTGAAAGGGAACCATGAGCACTGCCTCTCTCAAGCAAGAGCATGTGTTACCTTCAAACTGAATGTAAGTTTCAAGAGTCAATTCTCTTATCCCTGAGATAAACAGATTAACAGTATATAGTGTCAATATTTTGGCTGCAAACTGTTATCTTGCTATTGATCCACAAGAAGTACCATATTTCTTCTGGATCAACAGCTTCAGTAAACTCAGTAGCTTCTTTTACTTTTTGCTAGCATTGTTTCTCGGTGATTTCTCTTCTTTCAAAATGTCATGGTCTAGTTTCTTTGCCTTTGTCTCTTTGACCAGCTACTGTCCAGACAGAATGGCAGGGTTATGCTTGAACAGGAAGAAGAACAGTTGGAGTTCTGAATTTCAGGTGTCAGACCTTTTCACTCTTTGTCCTGAAGTTGATGTAATTGATCCTTTCACAGTTATCTCTTGTCTATCTTTGTAATAAGTTTCCTCAGAGACATTTTCAGATGCTCTTTTTAGCATCTAGGAAGGTTCATTCAGTTCTTTGTAATATGTTTGGGTTTATACTTTTTCATTGTCTGCTGACTATATTTCCTGAGCTGCATTTTCCAAAAGAAACACCATAGAATCATTTCTGCTGCTGGCTGGTGAAGGAGACACTCATCAATAGCTGAAAGAGGAGAAACTGGAACAGAAAGTGTAGCAAAAGCGGTTTTGTGGGAATGTGATTAGAGAGTTAGTTTTCCAAATAAGAGGCTGTTTGGCACTGCTGCCTCTGAAATGGACTTGAGAGCCACCATGTGCTCTGAGCATCCACTGCAATCGGATGCTGTAGTGGGCCGGGGAAGGGCCTAAGGAGGAAAGGCCTGGTCCTCTCTCTCCCTGAGCTGCTCATGCTTGGGTGGGGGATGGGGCTGTCTCCTCTGCAGCAACCAGGAACATATGTGCATGTCCTTAGTAACTGCAGCTGCCATGGAGCCTCCTTAACAATGCTTCCAGGAGGCTAAATCTTCTCATTTGTTTTTAAAAGCGGGAAGGACCATATCTGCCTTTACATTGACTTTGGATCCAGAACAGGAGGGAGGTAGGAAGTTAGAGGATTTACGCAAGCAGGATTTTCTCCCAGGCCTCTCAGCATGTGGACACACAGATCAATTTCTTATCCTGCGTTCAGCTGGACACTGGGTTAGAGACTGTGTTGATCAAGACATCCCCTCCTGTTTCATATCATATACCACATTCATTTCAGCCACTGAGCCTAAATTACTGTTTGCTTTCTTTCTGCCTTCCTTCCCACCCCCCTCCCACCCAATGGTAAGAACTCGTATAAGGATAAAGTTAGTTTATCCGTGCTAATGCTTTGATTTTTCTTTTCTCTTTCTCTTTGCCACAGTAGGTAACCAGTTAGGGGCCTTGGTACATCAAAGGTAAGCAGTGGGTTATGTTTTATTATTTATTGATCATTTCTAATTGTTTATTGATCTACCATCTGTACTAGAGTGTTAGCAAGTCAGAGGTTGGGAGTGTGGAAGCCATGGGCTAGATTTCCTTAAGACTCTCGGTTTCTGCCAGCCCTTTTTGAGACAGTGTAAGCTGTGGGATGAACTGATACAAGTCACTAAAAATCAGTCCCTGTTGTTCCAAAGACTTTCAGAATGTGGGAATTACCCTTTCTTCCAGCGTATGTTTAATTTGAAAGGAGAGAATATGAAATTGTCCTGCCTGGTTTTGTGGTCTTCCCTTGCTCTTCACTCAAGAAGAGTGTGATGCAAAGTATTGGACTCATGGAGAGTGCGGTCAGTGCTCAGGAAGTATGGGGACAACCAGAGCATGGGCTGGGGAGGCTCTAGCCAGAGTCCCTCACCTTGATGATAGGGACTTGCCAGAGAATCTTGGCTAAGTGCCCAGTTGGTTTTCTGCCTCTGTATCCTTTCACAGCTTTCTATCAAGTGTTGAGTTAGAGAGATATAAAGCCCTCTCTGCTTTAAAAAGGCCAGTCTAGAAGTAGGATATTTGTGGTCATTCTAAAGAGGGAAACGGCACACAGAAGCTATGGCATAGTCCTCTTCCATAGGGAATTTGTTACTATAATATGGTATTCACTACCAGTGACACAGTCCTGCTCTCTCTCTTTTACATGAATGTTTGGGAGTTTCTAGAAATCACAAGGCAGCCATTACCAAAAGATTTATCCTGATTTTCTTGTAGTTTGCTTTTTTTTTAAATTCATTAATGAATTATAATAACTTAAGTAAGGTTGTTAGCTTCAAACTCTTAACTTCCCTATTAAGCTTTATACTATTAAGCCATAATTACTGAGGATGTTACTTTCCACTGCCAACATTGTTTCTCAGGGTCAAGGAGCTGCCAAGCTCTGTGACACTTCACATTGCAGTAGTGTTGAAGGCCCTCTAGTCAATTCCCTAGTAATACTATGAGAGTAGACAGCTTGTGCTATACATGGTAGGAGCAGCAATCTGGCTCCCACATGTACAGGAGTGCTGTCATCCCTGACAGCAGAGCAGAAGCACATCTTGGCAGAACCTTGTGTCTGATGCCGTTTGTTAGTCCAAGAGGGTGGGTGTTGGCATCACAGCATTACTGATTAGGAAGCCAGGAATTGCCTGATTCTAGGGTAAATGTATCTATCCAGAGAGAGAGAGAAAGGAGAGAGGGAGGGAGGGAGGAAAGAAGGAAGGAAGTCCCCTTGTAAGAAGCCTGAGGTTGTAAACACCACAAGGAGAAAACTGTTTGCTCCCATCACAGTGATATGGTGGCAAGCACTATTTATGCCATTGCATTTCTTCTAAGTGCTTCATTTTCCCTAAAAACATACACTTGATTCAAATCCTTTCTGTGATGGGTAAAAATCCAGCTGTGTGAGAGATGTTTAAAAATGCTTGCTTTTTTTTTTTTTTTTTTTTAAACTACTTGCATTTAGCTTTCTCCTAAGGTAAATGTTTAGATTTAATTGCTTTCTGGAGTGTTGGGCAAATTGGATATTGTCCACAATACACGCACGGTATGGCAAATTCAAGGGTTTGTTGAAAGAGCCAGTGTGGTAGTTTGAAGAGAAAAAAAAAGAGAAAGAGTGACACATAATGGATGGGATGGCATTTAACAGAAGTACCTTGCAGAGTAAGTGAGGTGATTATTCTGTCTTGGTCAACACTGATTAGACTTCTGTTGAATACTGTCCATTTGGGGCATCTCACCTTAGAAGACAGATAAATTGCAGGGGTCCAGAAAATAATGAAATGATTGAGAAACTAGGGGCATTGAAGAAAAGTTAAGTATCTCTTCATCTAGAGAAGACACCATGATAAATGTGTAGACATCTCCCTAAACCCCAAGAATAGGATCTTTGCAGTGTCCTGGGATAGATAACAAGGGATATATTAAGCAACTGAGAGCAGCTATATGAAGAAAAGACAGGTAGTAGAGGACCTGGTGTAAGGAAACCTCTGACATGAGATAAGAAGTGTAGGTCTTTTTAAGGAGTAGTTGACAAAAGGGTCCATTTAATGACACCCTGCCAATACTTACGATTTGTTGGCCAGATTGGTATGTTTATTTTAAGCTTTTATCTTGCAACATTGCCAATATGGAAAATTTGGGTATCTAAAATAATTGGAGAATTCTGTAGTCTATATTTTTTTTCCAAAATGTTCTTTGTTTTTAGGGCAGTAATAACAGAAGAATTCAAAGTGCCAGATAAAATGGTTGGATTTAGTAAGTATCTGCATTATCCTCTTTTTCCCTAATTCCTGTCTGTTTTTTTCATTTTAATCTCTCATGTGAGCGTAATAGAATGCTTCTCGTGTGATGTGTACAATGTGGAGTGCTGCAGACCTCTCTTCAGGCCACCCTCACTCTCATTCCTACTCTATCCCTCCCTGGCTAAATGCTCTGTCTCTGTCTGCTGTGTTTCACTTGTTGTTTCTGCTCCTGTGTGAGAGTCGAGATGGGCTCACAAAGGCCAACTTGATTTGTAGAGAGCAGCTAGCCAGGTGTAAATGTATGTTGAATTCATTAAGTCATTCATGCATGGTTGAATGTGGAATGGAAAACACAGTCTGACCCTGTTCATTTTGTTGCAGTTATTGGCAGGGGAGGTGAGCAGATCTCACGGATTCAAGCAGAGTCTGGTTGCAAAATTCAGATTGCTTCAGGTAAGGGCATCTTTTTTCACAGATCTCAGTTCGATAGAAATCAAGATGCAAATATTTTGCAAAATTTTCCATATTCAGTACCTTTACTTGTTGCTCGGAAGTTTGGGTGCTTGGGTAAGTATATGTGATTGCTATCTTCCTTGTGCTTCTGGAGTTGGACTCCTATGTGAGCACTAGAGCGAAAGCCAACCAGAAAGGAGGCTTTGTCTGGCGGTAGGGCAAGAACTTTGTATCTGTGTAGCCACGCACGGCCCCTTCCAAACCCTCTCTGTCTAGGGCCTGGTTTTCTGCACCAGAATGTTATGCCAGGCATAGTGGGGCTACAGGCGTCTTGTGGCTTTGAGGTCACTTCTGTGGATTGCATGCTGGCTTTCCTGGACAAGAACATCCCTTCCGTTTGAGAGGGCAGGTCGGGGTTCTGACTGATTCAGCACATGTCAGACATATTTCAAGACCTTTCCCTACAGGGTCAGTTTTGACCATTCATACGGAGAGTGCAGATTAAATAAAATGAAAACTGTTTTTCATAGTTTTACCATCTCATTTGAGTTTGACCTCTTTCCATTGGGGAAGAATGGGTCTGAAGGACATTCAGCCAGAGATTAAGTTTGTCATTTAAAAAGATACTCATTACAGTGTCTTGAAGGCAGTAACTGCACTTGAAGTAGTGTCAACTATTTCTTTCAAGTGTTTTTCTGGGGGTTTTTTGGTGTTTTTTTTCGGTACTGGGGATTGAACCCAGGGCCTCAGACATACTATGCAAACACTTCTATCACTGAGCTACATCCTCAGCCCTCTCTTCAAGTTTTTATGGAAGGATTTTAAGAAGCAGTTTTTAGGAACAAGCTAAATCATTATGTATGGTGATGGAAAGTAAGATTTTCCTCTTGTCAAATGGCCCAGGACAGCTCCACATGGTTATTGCTGATCTCTTGGGAGACTCATGCAGTAACTGGTGACACTCCTGATGAGCTTATTGTTGAGTTCCTTACACCAGTCTGCTCTATACATGGAGCAATTGAGGAAAGCATGGTAAGATGACTGATTAATAGCCCCTGGGTAGGTCAGAAGTGAAGCTAAGGCTGGCATTAGGATGAGCTCACAGACCTGCCTCGTCCTCCCAGCTGCCCTGCTGGGCTTGTCTCTGCCTTGAGAGCTTAGGGTGAGCCTCCAGCTTAATTTACTGTCCCTAAGCAAAGCAAACTGTCTTCTTGGGAGACTGGACTTCTGTGGGACTGGTGTAGGAACCAGCTACAGAGAGATAGTCTGTACACAGAGGCAAAGGCACATGGCTGCCTGATGCCCACCAACACACGTCATCTTCTTGATTCTTCTTATAGAGAGTTCTGGGATTCCAGAGAGACCCTGTGTACTTACCGGAACCCCAGAAAGTATTGAGTAAGTTTATTTTATTTACTTTTTTCTTTCATTCTTCTTCCTCCTTCCCCAAGTGGGGAGATATGGAAGGGCAAAACTGTTACTGAACACTTTCGATCTGTGCTGCTGTCTGGCCACATAGCAGATGCTCCAACAGGAAAAAGATCTGGGAGGTTGCCACGCCAGGGGAGCCTTTTGGTTACCTTAAATACACAAGGTATCGCCTTTTTTTTTCCCCCCCATACTCTGTAGAATGCCCTACCACTGTTTTAACATCTTCATAAAGCAGGGTCTCATGAGTGGACATTCACCCGGCCCAAGTTGCTGGTCAACTTCTTTCTTGTTAACACCTCCTTCACCCGAGCAGGTCTGGATTAGGGGATCTCTTCATAAGCAGCAGAGAACCCTGGCACCAGCTCTTTTGCCTGGGCTGATCCCTTTACCCTTCTGATGTTTGTGAGCCAAGTAAATACACTATTTGTGCCCTTTGCTCCAGTCAAAGGGCCGAATGGACCAGCAAGAGAATGTCTTTAAGTTTTGGGGCCCTTGCAACAACCCTAAGGTTGGCATTGCTTTCCTATGCTAGTACGTGCGTGCTGAGAGCCTTGTGCCAAATGCAGGCTTCATAAACCCAAAAACCTTCTGGGGATGGGGGATGTGCTGACTTGAGTCAGTTCACTTCCCTTTTTCAATCTATGAGTACTGTTGCACATGGGGACAGGGGTGCTGAGATTATGTCCGGCTCAATAGGTAGGGTTGTTTTATTGTTTCCATTTCTCAGGGAGTCTAGATGAGCTTAAATTCTCTTGTTCTGCTGTAACATTGCAAGCAGTGAACCAGAATAAATATCGCTGGCAGGTGTGCATTATAGGGCAAGCTGGATGGTTTTGCTGGAGTTGCGATATTTTCTTCCAGCACAGGTTAATCTAGTGCACCAGCAAAATATTAAAAAGCTGCTGTAACTGAGAAACGCCATGAAGCTAGTTCCTCACACAAAGGCTGAAGACGTCAAAAGGCAACAACATCTGTCTCCTACTTCTCTTTCTTTTCTTCCTATTCTTCTAACCATTCCTACTTTGTGTCTGTCCAAGGAATTGAAGCCATGGGATTATAAATTTGGGAGAAAACACTTTCTAGTGAGCAGTAGAGCAGCCTGTTTAGTAACAAATTCTTCTTTATCGAGGAACCAAAAAATAGATGGTGTGTGGTGATTTAAAGAACAAATTCTGCAGAAAACACAACCAAGGAAGATTCTGGTGCAGAAAAGGAAATTTGTTCAACAGAGGACTTTGCGAGGCTGGGTTGTACTGTTGCCACATTGTAGAGATCGGGTCCCAACTGCACTGCACAGAGCAGGTGCCTGTGGGTACTGTGCCAGGGCAGGGCACTGCCTCCCTTTTCCTCACCTCTTGAAACTACACTGGCAATTGGTGGCCAGTTGAAGGTCATAGGGCAGTTTTGTTGGCCAGGGAGAAGACATTTGGAGTTTGGAGTTCAAGTAATGACTACTAACCCTTGCTTTCTTTCTTCCCATCTTTCTCATCACTCTTCTCCTGCCCTTGTTTAACAAGTGTGTACTGAATGTCTACTCTCTGAGGGGGTTTTGCTGGCTTGGGGAGCAGAGAGATTCTACACAGGGAGGTACATTCTGCCACCAGAGCAGCTGACATTCTGATAGGCAGAACATGTTTGTAGAGACACAGGCAGGTGCAGAAGGCAGACATGCAGGGTATGGTGTCTGGCAATAGCCAACTCCTTGAGGCTCCATGTGAAAACAATGGTATTTTGGTGTGTGTTGCTTTTATATTCCAGCCCAGTAGCGTGATGGATGGCACAGAGACCTCTCAGGTTGTGGGGCAGGAGCTGGAACTGGATTGAGGGCTGCCTTGACTCCCTCATGCTTTCCCTGGTACTGTTTCCCTTCCTTCCAGACCTCAAGCACTCATTTCATGCTGATTCTCTTGTGGTTCTTCTCCCTCCCAAAGACAAGCCAAACGGCTCCTGGGGCAGATTGTGGACCGCTGTCGAAATGGACCTGGCTTTCATAATGACATAGATGGCAACAGCACAATCCAGGAGATTCTTATTCCTGCATCTAAAGTGGGTCTTGTCATCGGCAAAGGAGGGGAAACAATCAAGCAGTTGCAGGTATGTGAGCCCTATGCTGCACAGAACAGACAGCTGCCTTGCAGTGGGCCTTCATGCATCTGCCCTGGGGAGGATGGTTATGACCAATTTCCTAATTGGTCTGGCCTTGCACCTGTGGTACTGAGGCTCCTTTCCAAACTTCTGCTCGAGTCAGAGAGGCTTCTTCCTCCATTCAGCAGGCACATGCTTAGCATGTACTGTAGCCAGAAATGATTCCAAGTGTGCTGCTGTGTGTTGGGGCAGGTGTACCCTGGCGCTGTGGTCTGTCAGCAGCCATCGTAGCAGTGAGACTCTGTCAGGACTGTTAGGAGTGCCATCAAACGACAGCTTCGCCAGTGAAAGTAGTGTCTGGAGTTGGGGCCCTGCCCTAGCTCCCCACATCATTAGTTCTGTGATTTAAATATGCTTGTTTACAGCGGGTTTGGTGGCACTCACCTGGAATCCTAGCACTGGAGAGACTGAGGCAGGAGGATCTTGAGTTCAAGGCCAGCTTGGGCCATCTAGTGAGGTCCTGTCTCAAAAATCCAAAAAAGGGGAAAAAAAAACTTACTTACTTTTCGAGCCATCAGGGTCCTTGTAAAAGAATGAAGTACCTGTTTTTTGTCACTGAGCTGAAATAATAGGCACTCTTATTTTTATGTGAATCTGGTACTAAAGAGATGTTCCGTGGACAACAGCTGCTATTAGCTGCAGAAGCCCTCATATGAGATCTGAGACACATGGGCCGAAGCACATTTTAGATTTTAACATGCCCAGCAAGTTAATCAAGTGCATATTTTCCCAGATAAACATAATAGTACCCACACTGACTGAGAGAAAGGCTATAAATGCACTTGCTGGAGTTCGGTTTTGCTGCCGCGTTAGTTGTAAATAAACTTCTGTTGCAGAGCTCTGGGACTTTTGCAGCTATAGGTAAAGGATGTACCTGGCTTTGTGTACACTCATACCCCAGGCCTGAGATTATGGAGGACATCTCAGAACCTAGTGTAGACTCGGATAGCTTAGAATTTGGTGTCCCATACTCCATGTTTCCACCCACCACTTGTTAGCCTTGGGCAGCCTGCTTGAGAACCCTTTTCACCTGGAAATGTGTGGTGGCTGCACTTTTTCCCACAGTGGACATAAATTTTAATCAGATATTGGTAACCAAAGTACTTTGCTCTTTGTATAATATTCAACAAGAACAGCTCAGGCCAGTTCAGTGGCTCACCCCTATAATCCTAGCTACTCTGGAAGTGGAAATTGGAAGGATCACAGTTTGAGACCAGCCCAGGCAAAAAGTCACGAGAAATGCCCCCCCACACAAACATATACACCAACCTCAGCCAATAATAGCTGGGAATCTTTATTGTTTACACCTGTCATCTCAGCTATGCAGGAAGTGTAAATAGGAGGCTTGAGGTTCAGGCCAACCAGAGCATAACCACACAAGACCCTATTTTGAAAAATAACAAAAGCAAAAAGGTCTGGAGGCGTGGCTCAAGTGGTAGAGCACCTAAAAGCAAGTGCAAAGCCCCAAGTTCAAGCTTTAGTAACTCTGAAAAAGACAAAAAGAAAACATCTCACTAATGTTTAGATATTCCAGGGATGAAAAAAAAGTAAAATAATTGTTTTATATGTCACATTTGGACATTGCTTAGTATAGTCTGTATGTCTGAATTCCCAGAAATCAGCTCCACCATTCAGGTCAGAAGGCCATCCCATTTGGTAGGTAGGGACATGGGCTTACTGTGAATATGACCTGACCCAGCCCCATTTCTTGTAACTTCCTGCATTTTAACTCATGACAGTGAGGGCTGTATGGGTGTGTGTTCCTCCACAGGAGCGGACAGGTGTGAAAATGGTCATGATCCAGGATGGTCCACTGCCCACGGGGGCAGACAAGCCTCTTCGTATCACTGGAGATCCATTTAAAGTACAGGTAGGAAAGACCATGGATTGTGTGTCTCCTGAATGTGGGCCTGTGAATTGGTGATAAACTGGAGTTTTTATCTTATTCAAGTAAGTATAAATAACCAGGTGGTCCTGTATTTCGGGAAACCAGCTGTCTATGAGAAGAATCTAGAGTTGTGTTGCCCAGTGCTGTTTTTAGTACATCCAACTTTAATAAAAGTTTCCACTGGCTGTATTTCAGCATGAGTGTGGCTGCCCATGGAACAGCAGATGAATAACATTTCCACTGTGTGGAAGATGGTGCTGGGTAACACTAATCAGGTACAGTGTAGACTTGCCGGCCATGCAGGCCCTCTAGCTGGGGGTTGAGATGAACATGGGTACCAGAGCCCAAGTTTGCTTGTGCCCCGAGCTCTGGAAAGGATAGCCCCACTTGCTGAAAGCAGTCAGAGTTGGATCTGCAGTCACCTGGGTCCTGTACCCTCCTCCTCCTGCACTTAGAATATCCCAGGCCCGGGGCCACAGGCCAAAGCTGCCATACTTCTTTTGGAAAGTTGGGGTTTTAACCCAGTGGGGGCTACAAGTCCCTGGCAAAATATTTCCCCCTGTTCTTAACCCCATCATTCAGCCAAACTGGTCAGGGTACACATGTGAAATACTAGTTTGAGAACAGAGTAGAGGGTTTTAGTGTGAGTACAGCCCCTCACTTCCTTCCTTCCCCCAGAGCTTCAGTAGTTTTGTTTGATGGTACTGGGGTTTGAGCTCAGGGCCTCACGCTTGTAAGGAAGGCACTCTTACCCCTGAGCCACTCTACCAGCCCCAGCCTTCTTTAAGTATAAACGGGGGCTTTTTAAAAATCCAATTGAATCTAATATTTGCTCATTCACTAGAGTTTGTGGGCTCTACTGCTGTCCAGACCTAGAGCTCCTCAGAAGGAAGTGGTAGGTCTGCAGAGGACTGCTGACCATAGGATGCTGCCTAGCAGCCCTTCTTCCTGCTTTCTCCATCAAAGCGTTGGATGGTATTTTCAAGGTTTTGTAGATGGTAGGAATACACTGTACCACTAAGCTATGCCCACCTTATTTTTTCATTTTAAAACTGTATATATTCCAGTTTTATTTATTTGAGAGAAGTAATCTATGTTCAGATTAAATTATTGTTTTTCTTCCCCCAACCTTTTTATTATGAAAAACCTCAATCATCCAGGAAAGTAGATAAAAGTGCAGTGAACAACTGTATACCCTCTGCTTACTTAACATTTTGCAGAGTGTGGAGTTTCTTTTGTTTGGGGTTTGTAACAGGTGGGTGGTATGACTGTCTACCCTATATCCTTTAGCATGTGTCTCCTAAGAATAATACACCTGACAAAATTAGCAGTAATTCCACAGCATTGTCTATATTCAGTTGCTGGTTTGGGTTTTTTCCAGAACGAAGAATCCATTTTGGTTTGTGCTTTGCCTTGCGTTTTGAGGTACAGCATGTTCAGATTCCCATGGGCCACACTGGTATGGGCTGGCAGGTGTGGTAGGATGCACTTACCAAGGGCATTCTTTTGGAAGAGAGCCTTGGGGTCTGCCTCAAATGCAGTGAGGTTCATGAAGCAGTCTTGCCAGTAACTCAATAATTTAAGCATTTTAGCTAAGAAATAAGGAGTCTGAGTGTCAGAGATGCTTCCATAGTCTTGGCCTGCCTGTTCTCTCACCTAGCTGGAGTGCTACTGCCAAGGAAGCCCCACTGAAGGCTTCTTTCTCACAGAGCTGCTCTCAGCCAACCCTCCCACTAGAAGGGAGGCCACAGGAATCGATCTTGGACACACACAGATGTTCTGACCAGTGTTGGCTTAAGAATGTGGGCCCTCATTTGTGTGCACCTTCTGGGCCAGGTGAAGAAGACATCCTGTAAGATGTGATGCATACATCCCCCACCCACAGTCAAGCACCTTCTGTATCTTCACACCTGTGTGGGGAGGGTTGTATCTTTACATTTCACCTGGCATGATCTTTTTTCAGGACTTTTTTTCCCATGATGCTTTTCATTTTGTTTATGCAGCAAGCAAGAGAAATGGTACTGGAGATCATCCGAGAAAAAGACCAAGCTGACTTCCGAGGTGTGCGTGGTGATTTCGGCTCCCGAGTAGGAGGAGGCAGTATAGAGGTATGCTTGCATTACAGTTCATTGGGCAAATGTGCTGGCCAAGGATGAGAACAGACTAGGACTGAGTATAAGAAGCCAGCTGTGTTGGAGGGCAGGGGGAGGTCATTTGGGGCTTTGAAATAACTTGCTGCCCAAGTAAAGGCCAAAGTTCAGGCTTTCTTGACCGTCTGTGTTGTGATTACGTCAAACTGGAATCTTGTTTTATTGATGAGGTAGAATGGTGGTGCTGGGACTCAAACCCAGGCCTTGCATATGCTAGGCAAGCCCTGTACCACTGAGCTACACCTCCAGTCCAGTAGTGAGATTTTGGAGTTGGTTGAGTGGCTTAAGAGATAGAGTGCTGGCCTAGCAAACACAAAGCCCTGAGTTCAAGCCCCAGTACAGGAAAAAAAAGAAAATGAAATTTTGATATGTGCCACAAGGATGGACGTTTCGAGCAATTTGCTTAGTGCAGTAAGCCAGAAGATGGCTACAGAATAGGCAAAGCCGGAGACAAAGCAGAGGTGACCAGGGTCGGGAGGTACAGAGTTACTGTTTAATGGAAAGAGTTGTTAGCATTAAGAAAGGTTTTGAGTATGGACAGTGGTGACAGTTGCACAGCATTGTGAAGATGTTTAGTGCCACTGAGTTAAATACCTGCCAGTGACTGAGTGGCATGTTACAGCTCATGTATTTTAACCACAATTGTAAACACAGAGAACACTGCATTTAAAGGATCACCGGTATAATCAGTATTGTATATTTATACTTACAGAATTTGGAAGATGAATTGGTCCTTTTTATCCTTTAAGATTTTTTTTTCTTGATTTACTTCATTTTATAACTGTTTTGGTTGAATCTTGTATTTATTTGATGTATTTAATTGTGAAGATTGTGTTCATTAACTATAATAGACTTTATTATATCATTTCCAGAATTGCCCTGAATAAAAACCAAGTCCACTTTAAAAAAAAAAAAAAAAAACTGGCAGAAGTTTTGATGGGGTTTTGTTTCTCTGTGACTAGGTGTCTGTGCCTAGGTTTGCTGTTGGGATTGTAATAGGAAGAAACGGGGAGATGATCAAAAAGATCCAGAATGATGCTGGTGTAAGGATTCAGTTTAAACCAGGTTGGTTTTGATGGCTCAAAAACCCTTAGTGGTAAAGTTTTACACCTAAGAAAACCAAGGCTGTGTTATCCTATACAGGTGTTCTCTTTTTCTCCTTTGCAACATTGTTGCCAGATTATAAATCCTGGAGGGCATGTGTTCTTGGATGCTACTTCTCATGCCCTGATGCTCTAGCCCAAGGGTTTCAGGCCTGTTTTTTGTTTTTGTTTTTTCTTAGATTGCAGAAATCAGCATGTCATTTCTACCTTGTAATTCTGCTAAGTAAAGACTTAATTTTTTTTATTGTGTATAATTAAATATAATTTAATATCATAAAAAAGGTTTTGTTTTGTTTTTGAGATAGGGTCTCTCTGTACAGCCCAGGTTGATGTTGAACTCAAAATCCTCCTGTCTCAGCCTCCCAAGTGCTGGGATTGCAGGTGTGGGCCCACCACACCCAGTTTCTAGTGGTATCTTTAAAAAAAAAACAAAAAAAAAACTGTTCTTGCATAATGATTGAGTATTGACCTGAAACATGCAAAAAAAAACAAACAGAAAACATAATCACACTCATTTTCCTGTTGACCAAACCACTCCATAAGAGTTGGTGGAGCTGGTGACAGTCTTGTTGCCCTTTTGGTACCAGGAAGAATATTTACTGTGAATCAGATTGGCTTTGATTTCCTTCTATCTTTGGGCTTTTCCTAATTCTCTCTCTCATCTGGTTCCACAGATGATGGGATTAGTCCAGAAAGAGCCGCTCAGGTCATGGGCCCTCCAGATCGGTGTCAGCATGCAGCACACATCATCAACGAGCTGATTCTTACAGCACAGGTGGGTCCAGTTCTCTGGATTTAAAGATCTGGCCCCCAGAAGCAGAAAATGCACAGTGGAGCACTGGGGCAGCACCACAGAGTACTTACCCCTCAGGCTCCTAATTGGAGACCAAAGGTTTCTCCAAATATTTCTCCTTGCCTGTGCATTTTTTTCTGCTGGCTTCTTATTCCCTGCCTTTATTACCCAGAATCTAGATTTCTTTACCCAGTAAATGCTAGACTGTTTAAACTGTTTGGAAAAATACCAAGCTAGAATACCAAGTTTCCAACAATATTAAGTGAAATCTAGAAAGCACGTCAGGATCCTCCAGAGTCCTAATGTTGTCTTCATGCACTTGGTTTCATGTGTGTCTTTGGAATATGAGTGAACTTGTCTGACGTTAGTATCTCTTAGCACCAGAGTCCACCTGCTCCACTGTGGCTTGCACTAGGGAGCTGCTATAACTGGTGGCAGATTGGCATGTCTTTCTGGTGTGTGACTGAGGAAAAGCCTGAGAACACCTACAGCCAAAGGAAAAAGCAGCAGGTTGGAAATTATATTCCCACCTTTGCCCTTAGACATGTAATCTTGGATTAGCCTAGGAAGCTCAGCTCTCTGAGCCGCCTCCTTTCCTCACCAGCAAACTGGGCGCTTTTCACCAGGAGGAAAGTAAGCCCTCTGGGAACCCTTCTAAATTACAAATATGTGGGCCCCATCCTAGGTCTTTAACTCCCACAGGAGGAGCTAGGTTCTTAATTGGAGTCCCAGGTACTTCCTAGGGTTAGGAACAGCTGGCCGCATGGGCTTTGATGTCCTCTCCTGTAGCAAGTTTATGAGTCTAGGGCTGCAGAGGCCATGAAGCGTTTGCAAGAGAGCCTTGTCCTCTAAATGTACTGTACCCAGAAAACTGGCTCTGGTATGTGAGATTGTGTGCTTTAACGTAAGTCCTCAGATTACTTTGTTTACTTGTCAGTTGTCTCTCATAAAAGCAGAGTGCACAGGAAAGCACTCCAATTGTCTCAGCTTTCTGCTGGTTTAGATTCTGGGTAAATGTTCAGTTTGTTCACAATTGACACGAGTAGGTGTTGCCAAATATTTCTGCACTGTATTGATCTACTACTTGGCTTCTTCCTTGCATGAGGAAGAGTGTAGCCTGACCAGGTTCACCTCAGTATTTAAAACATTTTAGTACTGCAGCTCCAGAGTGAAATGGTATACAGGCTGAAAGCTTGTTCCTTCTAAAGAGAAAGGACCTTCTTCTGTTAGGGTGAAGTTTAGGCTGTCTGCCTGATGGATGATGTGAGCATGATCCCCAGACATCTCCAGCTCCAGGCTGTGGGTAGGCCTGGCTAGTCTCTCCATCCTACCTTGTTTTGAGTCAGGTCTTGCTATGCAGCCCAGGCTGGTTGGCTTGAGTATAAGGTATTCTGATTCGGACCACCAAGACTAAATTGTCCTTTAGAGGAGCCTTGGCTGGGAAAGGGTCAGGACTTGTATGTCACTTACAAATGTCCAGAGCTCTTCAGCTCTAATATTTAATACCTGGTTTCTGTTAGGCCCACAGGAAAGAGCAGCCTTAGCTTTGAGAAAGCCTGTAGATCAGGGCTCTATAACTAACACTCAAGGAAGAGGGCCACTGGGCTTCAGGTGTGAGTTTGCATCTGCTGCCTGTTTCAGGTGTGTGTGTGTTTGTGCTGTTTACAGGGCCACATGTGTTTATGTATACACATTCTCCTCAGAGTGTACCCCGGATGTGGTTCATTCTGGTCTGAAAGTGGGCTTCCAAGTCTGAAATTGAGAGACAGTGGTTCCAGGATGTGGTGTTGATTATAGTCTGTCGCTTAACTTCCTTGCCGGAGATGAAACATGGTGCTGGTGGGCAGAGGCAGAATCGCAACTAGAGCCATGTCTCCTTCCCAGGAAAGAGATGGCTTCGGAGGCCTGGTGGTGGCCAGAGGAAGAGGCCGTGGCCGTGGCGACTGGAGCGTGGGAACCCCCGGTGGTATCCAGGAAATAACGTACACCGTGCCAGCAGATAAGTGTGGCCTTGTCATAGGCAAAGGTAAGAGACAACTGCTGGATTTTCTCCTCTCCAGATGCTAGAAGGGAAGCAGGTGGCAAAGACCTCCAAATTTGCAGTAATTCTTGCACAACACCAACTAAGGGGCCAAGGCTGCAGTGTCAGCTTCCCTCTGCCAGAACCCTGTTTTGCCGGAGTCCCTGACTGAGTCTTTCATGATGGGGGCAAAGTATATTTGAGTATGGGCAGAGGGTAAATAAAACCCACTACTTGCTGGAGCAGCTCAGGCTGTTGAAGAGAGGGCCTTGGGCGCTTGCTGACAAATTAACTCACCCCTGAGGGAGTCAAAGGAGCAGTTGAACTCATATCCTCAGGAAGAGTGCTTTCTAGCATGTGCCACTTCTTTTCCTCACTGGATTTGGGTACTTAGTCTTTATTGACGTGGGAGAAGACAGCTTTTCTTCTCCCCCCCCACCCCTCCAGCAGTACTGGGGATCGAACCCAGGACCTTGCACATGCTTAGGCAATGCTATCACTTGAACTTTGCCTCCAGCCCTTCTGTTTGTATTGTTTTTGAGATAGGGTCTTGCTAACTTTGCCCTTATTTGCCTTGAACTCAAGACCTTCTTGCCTCTGCCTCCAGCATAGCTAGGATTACAGGCGTGTGCCACCACACCTGGCTATAGTGGTAGTTTTTATTCTTTTAGCAACACATGTACCTTGAGTAACAGACACCCTATGGAGGGAGATAAAAAATTGATTTGTTAGTTGTTTCTAGACATGTTATATGGAAACCCACTAATTACTAACAGATCCTTCCTATCCTTCAGAGAGAGGGCAGATGTCTAGGCCATTGGTGCTGGTTCACCTGTGCTGCTGAGCAGCAGAAAGGGGCTGCTCTGTAGTGCTGGCCCCCCTAAGAGCACCAAGCCCAACCTTGTTGCTGGCAGAGACTTCTGTTTGTTGGATTTTGTATTTTCCTGGGGGTGGTAGGGTGGGTACTGAGATTTGAACTCAGGGCCTTGTGCTTATTACTAAGCAGGTACTCCAACATTTGAGCCATGCTGCCAGCCTCATATTTTCTTTACTGTTTATTTAACAGCATATGAAGGAAATAAATATCATCTTTTTCTACCCAAAGTTTCTCAGATTTCTTTGCTCACCAACTATCTCTTAGCTGTGGGGTAGGGGACAAGGGGGCAGTGCATGTTGCAGAGAACTTGACTTTGATTATTGAACACTTGGGTGGTAGAGACAATACAGGTTTTGTTTTATTTGGCTTGGTTTGGGTTGTTTGTTTTTTAAGACAGGATCTAGCTCTATAGCCCAGACAGGCTTTGAACTCAAATCCTGCCTCAGCCTCCTGGGATTATAGATGTGGCCACCACACCCAGGTAACAGTACAGGTTTGTTTTGATTGTCTGGTATATTGCTGCTAAGTGGGTACTGCTAGCCCGCTCAGAATGCTGAATAAATCCCATACACAATCCTGACTGTTGACTTGGTACCATATCAAATTCATAGATACCTGTAGGTAGAGAGGAGCATAAGATTTTCACTTAAGCATGTCTTCAGCAGATCCTGGCAGAGACATGTCTTCACTGTGACAGCTGTGCGTGTGTGTGTGTGTGTGTGTGTGTGTGTGTGTGTGTGTGCGCGCGCGCATGTGCACACACATGCACATTCATTCCACAAAATCACCCCAGTGGTTCCTAGAGGACAGGGATAGCAGAAAAAAGCAATGATACTGTCCCGTATGCTCAGTAGTAGCCTGGAGAAATCTGTGAATAAGCATGGGGAGGGTCTTTTTCTCCACACCCCAAGGCTAGGGGTGAGCTGTTTCCTTTTTTTGGGTGAGGGAGAGGGAGCAGGATCCACAAGCATCAGGCCCAGCTCTCCCTGCTCTGGCCCTTGCACTGACAGCGGCCTCCTGGGCCCCTGCTGGATTTCCATGATAAACACAGCAACATTGACAGATAGTGTGGCCAGCCCTGCTCTTGTCAGCCAGGCCTTTTAGCAGGTTTGATTAATTGCTTTACGATTTCACATCCAGCCGGGGACCACTGGTGGGTCGCTTCTGCCCCCCCATCAGATAGAAGAATGGAGTGGGCTGCTGAATGAGTCGATAGACAGCCACCATGTGCCAAGCCAGTGACCTCATTTTGAGGGAAGATGAACTTAAATTAACTCCTTCTGGCCCCATGTAGTTTTGAGACGCCTGCTCACCTTATTAGCATGTTCCTGAGGCCTCTCTGCAGAAGCCTTCAGGTCCTTAGTCTCAGACACTTGCCTTCTCACGCTTCTGCCTGCAGAAGCCTCTGAGTGGAGGCTGGTATGAGTCCCCTATGTTGGAGGCTGTTGAGGGTGCCTGTGAAAATGACCTCCATTTTTTCTTTGCTCTTCATTGCTCTCCCAAAACCATTGCCTGGGGGCAAAGCTGCTCGCTTTTCTTTTGGCAAAAAGATAAAATCCACATGGTCAGGAGGGGCTTGCACCTGCCTGGAGGCCAAGCAGGGCTGTTTGCTTTGGCTGAGGTACCCCAAGTCACACGTCTGCCATGGTAGAAAACATAGCTCTTTTCTGAACCACTACTTTAAGAAAACCACAAACACAAGGCTTGCTTTTGTTGGTCTTAATTTTCATTTTATTTTTATTTATTTATTTTTGGCAGTACTGGGGTTTGAACTCAGGGCCTCATGCTTGTTAGGCTAGCATTCTACCACTTGCCCTCTTTTGTGCTGGGTCTTTTTGAGATAAGATCTTTCCCAGGCTGGCCTTAAACCTTGATCTTACTGATCTCTTGTCTACTGAGTAGCTAGAATTACGGACGTGAATCATCAGTGCCTGGCTTTTCCTTTAAAGTGGCCCTAAATAAAACCAGGCTGATGCTGAATCAAGCTTGGGACCCAAGACCCAAATGCGCAGTCCCCGGTCTTCCTCAGTGTGAACTGCCCTTGTGCCTATAGGAAGGACTACCAGACAGAGCTTGCAGTTTTGCTTCTTGACCCCCATAGAGTCCTGACTTCCTTCTGGATGAAATATATATATATATATCTTTTCCCTTCTCTTTGTCCTCTCCTCCCCTTCTTGCTTGGTAGGGTACTGAGATGTGTTAAGGGTTGTGGGGTACGTGTCAGTGCAGTGACACACATTGTCTCAGTCTGGTTTTGGCTGTGGAGGAGCAAAGCCAGCAGACCCTTGCCCTGTCTTTGATCACCTGGGGCTGGCTTCCTGCTCTCCTAAGCCAGACTTTCAACGTTGTATCTTTTTCTCATTTTGCAAAACTGTATCCTAACTTTTGCTTATGTTGTAGGTCCTCCTAATACCCCCCCCCCACCCACATTGACAGAATAGATCTATAAGTTCTGTGGAATTTCAGAAGAAGAATCAGAGTATTGTTAAGCTGGTGGGGCTTTTGTTATGCAAATTTCATTAAGAGGCTGGGACTCCCACAGGTTTTTCAAAGAGTCCAACTAAATTTTTATTAGCCCACTCCACTCAGCCCCCTGTTAATTACCACGCGGGCGCGCACACACACACACAATTTTTCCTCGCACTGCCTCTTTTGCATCACACTGTCACCTATCTACCCATTCTACCCATGGAGGCAGCAGCTCCCTGAGAGGGGACCTGAGAAGGCCCAAGTGGGCTCCAGGCATTGTTGGGGCTATGGCCGGCTGTTTGACCCGTGAAAGGAGGGAGAGTGGTGCAGTGGTTCATGCCCGTGCTGAAGGCCCGCATTGTGTATGTTGGGGCTGTCAGGTCTCCCTTACACAGAAGGATCCAGTGCCTTCCCTGGGCAGACGACCATGGCTAGTGTGGGAGGACTATGAGCTGCCTCCAAGGGTGAGCTCTGTGGCCTGCAGATCTCTGGGCCTCAGCCTACTGGCTCTCTGCCCCTTGGCCACAGAGACCATAGTACAGCTCTGACAGGTCATCTTTGCTCCAGAGAACTGGTGCTGCAGATGAGAAAGCCCTGGGTTTGGTCAGTAAGTTGAAAGTGCTTCTCTTTCTCAATAAGATCTAGTGTACAGAGGTTCCAGCCTCTCCCACAAACAGCCATATGGCCTTGCATTCACCACCCTTGCCACTTACCCTGAATCTCCTACCTGTAGGGGGTGAAAACATCAAAAGCATCAACCAGCAGTCGGGAGCACATGTGGAGCTTCAGCGGAATCCCCCTCCTAACACCGACCCCAGCCTGCGGATATTCACCATCAGGGGCAGTCCTCAGCAGATCGAGGTGGCCAGACATCTCGTAGATGAGAAAGTTGGCGTACGTACACAGGCCTTTCCCCACCTGCCTTAATACTAGCTGGATTTGCTTTTGGATGGCCAAGGTACCTGCTTTTCCCCAGAACCTTGTACTTCCTGTGCCTTTCTGTCATTGCATCACATGGGGGTGTCCCTTCTTCCTTTGCCAAGTAGAAGGTCCGAGGCCCAGGGAATACCAGGGCCAGGCTCAGGCCCAGATGCAATGAAGGAAGCTCCTGGCAGGACTCGCCAGGCCACAGAAGTCAGTCCCCAGAGCATGTCCCCTGCAGGCTTAGATGAGCAGCTGGGCAGCAGCCTCCCCCAGCACTGCCCTGGGCTCCCTGGGGCATCGCCCTGGCCGCCAGCCTGCAGGCAGCATTCATTGACTCTGGCTTTAGTTTCAGGCACCTCAAAGCAGATAAAGAAAGGGAGTGTTGATGGAGGACAGATGGGCCACTGCTTACCTCAATGGGGACGTAGAATGGCAGAAAGAGCCCTGGGCCAGCCTAAATTGACGGGAGAGTCAAGCAGGTTGGTCCTCCCCGGGTGACATGCCAGGGCAATTGTGGTGGTGCCAGGACTGGCCGTGTGGTGGTCTTGGTCACTCACGGGGCAGCAGCACTGCTGCAGATACGGCCTGCATGAGAAGGAAGCTAGTGTGAGTGCAGAGCTGTCTCCTTCACTTGACTTGCCTCCCAGACATGGGCTTTGCCTCGGGCGGGACTGAGTGGGGTGAGGCACTGCCAGCGGGGGTGAGAGCTCCTCTGTGCCTACACAGGGTGCCAGCCTTGGAGCCCCCACAGCCTTCGGACAGAGCCCCTTCAGCCAGCCGCCTGCTGCGCCTCATCAAAAGTGAGTTTTCTGCCTCTGCCTCACCACGGAGCCTCCGTCACTCCCCACCCTTCTTTCTTTTCCGCTTCTTCCAAGAAAGCACTGCTTGCTTTCCTCTCACCAGTGGTCCCTCCTGCCTGTCTGTAGCTCACTGACCAGTGATAAGTGAAGCCCCCCAGAGCCAGGGGGCTCTTTCTGTCACTGCCATTTTCTTAAGGGGAGTGGGCAGAGCCTCTCTCCACCAGGCTCAGCTGGTTTCACTTGCTCCTCTTCCTGCAGCGCCTTTCCTCCAAGGGGCTCAGGGTGCTTCACCAACATTGCTGCTAAGGTGAATGGAAACCCCCACAGCACACCTGTAAGGTAGGTGGCCTGGAACAGACAGTGCTAGAGGTGTCATGTGGCCCTCTGCTACTGGCATGGCCATTTTGCCTGGTGGGGTGAGGGAGGTAGTCAATACAGAAGCAGGCAATGGGGGTTAGAGGGCGGAGGGCGCCTTTGACACACACAGACATAAGTGACTCTCTTTTGTCATCCACAGTGGTCCTCCAGCCTTTTTGACCCAAGGCTGGGGCAGCACCTACCAAGCATGGCAGCAGCCCACACAGCAGGTCCCAAGTAAGTGACTCCTGAGGGGTGGGGTGCATCTGCCCTCCTGGGAAATCCAGAAGTGGCCTGGTGCCAGGTACAGGTTGCCCTTCTCCAGAGATGGGGGACATAGCGGAATGCATGTGCACAGTTGGGGCTCAGAAAAAACGGTATCGGCCTCCAGCTGACTTGGGAGTCCGGGCTGGCTCTCCCTGACCCACACGTCCTCTCAGCCCCATAAACAGGTTGGTTGTGGGGATGTTTCCACTGAACCTCTCCTGCCCTCCTCTTATTTTTGCACTTCGAGGGCCCCAGAGCTCTGCACTCCTCCCCAATGCCCTGCCCTGCTCCTCTAATCAGTTCCCTGGTTGCTGGGGGCCCTTTCCCACTTCCCCATCTTGCCTCAAGGTGACCTTCTGTCTTGTCTCCAGTATCTTCTTAGAAAGTAGAAAGTGGTCCTTTTTTTTTGTAGTACTGGGGTTTGCACACTCAGGGTGTCATACTTGCATACTTGCTAGACAGGGCAAGCACACTACCGCTTGAACCACTCTGCGAGCCCTAATATTTTTTGGTGTTTTATCACTGTGTAACCTTGTCTGATCTCAAAGACAGGATCCTCCTGGCCTCAGTCTCCTGAGTGCTGGGATTATAAGTGTGTATAACCAGGTCCTGAAAAAGGGGCAACTGGTTGTGGAGAAGTGCTTGTGCATGATCCAGCCCCTCCTCCTTACCTTAGGACAGTAGGTTTCTTTTGACCCACCTAAATGTCCGTCTGCCTGGAAAGCCTTGTTCAGCACAGCTATAGGTCAGCCAGGAACCACACCAGGCTACTGCCCATGCCATGGCCCCTTTCTGTGGAGCAGGGCCTTAAGCACACTCCCCTCCCCAGTACCTTTATTCTGCCCTATGTGAAATAAAGTGTTTGGGTTTGGTTTCTCAAGGACTTGCAAGCACAACTATATAGTTGTGTTTTTCCCCAAAACCTTCTTATGCAGTGTTTAAAACTTGAGCAGAAATTTCATGATCAGCACCTGTCTGCCATCTGGGCCCTGCTGTCAGTCCCTACTTACTGTGCTTGCTGTATCCCAGACCCTGCTTGCACTTAGTTCCCCAGTTTTTCACCTCCTTGCTGCATGGCCCTGTGGAGGGCAGTGTTCTCATTGTCAAATCCTGTTCTGATCCTTGTGCTCCCCGGGAAGCAGGGTGATGGAATTGCATTCACATTTGCCCTGTTGTGCCAGAGGACCTGTGAGAACCCCTAGACTGTGAGGACAGTAGAGCCTGAAAGATCTGTCCTCCTTCTGTGAATTCTCTCCTGTGGAAAGCTTGGCCCTTAAGCCATGATTCAGCAGAGACCACAGGCAAGCCCAGTGAGATTGGCCAAGGTGTGGGGGCAAGCAGAGTAAGTGAACAGGCCTTGCTTTCTGGCCGCCATGTGGCAGCCTGATCGTTCAAGACTCTGGTTTTGGTCAGTGAAATCTTGTTAGGAAGCAGAGTCCTGCCACCTGCCTTCCATGCCTGAGGGGAGGTTGCTGCCCACATCCCACTCTTCTGGGCCCCCACCCCGGCCCCCTGGAGGAAAGGGAGGATGTCTGCTCTCCTTTCTTGCTTCCTCCCCAGCCCCACGCGTGGAGCTCGGTAACTGTCCTCTTCCTCACAACCAGGCTTCAGTAAGTGAACAAGTGGAGAAAGCACTTTGCTGTGAGGCATATATAGCGGCACATCCTTCTGCCTGCTGTAGGCTGCAATTGTAATAGGGAACACGCTGAAGGGCCTTTTGTGAGCCTCCACAGGTGGACGCTCACCCATCCTTGACCTCAGCAGAAACAAAAGGTCCTGCCTCATCCTGTGCTAAGTCTTTGAATCTTTTCATTTTGGCCCCAACTCTGTCTCCCCTTATTGTGGTCTCCACTGCTAGCGCGGCACAGGGGAGGCATCCAGAGCTCTGCACAGAATCTGCCCCAGCAGATGTCTTCCCTTTTCATCCCACTTGTCCCAAGGAGGCTGAGTCGAGCACCTCCCACTGCATGCACCTTGCTGGTGTGGCTTTTTCCAAGGCTGTCACCTTAATGTCAGGCTCTGCATGGCTGTCTGCATGCTCCCTGCTGTTGTGCCTAGATGGGCAACTGTGGGTTGCTGAGCAGAAGGGCCAGGTGTAGGGTGTCCAGGATTGTCTGGACCCTTTGTCTTTTTGAAGGCAGGTTCAGGGAGTCTGGGAAGGCTATTGCTGCAGCCCCTTCAAGACTTTGCTAGCTACAGCTTGGCTCTAACTGGGGGGGCATGTCAAGGCTCGCCACACCCCACTAGTTGCCAGTCCTTGCCTCACAAGGACCATAGTTGCAGCCTTCACCTGGTGGCCTGCTGTGCCTTACAGGCGGAAGCTGTGGACTCACATGGGCCAGTAGTGAGCCTAGGATATGCAGAGAGCTGGGCCGAGGCTAGGCAGGGCCAAATGTCCTAACTGCTTTTTGTTTTTCTCACAGGCCAGCAGAGCCAACCGCAGAGCAGCCAGCCTGACTACAGCAAGGCCTGGGAAGACTATTACAAAAAGCAGAGTGAGTGCCAAGGCCTCTGGACCAGCAGTCCTGTCCCAGCTGCTCACCCATAGGCTTCAAAATTGTCCACAGCGTGGTATAATCGGGTCTCTAGTGCCTTCCCTGTGTGACTGGGTTACAGTACTCACTTTATCTCCTCCATTGCTGGCTTTGTTCCTGCATGCCAGTCCCTACTCTTTCCCCTGCTGGATTCAGAAGGGCCTGGAGGTAGGCTGCTGCCCAGAGGTGTGGCCTCAGGTCCAGCGTCACCTGTCACAGTAAAGCTAGCTCCTATGGGGTGCTGTGTGTGGATGCAGCCCAGCTGGGTGTCTTGCTCTTGGACAGCGTCACTGCTGCCCCATCTATTGGACTGTTTCAGGGCAGCTGAAGAGAAAAGAGATGATGAAATTCAGGGGAGGAATCCTAAAACTGACTGAGTGCTGGGTCGTTTGTTTTTCTTCATATATCAGCCAAGCTAGGGGTTGCAGATAGCAAGGAAAAACACCCTAGTGAGTGAGGGTCAGCATTGACCCTCCACGCATTCCAGTTACTGGCTGAGGTTGGGCTCTGGCCTCCAGAGAAATCTGGTGTCTTGCATCTGAGGGGTGTTGCTTGTAGTAACTTGACTATGCTTAGGTCAAAGGCGGTCAGAAAGCTGGTTCGCCCCGAGTTGGACTTAGCACTCACCAGGACAGTAGACCTTATGGAGGCCAGAGGCAGGGTATTGGGGAGATCTTCATCACCAGGGAAACTTGGATAGTTCAGTTGTCCATTGTTCCCAGACCTCTCACACAGTGTTTCATGCTCTCTTGTGGGCCTGGCTACCCTGTACAGACAAATGTGGGCTCCTTTCTCCCCTCTCCGTCTACCTGTTCTGTCTTCCAGTGCTGGGAACTGCAAGGCAGGTGATGTTCTTCTGTAGAGAGGGTATATCCTCAAGTGGGGTGTGGTAGGGACCCAGCAACAAAAGGCCAGTCACACTTTCTGTAGTAAGCTCTCTGCAGTGCCACATGTCGCATTACAACCTGGGCTCAGGCACCATATCCAGAGGGGGAGCAGATGCCCGAGGGCTTTAGGGAAGGGACCTCCCCATGGCCCCTATTCCCCTCTCATTAGTTAACTCCAGTGTTTTCTTCCTTTGTCAACCAGGTCATGCTGCCAGTGCTGCTCCTCAGGCCAGCTCCCCGCCAGACTACACAATGGCCTGGGCAGAATATTACAGACAGCAAGTCGCTTTCTACGGGCAGACATTAGGGCAGGCTCAGGCCCACAGCCAGGTCTGTAGCCAGTCCCCAGCACTGTAATGTGTCCCAGAGCAGCTCTAACTCCTGTCTCCCCGCTCTGTGCTTGCCTCACACTGAGCCATGGAGGAGCAGCTCAGGCCCTGTGATCCCCTGAGAGCCCAGCTGTAACTACTCTGTCCCTTTCTTTGCCCCAGAGAGAAGTTGGGGCTCAGGAAAAGGAAAATTGGTTGGGTAGCCCCTTAAAAGGAAGTACCTGCTCAGTGCTGATGGCTGCTCTCTCATTCCCTCTGGGCCTTAAAGTTTCCCTGATTATAAATGAGTGCCAAGCTTACCTCCAACACTGAATGGTGGCACACTCCAGCAGATTGCTTTTGAAGAAGGTGGGCAGCAGCAGGAGGTGGCTGCTGTGCACACCCATGACTGGGCAGGAGGAGTGCCAGCTCACCGTCCTGCACAGAAACCTGAAGAGCTCTGTCCACCCCAAGGCCAAAAATGGATTTCCCATTAAAGTGTTTCCACAGGGCACCTTTTAGGTGACCTGATGCCAGTAGGCCCCAGGAAAGCATGCTGGTTACCTCCAGCCCTGGCATCTCACTGCCCAGTTGGCTGGGCCTTGTGGAGGCCAATTGTTAGGACTGGTGGGGACCAAGGAGAAGCAGTACTTGCTCCCTTCCCTTGTCCCTGCCCAGGGTTCCCAGCAGAAGAAAAGCCCCATCTTCTTCCAGAGAGGTTTTCCTGACCTGAGACCCAGAGGTGCTTTGGCAGGGGCACCCATCACCTCCCGCCATGGCCCTCAGGCTGACCCTCTCCCTCCCCCCCCCCCCACAGGAGCAGTAGATGGGCGTCTGCAGCTGGCTCTTCCCCCGAATCAGTGTGAGAGAAAACCTGTTTGTAACAGAGGTTTCTAGATTTGCAAACCTTTTGATGAAGAACCTTTGTTCTGTGAAACACTATATTTACATTAACAAAATTTTTCTAAAAATCGGAAAAGGTAGATACTAAAAATTGCTGATAATTTTTATTTCATTATTTGTGTTTGTTATTTCAAAGTGTAGGCTCTGGGATTCTTTTTGGAACAATACCTGCAAATTCAGGTGCCAGAAAATGCCTCAGAGCAGTGACATTTCAACATGGTGTGTTTTGTTTTGTTTTGTTTTGTTGTTTTTGTGTCTTTTTATTTACAGTTTTTTTCTGTTGCAACAGAAAGTGGCTTGGAAGTCTTAGGTGGTATGTAACAAATTCTTTTTAAAAATTTTAAACAGTATTTAAATATTCTTAAATGTA
Source organism: Castor canadensis (assembly GCF_047511655.1). Lineage (NCBI taxonomy): Eukaryota > Metazoa > Chordata > Mammalia > Rodentia > Castoridae > Castor > Castor canadensis. The sequence goes on along the minus strand of NC_133398.1, from coordinate 6,001,733 downwards.
AATTCAGTAGTGTTTTACTTCTAATTTCTTGTATCTTGGCTGTCTGGTTTTATTGCATTTTTTTAAAAAACAACTATTATGTATTGTAATTAATTATGTGAATTCTGAATTGAGACAGATAATTGTATTGCTGTCCAACAGGGATTGGGAGGGGCATTTTTTAGGGTTTGTATAATTTCTAGAGTTCTAAAGGGTAATATAAAACGCGTCCGTGTGTTTAGCAGACATTTTCTCATGTCTCTATTACCAGGTGCAATTGTGTATCTAAGACCTCCAAGCTGGTTTTAAAAACAAAACAAAAAGCCTTTCTCTATTCTCAGAAATATAAATACTGTTATTTTTAATATTAAAAAGAAATTCAATATAACTTTTAACAAACACTGTGGAACATTAAACCATATAAAATGTAGTAACTATTTTTTAATTCCAAGATGTGTTTTGCTTTTTTCTTTTGAATATTTTCTTAATATTTGTCAAATTAACTAGATGAATAAGTAAATCTAGTATTAACCACAGTATGAATTAAATAATTTTGATTTATTAAAAGGGATAATATGATTTTCAATGTTTACTGTAGTGTATCTTGTACAGATAACATGTATTTTTAAAGGAAAAAAAAAAAACGGAATTGAAGCTATTTTTTCTTGCATTTTTAATTGACCTGAGGACATTCCGTTTGAAATGTACTGAAGTTACACCTTCTGGTTTTTCTCTTTATTTTTCTTGCAATGCTTGAAATGTCTAACTATTAAAGAAGGCAGTTGGGAAGTGTTATGCATGTCGTTTTAAAAAGGTGTTCTTTTTATTTGACTGACATTTTACACTATGTAATAAAATTTCCACAAGGCATCTTGTGGGCCAAGTATTTGCAGTCTGTCTGCTGTGTGCTCGTCCCTCCTTCCCTGCATCAGCCCGAATTGCAGGGGCAAGCCTAAATGCCCAGCAACTGCCTTAAGCTGCTTTTATTTGAATATCTTGACAAGAGCCCTGGTGGGTGACAATCAGCCCTCTTCTCTGTCACTCAAACATTTCTGAGTGACTTGACCCCAAGAAGGGATTGGAGTTTCCTTGTTCCGAGACTGGTCATCTTAAATGGGCCTGGAAGGTGCCAGATCAGCCCAGTGTCCTGTGACTGAGACAGACCTGCTTCCCCTCTCCACCCCCATACCTCCCCAGCACCTCCTCACCTGAAAACTCGTGTCCTACCCATGGCCTGGTCCTTGTTTCTCTAGCTGCTGCCACCTGTGACCCCAGTGTTCACCTGTGGCTCTGTGGTAGTGTTCCTGTCTCAGCCCAGACCCTGGATTGCTGGAGAGCTGGAGAAGCCAGCAGGTGTTTGGTTTCCTTCTGTTGTGTAAATCAAAGAAACCAAAAGGGAGGGCCACAGGACTATTGAAGAATAAAGATCAGCCTTTGAATTCTGTTTTCCATCTTTCCATCGATTGAAGCTGTGGCTTTAGAGCATCTGAATATGCACTGCCTTTGCCTGTAGTCTTTACCTGGAGTCATCCAGTTTAGACACACAGGTCTGCTGGACTCTGCCCACAACCCTCCCTGTGCACTGTGTGTGCATGCATGCGTGTGTGAGTGTCTCCCCAGTCCTTGTCCCTTGTCTTCAGCATACTCTTATGGATAGACACATCTGTGGCTCCTTTTGCCCAAAAGGGGGTAGAGAGCGGCCCATCTGGGCCACGCTAAGGCCGGAAGACAAAAAGGAGATGTGGCATCTTTAACTACACCTCTAGAGAATCGAGTTTGACGTTGAGAAATTGAATAGTAAAAGCCACTTGGGGTGGGGGGAGAGGAGGGCATCAGCGCTGATGACGGTAATGGGAGTTAGGGAGAGGGCATTACAGAGAAGACTTCCTTCTAATTCATCTTCCAAGCTCCGTGCCAAAACAGCATTTGGCATGGTTCACAGGGAGCGATTGTGTGATAATGAACCCTAAGGTGTCCCTTAATTGAAGACTGAGCATTGCGGTTTGTGCCAAGAGTCGTAAATGGTGCAGGCTTGCGGGAGGATGCATTTTCTTAAATGTATCGGTAAGTACAGATTAGCGCTTGTCCCCAGTGAAATGCCCATACTATAAATTATGGAAATCTCTCTCCCTTTCTCTCTGATGCAATCTTTTATTGGGGGGAGGGGTGCAGTACAGCAGGAGGCGGGGGGTGGAGGGGTGAAAGTTTGCAAGCATATGAAATTTGGCCTCTCATTAACATGGCGCCCGCCCTCGGAAGATGGTTTTCATCAGCAGTCTGCTGTGCTGGAAGGCTAAAGTGCTCGAAATGTACCAAGTTCAGCGATTGTGTTCCATTAAGAAAGCTGCATGGTCATCACTGAGGGCAGTCTATGCGTTTAGGGAGGCAGGGGCGGGGCAGGGCCAGTCTGTCTTCAGAACACTTGCCTCACCACACACGCACACTTAAGGCTGTTCCAGGTGCCCAAGTTCACAGTTCATCACAGCCCCCGTTGAGCGTACCCCAACCCCACCCAAGAGTTAGGACTGCAGATAGGAAGTTTTGGCTAACGGAACTCAGCAATACCCCTGGCTTCTCTGCAGGCACAGGGCACTGTCTTCCCAGTGCCTTTCCCAATGGCAGCCATCCATGATGTCCTCAGTCCTCACAGCAGGTTTGGCCATGGCACAGATGGCATATTTTAGCACCTGGACCAAGGGGCCATCGGACACTCAGGGACCCCAGCTTGCAGCTGGCTACAGGACCACTTTCCCAAGCCCCACTCCTGTCCACTAGGGGCCAGCTGGGGTTTTTTAAGAGGGGCTGATGCAAATGGTCCTGATAGACTCTTAGGGATTAATGGCCAGAAAGTGGCTTGACAATTCCGCAGGGGGTTGCTGGCCCTGGGTCCATGTCTGGCCTGCACTGGAAGGGGGAGCAAAGTCCTCTGTGACTGAACAGTGGCCATCTTGCTATCCTTTGTCTTGAGGGCCTCTCCAGCATCTACCAAGACAGTGCCCGCCCTCCATGCCCATCCTAGGGGGAGACAGAACTGCTCCCTCCATTTTACAGAGGAGGACTCGGAGGTCCCCGTTGCCCTTCCTTAAGCAGCAGAGGACGGGCTCTTTGCTAAGCCATATGCAGCTTAACAAAGCTGCTGCTCGCTGGGGCAGCAGGCTTTTGGGGTTGCGATGGTAGCAAGTGGTCCTGAAAGCTACTCTTACACTACTGTGGCTTCCCCAGCCTTCCCCTCAACACTTGAGGCCTGGTTGTAGTCATTCACAGCCAAAAACTTGAGTGACCTGATTGCGCCCATTCCCAACTAGGGTCTCACAAGATGATGTCCTGCCTTATTTCAGCAATCCTGTAAGCAATGTCCAACTCTACTTTGTGCCTGGGGCTTTTGGGAGGTGGGGGGTGGAGAGATTTGGGGTGTTGAACTCAGGGCTGTGTATTTGCTTGGCAGGTACTCTACCACTTGAGCCACTCCACCAGCCCATGTTTCACATTTTTTCATTTTTCTCCTCTTTGGTGGGACTGTAGTTTGAACTCAGCTTTGCAGTCACAAAGCAGGTGCTCTGCTGCTTGAGCCACACCTCCAGTCCATTATGGTCTGGTTATTTTGGAGATAGGGTCTCTTGAACTGTTTGCCCTAGCTATCCTTGAATGACTGTCCTCCTGAGTAGCTGGGATTACAGGCATGAGTCACCAGCACCTGCCTACATTTTTGTACTTTTTATTGGTGACTTAGCGTAGTACTGAAGTGCTGGCTGTGATCCTGAGCACAGGAGGGCTGGACTATGGCTTACCAGAGGCCAATGTCATGTTCTTGGACTTGTAGCTTCCAGAACCATGAGCAAGCAACAGAAAATGAAGACATTCCTTAGCAATTCTGTATTGGCTGATCCAGGGTTCAAAAGACTATCCAACTCTTCTTAACCTTTTAGAGATGAGGAAAACAGTGATGCAGTTTCTTGCTGTCGTCCTGCTGTGGATACACGGGGCAGAGCCAGGGCTCAGATCTCAGTTGGGCTGTAGTATCTGTTTGCCACCCCATGCATGGACAGAAATACATGTGCTAAGGGTACCTAGTAGGGCCCCAGGGAAGCCTACCTGTTCAGCTCACCTGAGATGGCAGAGTATACGATGTAAACATGGCACTCACACTTGGCTTTGAGTTCTCTCCCCTCTCAGCCTCCATGTGACCTCTAGATCGCCTCCTCTTCCCTCCAGCATCATGCACCTTCCTGTTCATAGGGCTGAGGTGGGTGTCAAGGACACTCATGGACAATACTTGACACCTCGCTCATGTTTTGAGCACTCAAAACATGGCAGCTATTAGTCACGGCTGAGTCCAGACTTTTGACTGCACAGTGGCCTTTTCTCCACTGTGAGCACCAGGGACGGACCGTGATCTGAAAACAATGTCAGCCGAGGCTGTGACCCCCTGGGCATTGATTCCCACAGTCACAGCAGCTAAGCCATTGAGAGAGAACAGCACCCTCCCAGGGAAACTGAGGCAATTGAGAGCAGGCAGATTCAGCCCACATTTCGTGTGTGACAAGTGCGTGTGTAACAGTGATAGCCAGTGTCTCGATGCCCAAGCTGCCTCTAGCCTGGAGGTGCCATCCAAGGCACGCTGAATACACGCCTGAGCTGCTTCGGCTCTCTCCTTTGTATGAGTTTCTCCAATCTTGGCCGCCCTGGGAACCAGGCGCCTTGGGCCACTGACCAGGGACCAGCCTTCCAATGGCCTCACTGACATTTACCACTGTAAGCCACAGCAGTCCTCACCCCTTCCATCACTGGGGCCCAGGCAGGGGCTCTGGACTGCAGCAGTGTGTTTAAGAGAAAGGACACTGAAGACTTGGGGACTGGCTTTCAGGATTGCTGTCATCTCACTAGGTCACCTGTCTAGTGTATGTTTTCAAATGTCCCTCCCTCTCTTCTCCATCTTGAGTCCAGAGGAGAGTACAGGGGACAACGAAAGGACTGGCTTTTTTTTTTTTTTTAATGGAACTGGGGGTTGAATTCAGGGTTTCATCCTTACAAAGCAGGTGCTCTACCACTTGAACCACACCTCCAGTCCATTTTGCTCTGGTTATTTTTGAAGATAAGTCTTGTGAACTATTTCCCTGGGCTGGCCTTGAAACTTGATCCTTCCAATCTCAGCCTCCCAAGTAGCTAGGATTATAAGCATGAGCCACCACACCCAGCTGAGATCTGGCTTTTTTTTTTTTGTTTTTTGGTTTTGTTTTGTTTTGTGAGACAGGGTCTTGCTATGTAACCCAGACTGGCCTGGAACTCCTGATCCTTCTGCCTCAGTCTTCCAAGTGCGGGGCTCACAGGTGTGCACCACCACGCTGTCTGAGGCCTAGCTTTTGTTTCCACTTTGGACAGCTGATTTGCTCTGTGACTAAAATCTGTCACAAAATTTAATCAAAATTTCCCTCCCTTGGAATTGGAACATATCAGTGCTTTCAAATTGTGTTAGGCTGGCTCAAGTGTTCTACGATTGTTTGACTCAAATTTTAATGAAAATATATTAAGTATACTTAAACATTTTAATTTTTTCAACTTTTTTGGGGGGTGGTACTAGGGTTTGAACTCAGGGCCTCACACTTGCTAGGCAGGCAGGCATTCTACCACTTGAGCCGCTCCGCCTGTCCTTGTTTTATGATGGTTTTTTTTGAGATAGGGTGTCATGTGTCATGAACTATTTCCCGGGCTGGCTTTGAACCACGATCTTCCTGATCCCTGTCTCTTGAGTAGCTAGGATTACGGGCGTGAGCCTCTGGCGCCCGGCAGCGTGTAGGTTCTTGACTTTCCTATATTCACAATCATGTCATTTATGCATAATGATGGTGGTTTTTTCCTCCTCGATCCTTACGCCATTTCCTTCTTTCTTTGCGTGATTGCTGTGGCCACTACCTCCAGTGCATGGTTGATTGAAAGTGGTGAGAGTGGGCAGTCTGGCCTCGTAACTTCCTGTTCTCTGTAACTCACCATTAGTTATCCTTGCTGGGTGCTGGTTGAATAAACCTTATGTCACACAAGAAGTGCCCTTTTGTTTCTACTTTGCTAAGAGTCTCCTCATGAATCTTTGCTGAATTTTTCAAATGTTTTTTCTGCATCTGTAGAAATCACACAGTGGATGACATTGATCTTCAAGTGTCAAACCAGCCTTGCATTCCTAGAATAAACTTCATAATGCATTATCTATCCTTCGTTGTTCTGTAGTTTGATTTGCTAACATCTGTGTTGGGGATCACTGCACACATGTTCATGAGGACTATCAGTTTATAATTTATAGTGTATTTAACCTCTGGAGACCTGTAGCACAGCAACATGGCTGCTTGACTGCACCTCTGTATGGACACACTGTGTGGTCCCTGTGTGCATTCCTGATGGGTTGCTGTACATCTGGGAGGTCTGTAAGTTCAGCACTGTGGGGATCTGCCCTGGCAAAACTGCACTAAGATGCTCCTCCCACAGTTCACTACTGCATTCTATGTTCAGTGAGAAGCCTGACAGGCCTCCAGCAAGGTGACCAGCTCCCCAGCACCAGTGGTCATAGTGTGACTAACACCCACAACTACCACTGCTGAGCAGCAATCATCTTCCAGGCACTGGGCCCAGCCCTTGGGAACAGATAGGACAAAGCCATTCTCCCATCATGAAGCTGTTCTGGAAGAAGGAACTGCTCTGTCTGCCAAAGGTTAATCATGCAATTTTGATACAAGTTCCTCCTACCTGATTGCATCTCTGGATCTGTTCTATTAGAGTTTCCAAGACAACAAAGTGGGAAGCTCAAAACCTGTTGTCATTGACCACTGCTTGTTAGAATTGGGATCCCACAGTGACAACCAATTCAGAACTAACTTGGATGCCAAGGCTTCTATAACACTGTCATTCAAAACCCCCCTTGTTTGGAACTTATCAAAACGACTGTATGGTGGCCACTGATGGTGGCATATAGCAAGTTCATGCTACCAGCATGAACTTATACATCTTCTGACATTGGAAGGACGCTTGTCTTTGGTTTGGAGCAGTTTGAATGTTGTGCTGGGTGTCGGGTGTGTGTGTGTGTGTGTGTGTGTGTGTTCTGTTTCTGGCTATTTCTCTTGCTTACTGTTCTCTAAGCCTCCTGGATGTGGGCTTCACTGCTTGTCAATAATTTTGGAAAGTTCTCAGCCATCAAGACTTGAAATCTTTTTCGCCTCTGGCTCTTTTCTTTCTGATATTCCCATGATGCATTTGCTACTCCTGAAATACCCACTGTTCTTGGATGTCCTCTTCTGTTTCTTTCATTTCTTTCCTCCTCGCCCTTCACTTTGCGGCATTCCTATCCACCTCTCTTCAAGCTCACTGATTCCCTCCTTGACAGGGTTTGGTCTGTCAGTGGGCCCACCAAAGGCATCCTTCATTTCTGGTAGGGTGCTTTTCGTCTCAGGCATATCCTTTTGATTTCTTTGGAGAGTTCCTACGTCTCTGCTTTCACTGTCTATTCTTGTATGTTGCTCACTTTTCTATTAACATATCAATCATAGTTATCTTCAATTCCCTGCCTGGTGACTCCAGTTCTGTCATATTGTAGCCTGATTCCCATCATGGTTTTGTCTCTTTACACTGGTTTTTCTAGCCCTTGGCATGCCTCATCGTTCCTTGTTAAAGACTAGACATGCTGCACCTGATAATAGGAGCTGAAGTCAGAGAGACTTTGGTGGGAGGCTGGGTTTTTATCTGACTGGGAGTTTCATGAACCGGGTTTCATGTTTGCTGTCGGGATGTACCGAGGCTTCTAATTCTCTCCTACCCTTGGTTTTGTCCCCCTAGTGCCTTTGGGCTTCCCCACATCCTCCTCTTCAGAGAGTCTGTCTGGATCTCTTTCAGCCATGATCCATGATGACTTATAGCCCGGTTGATGGGGTGGTAAGGTAGGGAGATGGGTGCCTTCAGCCATCTATGGATGAAATGTCTGTCTTTTTGTGGGCGTGGGTCTTGGGGCTGGGACCTTCCTAAGTGTCCCTGAGGGGGTGGTGCCTTTTCCCCTGCCTCCTACTCCCTTCTCTGGATGTGCTTCACAAGGATTCTCTACCCCACTTCCTGAGGAGCCTGCAGGGATCTTTCTCACACAGAACCTGGTGGGCTTCTGGACAGAGGGCCATGAAGTGTGCCACAGCCACAACTGGACACCAACTTTCTCACTGGGACACCAGCCTGCTCTCCGTTCCAGCAGTCCACCAGGATTGCTGTTGAAATGTTCCCCTCAGCCTATGCTCTCCCCACTTCACTCCAGATGTGGCTGTGGTTCTCTGGGGTCTCCTGTGTCGGGTCAAGGTTTGCCCCACACACTTAGTTCTCTGGTGAGTCCAAGAAAAGGCACTGAGTTTCAATTGCTCCTGTTTTCTCCTGTGAGGACAAGAGTGATGGCTGCCTAGTTCTTTATGTGTCAGAGCTGAAACTGGAACTCTGATGTCTGATTTCCCAGTTCAATTCCTTCCTCAGACTTCGTCTGAAGGAAGGAGGTCTTGTTGCCTGGACATTTGCACCCTGTATGTTGGTCAGTTTTGCATCTCACTGTGGAAAAATACTTGATGTAAACTCCTTAAACAGAGAAAGGATTTAGTTTGACTCATGGTTTCAGAGGTTTCAGCCCCTGGTTGGCCAGAAACAGCATGGCGGAAGGGTGTGGCAGAGGAAGCTCCCATCTCATAGCAGCCAGGCAGGAGAGGGAGAGGAAGAGTCCAGGGACAAGATATTCCCTTTAGGGGCTGGTGGAATGGCTCAAGAGCACCTGCCTGCCTGCCTAGTAAAGCCACCCGCATTTACACTGTCAGTTCCATCACCTCCCAATAATTCATTCAGTTATGAAACACCAATGGATTAGGTCAGAGTCCTCATGATCCAATCACTTCCCAGAAGCCCCCGCTCTGAACACTTGCATTGGAGACCAAGCCTTCAACACATGAGCCTTTTGGGGGATCCTTCATGTGTAAACCATAACAACCTTCCCCGCCATATCTAGGGGTGTGAAGGTGAGTGTGGTTCCCACTCCAGGGTACAAGTGCAGCTGGGCACTCAAGCATTCAAGCATGTTTGTGATTGTTTGCTTGTTTTTGCAGTGCTGAGATTTGAACTTGGGGCCTCACATTTGCTAGGCAGGCACTCTCTCACTTGAGCCACTCCACCAACCCATCTTATATTTTTTAAATGTAACAAAGTTGCAGGCAGGCAGGTGCTCTTGAGCCATTCCACCAGCCCCTAAAGGGAATATCTTGTCCCTGGACTCTTCCTCTCCCTCTCCTGCCTGGCTGCTATGAGATGGGAGCTTCCTCTGCCACACCCTTCCGCCATGCTGTTTCTGGCCAACCAGGGGCTGAAACCTCTGAAACCATGAGTCAAACTAAATCCTTTCTCTGTTTAAGGAGTTTACATCAAGTATTTTTCCACAGTGAGATGCAAAACTGACCAACATACAGCTGGGCGCAGTGGGTGGGTGACTCTAAGCACCCACTTCAAGAGAGCTGTCCAGCTGAAGAATAAGGAAGAGTGGCTTTTTTCCTTAAAATTCCATGGTGGATTCTAAGACCTGGGCTGGCACCATCAGCAGGACTGGGCACTGCCCATGCCTTGTATCAGTAAGAATTCATCCTTGTAGAGCCTGCTCATGCCATCACAGCTCCATCTTGCTGATCATGCATTCACTAGCTGAGCACCTACCTGTGTACCAGGCCTGGCACAGGCCCTGAAGGCCAAGGGACAAGCTTCTTTCAGGGTCTGAGGAACCATGGAGGTCTCTCTGCCTAGTTTCCCCATAGTAATGAAAGGTGCTTCTCTCACTGCTCAGGGCCAGTGGACAGTGCATGGTCCTCTGAGTCAAAGTCCCCTGGCTTGGGCAGCCCGAACCAAGAGGTGGTGATTATGGCCCCAGTCCCTTTTTTTTTTTTTTTTTTTGGCAGTATTGGGGTTTGAACTCAGGGCTCTTACTGACTGAGCCACTCTGCCAGCTCTGTTTTTTGTAACGGATTTTTTTTCAAGATAGGGTCTCTATTTGCCCAGGGCTGGTTTGGAACCACAATCCTCCTGATCGCTGCCTTCTGAGTAGCTATGATTACAGGGGTGAGCCACTGGCTACCAGCGTGTCTGCTCTTCTTCTAGCCTCGAATGTGGTGGCAAGGTTGCAGTTGCCATCTTGTGAACATAAGGACAAAGGAAACCTTAAGCTTTTCATCTTTGAGCAGTGAGTTGAAGCCCATAGACTTTCACACTCTGTCATGTGAGAAAATAAACCTCTTGGCTTACAGCAGCCACTGAGGCCAGGTTCGCTGTTGCTTGGGACCAGAAGTGTTCCTGGTTGAGAGCCTTAACCTCTCTGTGGCTCAGTTTCCTCTTCTGCCAGGTGGAGGTAGTGGTTGTACAGCTGCTTTTGTGTGAGGGCGGAGGATGGACTGATATGATATATGTGAAGTTCATAAAATACTGCCTGTACTTAGTGAGTGCCTCAAAAATGCTAACTGTATTATCATTGCTGTGGTTTTGCATTCAAACCCCTCTATAAGGCACCATCCTTGGCATGCTAGCCAACCTCCATAGCATATGGTTTTGTGTCCAATGTCCCTTCCTAGTGATGTTTAGCCACCCGCATTTACACTGTCAGTATTTCCCAAAATTTCAAGCATTCAAGCATGTTTGTGATTGTTTGCTTGTTTTTGCAGTGCTGAGATTTGAACTTGGGGCCTCACATTTGCTAGGCAGGCACTCTCTCACTTGAGCCACTCCACCAACCCATCTTATATTTTTTAAATGTAACAAAGTTGCTGATATTTTCCAAATATCAAGTACATCCTTTGTCCTGCGAACCTTACCTGCCTTATCTCTTCTCGCCCTCACAACCTCCCTCCCAGAGGAGGTTCGAGTGTTATCCCCATTTTGCAGATGAAAGAACTGAGACCCAGACAGGGGAAGTGGGTGCCTTGATTCCTACACAGTAGTATCTGCAGAAGCCAGGTATGGATGCCCATGCGAGGATCTCTGGGACCTTGGGCATTTCCTGATGGGCCCAGACCACCTACACACATTGGGCCAAGTGGTTTCTAGTGTGGGGACAATGGTAGGAGTGACAGCTACAACATGGCTTCAGTGGGCACTGTGAAGCCCAAGGTGAAGCTTGTTCCCCAGGTCTGCAGGCTTCATGACAGGGCATTATTGTTTCCACTCAACAGTCAAAGTCACTGTGGTCAAGAGTCATCAGTGACAGCTGTCTGTCATTCACTGACAGAGCACCCACTGTGTGCCAGGCCCTGGCACTGGCCCTAGAGACCAAGAGACAGTGACCTCAGGGTGACATACAATATGTGTATGAGGTCACCACCTCTTGCCCACTAGGGTGCACCCTCCCAGATGCTGGGCTGAGAGACCAAGGACTGAGGACAGCATGGTGACCAGGCCCTAACACAGAACAGGCACTCATGTAGGTTACTTGTCAACAAAAGACTAAGTGGAAGCCTTCAAGTTTCCAGGACAGCTGGTGGGAGCAGCAGATGGTCCCCAAGGGACAGGTGATGTCTGGGAGTAGCACTTAGAGCACCCAGGCAGGGGAGGTGGTGCAGCAAAGTCAGTCCAGAGAATTGGGGTGCTGGGGAGAAGTGGGGGCTCCTTCTGGCTTTCCTTAGACTAAGCACCAGACAGCCACTGGTATGAGCGCTCGGGGGCCAGGGCCCAGGAGCTATGGAGAGACATGGAGCTATGGCAGGATGTCTAGCCCCCACCATTCTGTTCATCCTTCCTCCGGGACCTTTTTCCCACCCATACCCCAATTTCTGTGTCCAAAGCATCCCATTCCTCCCTCTGGCTGACCCTATAACTCCTGCAGGTCCCCCAAGACCTCAGGGGTTTTTTTGTTTGTTTGTTTGTTTCCAATCCTTGCCTCTGCTGTCATCTCTGTTGTCTGCCTCTCAGATTTTCACTTTATCTGTATTCTTTCACCTTGGCTTCTCTATGCCTCACTCTCCCTCCACCTCTGTGCCTTCAGAATCCGGTGCCTTTCTGCCTCCACCCCCACCGCTTCTCTCCTGGTGTTCAAGCCTCCTCCAGGGTCTCTCCTTTCTTCGCATGACATTGATTTGCCTAGGCCTAAGCGCTGGCAAGGCCGGCTGGGGCCAGGGCGCCAGCAATGGAGGATGGTGTTGGGAGGACCAGAGGAAGGGCTACCCAGCTCTGGGCTCCCAGAGAGACTCGCGTGCCAGTCACCTGCCCGGCCTCCACGCGAGCGCCCTGGGGACCGCCTTTGTCTTTCCCGGTCTTGGAGACTAATTAGATAAGGTGGGAGTGGGGACAGGAGGAGGACCACTGTCCCTATTCACCGCGTTTAGCCTCCCCTGGCTTTGTCACGTCTGTGGAAGCCGGTCCTGAGACCCATTCCCACTTTCGCAGCCTGTCGCGCCCTGAAGCTCTGAACCTTCTTAAGGGCGCCCGGGAGGGTGGAGTGGGGGAGACACATGGGCCCCACGCAAGGAGCGAGTTTCCTGGGCCACGGCAGGGATGGAGACGAGAAAGAATGAGAGCAAGAGACCTGGGAGGAGAAAGACGAGAGGATGTGAGAGAGCGGGAGAGCGGCCTGAGCGCGGAGAGGGAGGGAGGAGAGGGGAAGAGGGACATGATGGGCGAGCGTGACAGCAGGGACGAGAGGGAGCCCGCGCGGGCGCGGATAGGCGCGGCGCGGCGCAGGAAGTCGCGGGAGCGGTGCGGAGAGGCGGCGGGGCGCACGGACCCCACTCCCACCGCGGGGTTGCGGCGAGGGGTCTGGGGGACACGGTGGGGGTTCCGGGCGCGGGACGGCCACGTTCTTTGCCTTTTCCCGCTCCCCCCTCGCCCCCCGCCCCGCTCACTCGGGTCGATCGATACCTGCGCGGGACCTGCCCCCGCTGTTAATATCTTTTTAATGAGTTCGCGGGGCTTAAAGCCAGCGCGATCTGCCCTCCAGGGTGGACTTTCCCCGGCAGATGTTTCGGGAGGAGGAGGCTCGCGGAGGCCCCGAGAGGGGGGCACAAATCTCTCCCTCCGAGGGACGAGGGCTGGAGACTTTCTTCTAAAGTTCAAAAGAAAGACGGGCTTTCACTCGGCCCCCAAAAATGTATTTCTCCGCGGACAATGGGCTTCTTTCTGCGCCTCCGAGGGCCTGCGGGGCGGGAGGGGAGGGGACCCGTGCGCTTTGGCCCCGCCTGGCCGACTCGCGCCCTGCAGCACCCGGACAGGGTCGCCGAGCGCGGGCGCAGGAGCCGGGAACCTGGGCTCGCGTCCCAGCGTCCGATCGGCTGAAGCGCGCTGTTCCGATCCCTGCGGCCCCGACGCGAACGAAAGCGCCCTGCGGGCTGGGCTGCGTCCCGCGCTCGGGGTCTCGCGGGTGAGGATGCCCGGCCCGAAAGGATGCCGGCTGATGCCTCGAGAAGAGGCAGGATGGGTCTCCGGGCTTGGACCACAGTCCCGGTGCCCTCTGCGCTCCGCCCTTCGCGGGGCAACAAGTAGAAATTAGCCCGCCCGGGGCGGTTGCGGGGCCGCCTCCTGCCCTTGTCTTCCAGATCCCCGCCCTAATGTCCCTCAGTTTGTGGGTCTGTCGGCCTGCCGCTGCCTCCCTCCACTCTCGTGGGCTCCGGGGGAAGGGGCACTCAGGCGGCGAGGATGACCTCCGAAGAGCCGCGGCAGATTGATTCGTTCCGCCCGGAGCCGGGGCCGCGAGAATGGGGGCCCGGGCGGCGGCGGCGGCGGGGATAAAGATGTTCTCCCTGAAAGGGGGAGGGGGCGCGGAGCGGGAAGCGGGGCCATTCACTCCTGGCCCGGCCCCTCGGGAAGCTGCGCCGAAGAAAGGGGGCCGGGGCCTATTCAAGGCCTACGAGCCGCCCACAATGGACCGATATACTGGGGGCCTCTCTATTAACGCCCATGAATATTAAAGAGCTCTCAGAGCGGCGGCCCGCGGACGCAAGGGGGTGTGAGCATCCTCAAGGGGCTCGCCTGCGAGCTCAGCGCCGGCCAGGCCCAGGGGAAGGGGGGGGGGTGTCTTCGGCGCAGGCACACTTCGAGCCTGGGCTCTGCATGCAGCAAGGAACACGGTTCATCCGCACGGATCCCCTGGAGCGTGCGATGTTTGCCCTGGAAATCTCCACGCGGGGAGATGCACGCTCAGAGGCATTGCTCCCCAATCCCACTGGGTCCCGAGGCTGGGCTCTTCCTATAAGTCTCGGTTTTCCTGGGGCGTCCAAGTGGCCCTATCTCTAGGGAGAAGCTCAAAGTTCGAGAGCGCAGCAGAGATGCCCCAGGTCGGTTGGCGCAATAGCGGCGGGAGGTAGCTCTGGCCTGTTTCAGGCAGTCTCCCCTCCCCTGGCACTGCTCCCCAAGTTGGCGAGTCCTGAGAAAAAAAATGGGGTTATCTAGTCACGGGGAAAACCCTTGGTCCTTGCATCTTCTGATCTCAAACTGATTCTTGGACTCAAATGCCGCGCCCGAGGATTGAAGGACGCACAGACTTCAGTGGTGGTGGCACAGGAATTGGTCAAATCCTTGGGACTTTGGGGCGGGGGGGGGGGCGGGAGGGGCGGGGGAGTGATCTGACCCAAAAGAGACAAGGTAAGAAGAAACCTAGGTTTTCAAAGTCTAACCCACCCCATTGCAGACGGAACACTGAGGCCCAGAGAAGAGAAGGGACTTCCCAAGGACGCACAGCAGTCCTCATTCCCTCTCGCCCCCTCCCCTTAGTCTCTCCTGGAGGTGCTGAGGTTGGTTTCAGGATGGGGAGCTGAACTTCTGGCATTGCTCCCGGACGTAGTCTCCTCTGCGGGAGCACATTTTCCTCTCCACTTCATAGAAGTCAAAGCCTAGGCGCCGGCCGGCTTGGATTCCGATCACCTGCTCACACTCGAACCCTCACGTGTTAGCTTGTGTAATTCGCTGGCGGCGTCGCGAAGAGTGAAGGTTCTGGGACCCTAACCCGCAGGCAGGGCTCGCTTCTCGGCAGCGCTGCCCTCTGCTGGCGCCGTGCCCGACGGTCCCGCTTTCTGTGCGTACACCTTCCCTAGACGTCAGCCTGGGGTAGACCTGGGCCCCGAGGCTGAAAGCCCTCCACCCCGCTTTCCTTCCTCTGTATTCCCACCCGCTGAGGATGTGAGAGACCACTGGCCCCCAATGCGCGCTCAAGGGCCCTGGGATATGTGGTTACCCGGTATGAAGCAAGCTTAGCGGGCCCTCCAGGTGGTGAACGGGGTTCTTTTCCAAGGGGCATTTGAAGAGGGTCTGCTTGTGGGAGACCAGATGGTTGTTTTTGCACCCAAGTCTCCGGCTGCGGGGAAGGCCTGGGGAGTCCCTACTATCATTCAGTGGAGACCGAAACCACGAGCCCAAACCAGCCTGAAAGTACAGCACACCTTTTACAGCGCATCTGAAAGTGCAGCCCCACAGGTGGGGAAGGCCTGAGGAAAGTGACCCCATTGTCCTCCCCATCTGGTGTGTTTGTAGCTGGAGTTGGGGGTCTTGAGGCTAACCCCAGGAGGCGGCAAAGCCTGCAGGAAGCGGTGGTCTTCCTGCCTTGGTTCCCGACTCAGCAACTCTGTTTCCGGGAGAAGGGACGGTGCTGGCGGCTCTGAGATGCCTCGAAAAGACTATGGCAGATAGTCTATTTGTGGGGTAAGGTGGGACGGGGTGAAAGGGAGGAAGGGAAGAAGAGGGGGCAGAAGAGAAAGAGCTAGGAGAGAAAAAGGAAGGAGGAACAAAGATGACTTCCCTAGGAGGCAGCTTCCGGAGGCAGAATTCGCAAGCAGAGACGGCAGCGCGGCCTGTCCCAGGGCTGCCTGCAGTTTCGGAGATATTCACTATGGGTCACCGCGGTTCCCACCCTAGGACGGGTCCGAGGATCCCTTTAGGGCGCCTGGTATCCCACAGAAAAACCTTTTTCCGAGCAACTGGCGGCCAGTGAGGATTTCGATCAGCCTTCCTGACCCTGCAACCTAGCCCTCCCAGGGTCGGGAGCCCCGCAGCCCACGAAGCCATCTCTTGCGAGACCCAACCCCGACGGCGACCGTGGTCCAGCCCCGCAGCTCTGTGCGCTGTGGGATGTTGGTCCCCAGCTGCGCGAAGCTCGGAGAGCCGAGCAGTCGGAGGCCCGTTTGAAGCGAAGCGCCGGCTTGGGCAGCGCCGTCTGCGCAGATCGTGCGGCCCGAACCGGAGCCTCGGCTCTGAGCTGCTGACGCAGCCTGGGGCGTGGAGCCTCTGGGAGTGCAGGCCGGGCCAGGAAGGGGAGCGCACCGGCAGAGGTGGGCAGCGGAGAGAAAGTGAAGGCCCGGCCCAGGCGGGGTGGTGTGCGCCGATCTTGCCCGAGACCGGAGGTGAGAATGGGACATACGGGGCCCGAGGCCAGGCGTCCCTTCTTGCCCAGTCTAGTCTCAGGAGTCCGGACGAGCCTCGCAGCGTCCCCTCCCCTGCTCCAACCCCTCCTCTCCTCTCTGCTGAGCCTCCTTGCCTGGCGCTTCCCACGGGGAGAGGAGGAGGAGGAAGAGGAGGGGGGAGGAAGGGCCGGGAGGGGAGGGAGGAGCGGAGGGGACTGCTCCGAGCAGTCCGCGCGCCCCCGCCCCTTGCGCTGTCGCAGCGAAGGCTCCTCAGAGCCCGGCCGGGTACAAGTCTGTCCTCCGACGTCAGGGGGTCATTAATAACCAATTAGGAGGGTCACTGCGGCTCCTATAAAGGCGCTGAGATTTTTGCCAAGGGGAGGACGGTCCAGGCTGGGTGTGCAAGAGGCGAGCGCGCGTCCGAGAGCCCCTCACCGGTGTTTCTCTGCAGCCACCCTCCTCCCACCCATACCGCACCCCTCTCCCCCACCCACCCAGCACCCGCCTCTGTCTCTCCAGCCCTCGGCGCCGCCTCTGCCATCTCTGCAGATTTCTGTCTCTTCCTCTCCGCCTGTCTCCCCCTCGATCACTTTCCTCCCAGCCACCCCCTCGCCACCCGCTCCCTCCTGCGTCCTCCTGTCCTCCCTCTGCTCTTCTTCCTCCTCCTCCTGCCCCGTCGCAGCCCTTTCCTCTCGCTCCTCTGCTCCGTCTCAGCCGCCCACCTCTCCGCATCGGCCCCGCCGTCCTTCCCCCGGCGCCGGCGAGCCCCGGGCCGCCCATGATGGGCTCTGTGCTCCCGGCTGAGGCCCTGGTGCTCAAAACGGGGCTGAAGGCGCCGGGGCTGGCGCTAGCCGAGGTCATCACCTCCGACATCCTGCACAGCTTCCTGTACGGCCGATGGCGCAATGTGCTCGGCGAGCAGCTCCTGGAAGACAAGAGCCACCACGCCAGCCCCAAGACGGCCTTCACCGCCGAGGTCCTGGCGCAGTCCTTTTCTGGAGGTGAGTCCCGCCGTCGAGGTTTGTCCTGTTCCCTCCTCCTGGCGCCTCTCAATTCCCGGGCTGGCGACGCGGAGGACGACGGAGGGATAGCCGGCCTGGGTGCTGCTCCTGCCACTTAGTGCGCCTCAGTTTCCCCGTGTATCAAATCAGCAGCCGGGGCGGGGTGGGGTGGGGTCGAGACAGCTTCGCACCCAGCGCGCTGTAGGATCGGATCCCCGAGACCCCGCGGAGCTGACCGGCCGCTCCTGTCCCCACCCCACCCTCCGCCTTGAGCTGGCGGGTTCCCGGCGTTTAAAGCCTTACTCGGCGTGTAATAGCAGTTGACTCAAAAAGAAGGGGGTTTAAATTCATTTAGTTAACTTGGGCTTGACCCGCGAAAGTTCCCACTTAAACCAAGAACTTTAAAAGGCAGCGGGGGCCGGGGAAGGGGCGGGCCGGGAGAGAAAGCCGTAGAGAGCGAGGGAAAGAGAGAGAGAGCGAGAAAAGTTTCTTTTCTTTAAGATGTCTCAAGTTCTTATTCCTCATTCATCAACCCGCAAACAATGTCTTTCCCCGGCGCTGGCATCTCTGCGCGTCGCCCTCTCTTCCCCCTTCACGATTTCTGTTCCTCTCTTAATTTACCGTGAAGACTAATTCCACTCCATTCACGCTATGTCAACCATCTAATCCCCCCTTTTTGTAAGGGGAATTCCTCGGCCCCTTTTAAACAAGTCCCCTCCGCATTGAGGTACAATTTATTGCTACAGCACTCTTCCAGGGCTAATGAATTTAGAATTAGCAATTTCTTTCGAATGGAGCCGAATGAATGCGATCACTTTAACAGCGTGACAAATTGCCGGCCGCGCCGCAATGGACACCGTTTAACCCCCCCTTTCAGCCGGCCCGCTCGCCGGGTATTTTCCCAGGTAGCTTAGAGGGGAACCTTGTAAGACATGGAGGCCGCCCCTGTGCGCCTCACCGCTCCCACCCTTGCCGCAGAGGGGGACCCTCGGGGGAGGCTTGGGGGCCTCCGGCTCTTCCTCGCCCTGAAAGGCGACTTAAGAGCTCGCCTGAGCCCTAGTGCTGCCCTCCCTGGCACCCTAGATCCTGGGTGCAAAGAGGGACCCGGGCGTGCCCCGGCTTCCTAAGGTGAGCGCTGAGCTCAGTGTCCCACCGCCGGTGTTCCCTTTGCACCTCTGCCGCCCTCGAAGCTGGACATCTGTCCCCAGTGCTGACCGCTTCGGGACGCCTTCGCTATGCAGTGACGCGCAGTGAGCGCGGAGTGAAGGGTCAGAGCGCCGGGGCCAAGACGGCAAAAGAGTCCCGTGTTGGACGTTTGCTCCTCGGGAGACTTGGTCTCAGTTTTCCCGGCTGTAAACCGACGCGCTGCGATGGGTTCACTAGTTTTAAGGTTTTTTTTTCCCCTGGAGGAGGGCGGTAGAGGTTGTGGAGGATTTGAGAATTCGTAGAGACTAAAAACCTTCTCTTAGAAATAAGAGGCTCAAGATCTGGGAATGCTGCTCAGTGGTAGGATGCTTGCCTAGCATGCGCAAGGCCTTGTGTTCCATCCTCGGGGACCCCAAAAAAGAAAAACAGGGAAAAAAAAAGCCGCAATGTACCACTTGCTTTCGTGGCCATGGAGGGTCCTGGATTGCAAACGGGAGTCCCCGATTGCTTAGCCTCTGCCCATTCTCCCCGTCTCTGGGGAGACTTCTCCCGCAGTTGGGGCGGCTTGAGGCTGGCAGGACTTTCAGGACCGGTAGGTCCAGGACTAGAAAGGGCCGGGCCTCATGGCTCAGACTTTGACCCGCTTCCTTTCCTTCTTGCGCAGAGGTGCAGAAGCTATCCAGCCTGGTGCTGCCGGTGGAGGTGATCATCGCCCAGAGTTCCATCCCTGGCGAGGGCCTCGGCATCTTCTCCAAGACATGGATCAAGGCGGGCACCGAAATGGGTCCCTTTACGGGCCGGGTCATCGCCCCAGAGCATGTGGACATCTGTAAGAACAACAACTTGATGTGGGAGGTAAGCCCGCGGGGTGGGGGAGAGGGACTCCCTGAATGGCAAAGGATGTCTTCTGTGGGTCTTAAGTAGGACTGCTCCAGCTGCCTCAGGCAGCTTGGGTTCTTGCTGTGAGCTGTGGATGTTGGCAGCCTGGACACTCCCTGAGGCAGGATCTTAAGACTCAGGGATGTCTGGAGCTTTCTCCCCTGGACGTTCCTCCCCAAAACATCAGATACAGACTAGCAGTAGAAAAAACCTGACCTTCCTTGCTCCAGCCAACATTAGCAAACAGGACTTCGTGGACCCCACTTCACAGAGGATGGCTCTGAGATCCAGAGAGGCCATTTCTCTTGACCAGGGTCCTGCTGTGCAAACTGGTGCCCCTGGGGGCACCTCCCAGCCACCCTAATTCTTTCCTTGGCCACAGAAGCAGCATGGGAAGCTCTGGTGTGGACAGAGCTGTGGCTGGGCTTCCTGGGAATCGGTTTCCCCAAAATGATCCTGATTTGGTGTTGACTTAACCGTCCCCAGCCTGCAGTCCATGGGATGACCTTGGCAGCCCTACAGTTATCCCTATTTTATAGATGGAAGCTGAGGTTCCGAGGGGCTTCCATCTCAGTGCCTACCCATCCCCCTCAGGTGCCAGATGCAAGGGAGGGCCACCCTTAGGACAAAGCCAGTCCTGTAGCAATTTCTCCTCCAAAAGCCCTTACCCTGCAGTGCTACAAGCCCACGAAGGCCAGATGGTGCAGGTCCTTCCTAATCTCGTTCCTTCCCCTACCGTGCCTAAGCTCACCTTCCACTTCCTCTGGAGGCCCAGATCAGTGGTTATCCTTCTCGTTGTCTTTGGGTCAGGAACTTGGGGTGTAGTTTGACCTCTGAGTGCCTTTGGCAGCTCCTACAGAGGAACTTAGGCCAGGCCTGGGTACCCCAGTGAGCTAGCCTTCCCTCTCCACTCTCTGGTGCTCTCCTCTGAAGTCCTGGGCAGTGCTCCCACTGCCCCGGGGAGCACCTCTGCATCCCCCAGGAGAGCTTGCTGGGGGCCATGTTGCCTGGTTGGAGATCACTGGGAGACCCTTTTCTTCTAGGGGGGGTGGGAGGATCTGATGGCAGGAGTATGTCATGGTCAGCCCTGGCGACTGGCTCCCTGTTGGTCATTTCTGGCCAGCTAGCCTGAGGCCAGTCACTATGCCCCATCCTTCCTTTCCGTAGCTGGAAGATGAAGCTGATAGCTTTATCCACTTCCAAGTCTGTTGTGAGAATGGAGAGGGTGTGTGGATGTGCCTGAGGTCTGGTTCAGGCCATGAGCCACACTTATGGCATAGTCTTGTCTCACCTGGTCTCTGCTCCACCTGTACCCAGGTGTTCAATGAGGATGGCACAGTACGATACTTCATTGATGCCAGCCAGGAGGACCACCGAAGCTGGATGACCTACATCAAGTGTGCACGGAATGAGCAGGAGCAGAACCTGGAGGTGGTTCAGATCGGCACCAGCATCTTCTACAAGGCTATTGAGGTGTGTGTGTGTGTGTGTGTGTGCTCTTGTGTAGAGATCAGCATGGGCACCCCATGGGGAGTGTCCTAGACCATGAGGACCGAGGGGCATTGACTGGCCTCTCTGGCCCTCCCTGGGTGTAGAGCTGAGACTCATGAATCGTGGTCTCCAGGAGGCTTTCTGCTGCAGGTGGACAGGATGGCGCTTGCAGCTTTTTGCCATCACAAATGTCATGAAGAGAAGTGAGGTCTTGGAAATTGGTTGAGGGTGTGTGCTGGAGTTCAGAAGTAATAGAAATACAGAGAGCAAGACATGGAGTGGAAGGTGACCAAGGAATGCATTTAGGTGGGAGAGCGGGCATGTGTCCACAGCACTTTAGTTGCATGCATGGGGCACAGATGACATATGGCTCATGACTGTAGTCTCAGTGATAGCTCACTGTGTGTCAGGCTTTTCCCAGAAGTTACATATGCACTGTCATATTTAATCCTCACACAACCCCATGAGGGAGGATTCTGAGATTATCTACAATTCACAGACACCAAAACTGGGTCTCGATTGGTGGCAGATCAGGGACTCCAGGGGGAGCATCAGCACTTAGGGCTGTGCCTCGTGCTTTCTTAGAGGAATGAGGAAAGGCAAGTGTGGTGTTTGGGGGCTTCTGAAGGGAGCGAGGGTGGAGTCAGGGCTGGGCCTTGGCGCCTCAGGAGGATGGGCAATGAGGTGTTCCTAATAGGGGTAGAGATGATTGCTGGGGCAGAAAAGCTCACAATGAGGTGAGGTGAGGTGAAGGACTGTGTTCAGAGCAGCAGAGCAGAGTTAATGGAGGTGGGCTCTACTTGAGATTCTCCCGGGACAGTGAGTGTCCCTTGGGAAATGCGTCTTTGACCCAGGAGTGTGGGAAGCTGGCCCTGAGTGCTGTGCTGGTTGGCGGGGCTGCTCCACCACAGTCCTCCTGACCTTGACTTTTTGCTTCCTTGTGGGAGAAACACAGGACCCTTGCGGAGGGGCTAAGGCTTGGCTGAGTTTTGGTACTGGTCTGGAAGAGCCCCTCAGGGTCCAGAACCACTTCCCTTTAGTTCACACTCCACTTGCTGGCGGGAACTCGGCCTCAAGCTCTAAGATCTGGAGTGCCAAGGCCTAGTAGCTTCTAGACTGGGGTCCTCTCGTTCCTGAATAGCCACATCCCAAGGACCCTCCCAAAGATGACAGTGGGGTGGTCTTTTCCTGTGCCTGGCCTGGCCAGGGACTGGGTCCCACCTACAGAGTGGCCCTGGAGGAGTCAAGCAGGTCCTCCATTAAAGTTCAGGAGTGCTAAGATGGCCGGGGTGGTATCAGGACCCAGACAGGCCCTGGGTGGCTCCCGTGACCATCTGGTTGGGCTACTACCTCCTAGAATCAGCTTCAGGTGCAGCTGACACCCACCTTTGGCAGAGCATATCCTTCTGAGTCCTCAGCCCCTCTTGGGCTCTTTCTCACAGCCACATTGCCACACTCCTTCCCAGTCATCAGGATGGAGAGTGTGCACCCTTCCATGCACACACACACACACACACACACACACACACACACACAAATGCAGGAGACTGGCCAAGAACGGCTACATCATTTTGGCAGAAAAGCTCCTGGCTGGGCAGATATGGGGCCTGAATTTCACACCAGAGGAAAGCAAAGCATGGTCAAAACAAACGAATCTACATTTATGCAGCGTCAGAGGGCAAGTCTGAAGAATATCTCCAGGGAGGGATTGGAATTCGTATGATTAGGGAAAAAAAGCTCACCTGCATTTGATCAGGAGTTTAAGTGGATAAAAGGATAGGATGTAAACAAAACATCCATCTGAATCACACACATCATACGTAAGATACCTCTGGCGTAACTGGCAATGCTTTTAGACTCAGCAAGCTTGCTTAGAAGGAACTGTTTGAGTGAAGGAGAAGGAAATACAGAGTGCATCCAGGTCACTTTCATAAGTGAAGTTGGATACATTTTTCTCTGTAGCAATTTTCTTAAACCACTTTGTTCCAATGTCAGGTTCCACTTACCAGATACACTGTGTGTCCTGGTGTATGTGACCACCACTGGGGCAGAGCCAAGGCTCAAAGCTCACACAGTTCTTCTGGACTACACCAGAGATATCTCTGCTCACCCAGGCCACTCCACCGATGTCTCTGGAATAAATGACCATTTGTTCTGTGTGTGTGTGTATGTGTGTGTGTGTGTGTGTGTGTGTGTGTGGTGTTAGCCAAGGAGAGGGGCCTTTGCCTCAGTCTGTTTTCTTAATCTTTCTGCCACTCACAAGTGCTATTTATATTTCATAACCTGTTACTTGCCAAAACATGGAAGGACAGCTTTCTTCAATAAGCTGAATATACTATTGCTGCTCTAGAACATTCCACAAGACACAAAATCATAGCTTTCCATATAGAGACAAAGGTGATGGGGTTTCTGGGCACAGGCAGGCACTGGAGACTCTGCAGCAGGTTTTCTGTCGGGCTAGATCTCCTCACATGTTATCCCTGGGCCACACATCAGTCACACGAATGGCATTTCTAGAAAGTGCATAGCACATAGCCAGGACCATTAAATGTAATGAATTAAGTCTTTCTGCAGGGTATGGGGCCAAGTCGAAAGGGGTGCAGGGAAATAGTTCTTGCAGGAAAACAAACTGGCTGTCCCAGGAAGCAAAATCTTTTGCTGATTTCAGAAGTTCACACAAGGAAAGGACTTAGTCATAAGTTATTATTACTTTGGATTTTGTAATTTGAAGAAAACCCCTAGTCCCTAGTCTTTTCTGCCCCCCCCCACTTTGTTTGGCAAATTATTGTGCTCTGAATTTTTTCTTTGCCACTTTCCTTCTCATTTCAGTCAGCTGAGCTTTTTATGTTTCCTAGAGCCCCATCTCTCTCTCTCTTCTCTCTCGGGATTGGGATTCACCCTTGCAAAGCAGGCACTGTACCACTTGAGTCACACCTCTAGTCCATTTTTCTCTGGTTATTTTGGAGATGGGGTCTGGAGAATTATTTTCCCCAGCTGGTCTTGAACCTGGATCTTCCCAATCTCAGCCTCCCAAGTAGCTAGGGATTACAGGTATAAGCCACCAGCACCTGGCCCTCTCTTTTTCTTAACTCTGGGGGTGAGCACCATTTTCTTTTGACCTTGCTTATCAGCAGGTGCTCTTAAGTTGCTCCAATCATTAATAATCAAGCATAATTAAGAAAGTTACATAGAACATTTAGCATGTACTGCCACTGTGCTAACACCTTTTTTTTTTTTTCTGGTACTGGGGCTTGAACTCAGGGCCTTCACCTTGAGTCACTCTACCAGCCCTGTTTTGTGATGGGTTTTTTCAGGATAGGATCTCTCAAACTATTTGCCCAGGCTGGCTTCAAACCACAAGCCTCCTGATCTCTGCCTCCTGAGTAGCTAGATTACAGGTGTGAACCACCAGCCTGTCTTGCTAACAACCCTTTTTAAAAGGTCTTAATAACGTTTTTTTAAATCCCTTTTTTTGGTGCTGGGGATTGAACCTAGGGCCTGGCATGTGCTCACCATGTGATCTACCCCTGAGCTACATCCCCAGCCATGCCATTTTTCAGAAAGTTTATTTAGGCTGTGACGTGCTGTTATTATTATCCCCATTTATATTATTTTAGTTCTTCTTGCAGTTCTGGGAATCAACCCCAGGACCCTTACATGCTAGGTAAGTGCTCTACCCTGAGCCCTTACACTCCAGCCCTCTCTCCATTTTAATGACAAAGAAACTAAGGCTGGGGAGGTTCTGGGGAAGTGCTGAGTTGCGATTTGAACCCAGGCATGTCTGGTTGCAGAGCTGGAGGGCTGGATCACTGTGCCATGTGGCCTCCCTGGCCAATCTCTATTTGCTGGAACTCTATTAATTGGTGTGTCAGGACATCTGTGTACAATGGAAATTGATGTTCAGCCAGATGACCTAGAGGTCCTTCTGTGTTAGGGCTTCTGTGCCACTCAGGGAAGGAAAGGGTATCAGAGTCTCCTGGGAGCGTGTTCAATGGTGTGTCATGAATTTTATTAGGAAAACAAACCCAAAAGCCTATCGTTACCAATTTTTAATAAAAATTCAGGATGTGGGACAGGACCGAATGCCTAAGCAGATCGGGAGTTAAGAATGAGTTGAGAGGTTATAAAACTGGTCAGCAAAGGAGACTGAAGGCCTACATCTTTCCCAGAGTTTTGGCAATGTGGATTTTAAGGCATAAGGATTGGCTCCTTCAGGAATTGCTTTATTTGTTCTGTACCCTGAGTCAATTTCTGCTCCCCGGAAACGTGCACAGCGAGCTGATTCAGGCTGTCCAGGTCCCAGTGCAGAGCCTCTCACCTGCGCTAGCTGGAGCAGTAGTAACAGTGCCTGAGAAGCACCTGCAGGGACTGTGGCTGTTCCCTGCACCTAGGCAGTCACCTGATGGAGCCTGACAGACTCTGAACAGTATATGCCAGGATCCTGGGGGAGAAGCTGCAGGTTCCAGGAGTTCCTGTAGCTTGGTTACAGGAGTTCGTTGGATGCAGGGTACCTAAAAACAGATGGAGAACAGAGGCCAGAGTCCCAGACTCTGAAGAGCAGAGTGACTCCCTGTCCCCACTATGTGTAGGGACACTATGTGTGCTGCCTTCCCCACTGCTGGTAACTTCGAGCTGTCTGGAGATATGTGTCATTCTTAATTCCCGCGTGGTTTTTTGTTGTGTGTTTTGTTTTTTGAGGCAAGGTCTTGCCAGGTAGCCCAGGCCAGCCGAGAACTCGATATGTTCCGCAGGCTGGCCTTAAACCTTCCATCCTCCTACCTCAGCCTTCCAAGTTCAGGGATCACAGTTGTGCACCGCCACGCCTGGCTCAACACATTTTTCTTAATGATTTTTCTTTTTTTTAAAATTGTTTTGCTTTGTGTGTGTATAGAAGTGCTCAGTGTTAAACTCAGGTGCAGCCTACAAAAACGAAAGTCACTCCTTTCCACTGTGTTGCTCTGATGAAAAAAAATCAGCATTTTTTCCTAGTCTCAAAATGATAAACCCTTCTGGGGAAAAATGCCCAGAAAACAAACAGCTGCAGTGGGGCATCCAGAGTGGGAGAGAGAGTGACTTCTCATTATTTACCCTACTGATTACTTACACCTTTATACTCGTGTGTTTTAGTTTTTATATTAGTGAGTAAAAAAATTGTAGTACATTTTAAAACTATACCACTGCATCATGACTCACTCACACTACAACCACCACCTCTTAAACACTTGTTTATTTGTTTTTAGAGATTTGCATTTTTAAAATTTATTTTATTTATTTATTTATTTATTTATTTTTTTTGTGGTGCTGGGAATCAAACCCAGAGCCTCACACATGCTAGGCAAGTAAGTGGCTATTAGTGAACCACTCCCTCTGCCCTGGAAGTGCTTATTTTATAAACAATAACCTAAATAATCTTTCTCTTTTTTTTTTTTTTGGTGGGGCTGTGGTTTGAACTCAGGGCTTCACACTTGCAAAGCAGGCACTGTACTGCTTGAGCCACATTTCCAGTCCATTTTGCTCTGGTTATTTTTTGGAGATGGGGGGGTCTCTCCAGCTATTTGCTGGGGATGACCTCAAACCATGATCCTCCTGATCTCAGCCTCCCAAGTAGCTAGCATTACAGACAGAAGCCAGCAGTGCCCAGCCCAAATAGTCACTTTGAATGAGAATATTCAAACTTTGTATAATCCGGGATGTTCTGGCTGTGGTCTAATTAATCATTCCCATTCTTCATCTTAGTATTATATTCTGTATTTATTAATAGTTGTTATTTTCGGCTAAAATGGAAAGGTCAGGGTTGACTGACTGAGGATCTGGAAGTAGGGATGCCACTCAGGGCCCTGTCAGCTGGGGCTGGTGGAGACTCCATCTCACGGCTGGACTAGAGGGTTGTGCTAGGGAAAGATATAGCCATAGGGTGGTGGCACTAGCCTGGGGCATTTGGGTCCAGCTTGTGCTCTTATTGTACACAGAAGGCAACACCCACGGTCATCCATGGCTTTTGCCAGGCCAGTGGCTCCATGCCAACCTGCAGGTTCTGTGGGCACTACTGTAGGAACTCAATGTGCCCAAATCACTGCCACCTCCTCTGGGTAGTTGGTGATCCAGGAAGACAACAACCAGCATTTCCATGCATGTGACCCAACAACCACTCAGAAGCCAAGGCAAGGTGGCCCTTGTGTTTCACAGTTGAGAAAACTGAGGCCTTGTGACATGAGGAAGCCCAACCAAGGTCACTAGCTTAGCAGGTGGGGAGTCCACCTCCATGTGCCTGACTCCGGGGCTGAGCAGGAACCTTCCGAAGTGTGTCAGTCACGTCTAGACGGTCTGGGGGCTGCCTGCTTAGAAGAACCCTGATATGTCAATATCTGGTTTCAGCTGAAACTTGAAGCCAGGGCCAGGACAATTTGGAGGTGACTTTCAATCAGTCATGGAGTTGCCGGACCTCAAGGATTTTGTTTCCTGATGCTCTCACTTGAGACAAACTTAGAGACACGAAGTGACCTGCCTCAGATCACCTGCTCAGACAGGGACCTGGTGACATGGGCCCACCTGCACCATCTCATAGGGTGACTTCTTTTACTATCAGTTTATCTGAAATATTTGAGTTCCATCATCCAGTGTTCACAAAACCTCTCTCTTCTCTCCCCCTTTTTGAGAGAGGCCTCAAGCTCTGCCTCACTGGCCCCTTAGACAGCAGCCTTGACCGTGAATGAGCAGAGGCCCCAAGGACTTTTGCTGGGGTGCCAGATTCTAATCCACCCACTTTCTTTAAGACATGGCCTCATTTTCATTGGGTTCAATGGCTGCTCTTGGCTCTTCCATATTCAACCTCTCAGCCTGAGTGGGCACGGCAGTCAGCTGGCATCTCCTTAGGCACCTCCTTAGCCCCGTGGGCCATGGGGCTGTGGGAAGGGCATGGTGACCAAAGGCTGAGTCTCAGGAGGGTGGCACTTGCCCAGACCCCTGTGTCTTCCTGCCCTGTCCCTCTCCTTTCAGGATCAAGCAGAGCTTTCTGGACAGTCTGAGGGTCTTCCAGGTTCTGACCAGAGGTCGTGAACTCAAAGGTTACAGGTGTAGCAGGGCTCAATAGGGCAGGCCCAAGTGGAAGGGGAAGAGCCTTCTTCCCAAATATGGAAGCCAAGGGTTCTACTCTGGAGAAGGTAGGGTCCCATGTGATCTTTGGTGCCTCGACTCAAAGGCGATTCACCAGAAGACAAAGCAGCTGTTGCCTAGAGGTGTCTGGGTTTCTCTGGACACCTCAGATGGTGACCCCCAGAGTAGGTGCTGCAACCAGCTTTTTTTTTTTTCTTTTATTATTCATATGTGCATACAAGGCTTGGGTCGTTTCACTCCCCTGCCCCCACCCTGCAACCAGTTTTTAAGGGGCCAGGCCTCAACAGAGTGTTGGGCTGTTCCTTCTCTCATTTACCCTACCTGGCTGAGGCCTGGCTTGGTCCTATTTTATTTTATTTTTTTGTGGTGGTGATGGTACTGGGGTTTGAACTCAAGGCCTTGTGCTTGTTAGGTAGGTGCTGTACCATTTGAGCCACTTGGGAGAGGTAACTTGCTTTCACCAAAGGCCAGGAGGGCCCCTTCGGATATTCCTGGTGTGTGTGGTCAGTGCTGCCTGAAGGAAGTCCTTCCAGCCACCCTGGATTGTCACTAGAATGCTATCGCTATTTTCCTGGGGCAGGTCCTCCCCTTAGAGCAGTGGAGTCCTGTTATCTGCTGTGAGCTCTTGGTCACGGACCTACGACATGGTGCAACAGATTTGCTTCAAGGCCCCACACCCCAGTATTTCCTGATGTAGAGGTGGTTGTCAATATAAATATTTCTTTTTTAGTATCTATCATGTGCATGAAGTCATCTGTGATGTGATACAGGGTAGGATAGGAATATGTGGGATAAGAGATGCTTCCAGAACATCATCAGAGTGTAACCAAGCGCCACAGGGTTACCACCCTCACCCCCAGCCTACACTTCTCAGAAACATCTGACTCAGCCCTGTGGCCTGACTCTGGCACCCTGTAAGAAATGAAAAGGGTTCTAGCATTCCGCCTCCTGTTACTTCTGCTTGCTGCTTCTGTTCTGTTATTATCAGCGTGGACACAGTCATGTGGTAGAGGTAGGACAGAGGTGACAAGAAAGTCTGGGCAGGGACAGGGGAGCAGAAGGGCGTGATGTCCTGGGTCCTTTCATGTCTGGGGACATCTGAGTAGAGACTGACCCAGGTGTGGCTTCCCAGAGTCGAGACTGGTTCCCCATCTCCCCGCTGTGAGGCAGTGTGCAGGGACCCTGGGTCCCCAGCTGCCACATCCCTGATCTCTTCTTGCTCTCTCTGCAGATGATTCCTCCCGACCAGGAGCTGCTGGTGTGGTATGGAAACTCTCACAACACCTTTCTGGGAATCCCAGGTGTGCCGGGGCTGGAGGAGGAACAGAAGAAGAACAAGCATGGTAGGTATCCATTCCCCACAGGGCCATAGTGACAATGATTCATGGACATGGAAGCCAGTGGGGAAGGAGAGGGGCAGAGAGCCTCCTGGCCTCTGGGAACCATTGTTCAACCTGCAGCAGCATCACACAGATGGGACCTACTGGTCCAGTAAGGCCGATGTCCCCAGCAGCCAGCACAGGGGATGCGGAGGGGAGACAGTCCTCCTGCGTTCTGGCCAGGATAAGCTGTTTGAGAGCAAGTAGGGGAGACCCCAGGGAGGTTTCAGGGCATGGCAGGAGGAGAAATGTGCAGGGCAGCAAGACCCTGTATTGAATTCTAGTTTTGTGCAATCTTGGAAACGGCTGTGTGCCTCAGTTCCTTTCATCTGGAAAGGAAAGGTATTGGGCAAGGTGATCTCTAAGTTCGCTTTTGGCTCTGAACACGCCCAGCCCGTCCCTGGCTGCTTAGTGAGTGGAAGCAGGGCAGAATGAGCCTGGGTGTGTGCCCTGGGACTCTGCCCATCACAACAGAGGCCACTGGCTCAAGACCTATGGTCTGCCAAATGCAGAACTAAGTGGTTCCCCTGGGTAAGAAATGGAGACGTTTGGTGAGCACATCTCGCTGGGGCCGTACAAAACCCTTGTGAAATTTGATTATCCTTATTTTTAGAGCACCAGCCTTGGAGGCCTTGCTCCGGGGCTCATGTTTGACATGGGTTTCCCCCATCCTCGTCATAGGCATGTGGGACAATGCTATTTTACCTTCATTTCGGGGATGAGAAATTCGAGGCGCAGTTCCCTGGTACACAGCGGACACTCAGTAAATATTCGTGATATGAATAAATGAAGTTTTGTGGGGGGTAGGGGGTATAGGAGGCTACTCTTCATGGATGGCCTATTATGAGTCACGCACTTCCATACATCCAAGAGCAGTAAAGCGCTTAGCAGAGAAAACCTTTCCCTTCATTTGGGAAAGTCCTGCCTAGCTCAGAAGTAGTACTAGGTTCCTACTTTTCAGGTGAGCAAACTGAGTTTAGTGAGACCGAGAGTCGCCAAAACCCCAGGTCTCCTAGCCCGATCGCGGATCCAATTCGTATTTGACCCAAGCTAGGGCCCTTCGCTGTCCCTGGACCACGGTGCACTCCAAGGCGTCTGGCCCGGAGGGGAGTGCGCGCATGGGGAGCGCGGGGTGCGGCCAGCGGCGCGGGTTCTAACGGGGCTGCTCTCTCTCGTTCTCTCTCTCTTTCTCCTTCCGCCCGCCCCGTCGGCCCCGCGCTCCGCCCGCGCGGCCAGAGGACTTCCACCCGGCGGACTCGGCGGCGGGCACCGCGGGCCGCATGCGCTGCGTCATCTGCCACCGCGGCTTCAACTCGCGCAGCAACCTGCGCTCACACATGCGCATCCACACGCTGGACAAGCCCTTCGTGTGCCGCTTCTGCAACCGCCGCTTCAGCCAGTCGTCCACGCTGCGCAACCACGTGCGTCTGCACACGGGCGAGCGTCCCTACAAGTGCCAGGTGTGCCAGAGCGCCTATTCGCAGCTGGCCGGCCTGCGCGCCCACCAGAAGAGCGCGCGCCACCGGCCGCCCAGCGCCGCGCTGCAGCCGCACTCGCCCGCGCTGCCCGCGCCGCACGCGCACGCGCCCGCGCTCGCCGCCGCCGCCGCCGCCGCCGCCGCCGCCGCCGCGGCGCACCACTTGCCGGCCATGGTGCTGTGAGCGCCGCGCCCGGCCCCGACGCGCACGCGCAGGCGCCGCCCCGCGGGCCGCCCATCCTCGCTCTGCGGACCTGACCTCCGCGCCGCACGCCGTCGCGTGCCCTGGGTGCATCCCAGAAATGACCCCCAGGCATACACTTTTCGCCCGGTCTCGCCGATGAGGACGCTGAGGGGCGACGTCCCTTTTCCAGGCCATGCGGCTGGAGTGGTTGTTCGGTCGCCTCCTTTTGCGAAGGGGTCCGCATGCCGGGACTCACCTGGGGTCTCCTTCCTCCTGCAGAGCCGGCGGCCCAAGCGGGCATCCCTTTCGTAGGTGACAGGAGAGGGGACCCAGCGGGAGTGTGGGGGGGTGGCAGGGGACCCCATCTCCCCATCAGAGAGCTCTGTGCTTTGGAATGGAGGGACAGCGACTCCCTGTCCCATTGCGGCCCGTGGGCGGGGGACGCCCATCACTGTCTCCTGGGAGAAGTGTCAGCAGTCGAGGACACAACGTTGAGAGTCAGGAGCTATAGGGACCCCGGGGCAGCCACGGAGACCTGAAGAGACCAGCGCGTTCTGGGCCCTTCTTTTCTTTGGCCACCTGAGCCCCAAACCCCGCTCCTGGGGGAAGATTGAGGCACGAACGCCTTTGCAGTGTGCCAGGTAAGTTGAGAGTGGAGGCACACGGAGATTCACTGTGGGACAAGATACTGTCCCTCTTTGGGTCTCAGTTTCCCCATCTGTAAAGCACAGAGCAGCACCAGTGCCCCCTCCCCTTCAACTCTTGACATCATGCTTGGGAAGGGAGAGGCACCCTTACCCCCACCTAACACGCAGAGTCCAGCAAGGGAGGGCAGCATTGGGGCTGTCCTGGCGGTTGGGTTGACTGCGCAGGATCCGGGGTTGTGCCCGCCACTGCACATCGCCCCAAGCCCAGGCCCAGGTCTTTCCCATCTCCGGCTATAGGCGCCCTCTGGTGTTATTTCACACCTTGCAGTCATTTGCCAGAATTCCCATAGGGCGTTTTGTAAACTAAAGAAACTATAATAATGTTAAAAGTATCAAATGTATAGAGTTTTCAAGAAACTGTGTTCTACTTCCAGAAAACGGTCACTTTAACTTTGTAAATATTTATCTAAAATGATATTTACAAAACTGTGCTATATATTATTTGATTGTATATGTACAACTGTAAATACATTTGTACCTCTCTTGTATTCTAAAATAAAAATTACTTGGAACATTTATTGTCTGGCATGTGAATGAGGCACACTTTTGTCTGCGTATGTGAAAAAGAAATGAGAAGAGTGCCTAGGGCTGGAAAGGGTTCCACTGGCTAGTGCTGAAATTCTTCACTGTGCCTTCTACGGAGAAAAGTCTTTGTCACCATTGGGTCAGAGCCCAATGAGAAGGGACACAAGGCACAGCTTGTGCAAACCTTGGAAGGAGCTAAGCAGATTTCTCTCGATGTCCGGCTGACTGAAATGTCAGTACTTCACTTTATTACTCCCTGAAATCATTACTTAGGGTTTTTCATTTACATGACCAACTTGGACCTGGAATTTTCACATGCGCTGAGTACCCATGTCCAGACCTTCCCTAATGAAGATCAAGGATCAGGAAGGCCATGAAGGTAGGGTAAAGGGACTTCATGG
Organism: Castor canadensis; assembly: GCF_047511655.1. Taxonomy (NCBI): domain Eukaryota; kingdom Metazoa; phylum Chordata; class Mammalia; order Rodentia; family Castoridae; genus Castor; species Castor canadensis. The sequence continues at coordinate 5,969,096 of NC_133398.1, read as the reverse complement.
ATTTTATAGGACCAGACCTGGCTCTTCTCTCCAGGATTGCCTGGCCAGTAAGAGCTGTGCAGTGTGGGGAGCAGGAGCTCACACCTTTGCTCCAGCGTACGTCAGCCAGGAGGGAATCATCTGTCCCAGCCATGGCAGGTGTGCTTCCTGGCATCCCCACAGGTACACCTCTCTGCATCTTCATTCTGCCTTGCACTCGTGCGCACACATGCACACCTGCAGACACTCAGCAATGTCTATTTGTACACAGAGGCCACCCCTGTTTGGAAACTCAGGAGTGCACACCCAAAGACTCATACTGTGGGTGATTCAGCCTATGCCCTGGAAGATGGGACCTGGGCACAGAGGTCCATGTGATGAGTTCCACCTGCAGATCCCAGTGAGGTTTGCACCCTAGGGTGAGTGGAGGAGGTCTCCCTTGGTTCTCCTCCTTCATAAGCCTTTGCCTCTCCTTCCATGCTCCACCATTCCAATGCTTCCAGAGGCCGCTGCATTGCCCTCTTACCTCTGCAGTCCCACCCAGGCCCTCTTGTTCCCTTGACTAAAGCCTAATGGTCCTGAGTCCCCTTCCCTCTGGATGCCAATGGGTAAAGTGGAATTAAACACACCCCTAGTCCACCTTTTGAACCTCCCAGCATGTAATGCTAGATTCCTGAAAAGCTTTCAGGAGTCAGTCTTCAAAGAAGCCAGTACAGCCCTTGACCAAAAACCTAACTTGTTCTCCATAGGTAATTCTTTTCTTTGAGGTCCCCGCCCATCACAACGTCCACACGCATGCTCCAGAACCCACCTGGTGGCAGTGTGCCGCAATGGCAGCCTGACCTGCTTTCTCAGAAGTGCGCTGTTGTGTGCCAGGGCTTGCACTAGGCACTGGGGTGCAAGGATGAGCAAATGTGAACTGTGGTCCTGAGGAGTTTGCACACCTGGGCAGGGAGACCCTGAGCTGAAAAGCCTCATTTCTTTTTTTGCTTGCATCCCCAGGAGAAGTCTCAGGCCCCTTTCCTGAGAGCAGCCCCCGGACGAAGGCAAGCAAATCTTTCAAGTAATTTCTGCACATTGGCCTACACCTAGGGACTTGAACACATGCATTCTGGGAATGTTTTCCCCTACACATGAGCTGATGTTCTTTTCTTCTTGATGTTTATTGATGGATTGATTGATTGGTGCTGGAGATTGAACTCAAGTCTACCAGTTGAGCCCTGCTCCCCCAAGTCATTTTGCACTTTGTTTTTTTAGATATGGTCTCACACTAACTTTGCTCAGGCTGGCTTCCAACCACGATCCTCCTATCTCCAGCTCCCAGGTAGCTGGGACCATGGGCATGTACTGTAATGCCCAGCTTGTGTTTGAGATGGGTTTCACACTAACTTTACCTGAGCTGGCTTCTGACAGCAATCCTCCTGTCTCTGCCTCCCGAGTAGGTGGGATTACAGATGTGAGCCAATATGACTGGTCTTCTGATGTTCTTTTATTTCACGTCCATTTGAAATATGATAAACTGAGGCATAGAGGAAGTCAATCACTTGCTCATACCACTCAGGCAGGGAGATGGTTCCACCTCAGGTGTCTGACCCCAGAAGTCATGCTTATGACCATCAGGCCACACACCTCCTCATCAGCTTGCAGATTCAGTCCACAGAGCTCTCTGAACATCCCACAAGGACGCAGAATATACTGACTTTTTCTTCTTTGTGGTGCTGAGGTTTGAACTCAGGGCCTTGCACTTGGTCGGCAGGTGCTCTATCACTTGAGCCATGTCCCCATCCCACCTTCTAGTTTTCTTTTTCTTTTCTTTTCTTTTTTTTTTTTTGCTTGCAGTATTGGGGTTTGAACTCAGGGCTTACATCTTGAGCCACTCACTAGCCCTTTTTTTGTGATGGGTATTTTCAAGATAGGGTCTCATAAACCATCTGCCTGGGCTGGCTTCAAACCACAATCCTCCTGATCTCTGCCCCATGTGTAGCTAGGATTACAGGCATGAGCCACTGGCGCACCTGGCTTTTTTTCTTGTTTCTTTGTGCGGTGCTGGGGATTGAACCCAGGGACCTGTACATGCTAGGCAAGCGCTCTCCCACTGAGCTCCATCCCCGGTCTGACCTCATATCCTTCTACTTTGCAACATATTCATTTGAATACCTTGTTGTGTCTTCCTTAGGACTTTCTTTATATATGATCATGTTATCTGTGAATAAAGACTTTTTACTTCTTTTCTTTCAGTTGGGATGCCTTTTATTTCTTTTTCTTGCCATATTGCATGGTCCAGGACCTCAAGCTACAGAGTATCCTAGTAGAGGCCAACGGTCTAGGTTCAAAATTGTGCTCTGCCACTCCTAGCTGGCAATCATACCTCATCCTCCTCAAATGGAAACTGGGGTGATACTTAGCTCGAAGGGGACGTTACAGGACTAAATATATGAATATATATATATATTCATCTGTGCTTGGCCCAGGGTAAGTGCTCAATAGATGTGAGCTGTTATTAATGCAACGATGACTTTGGTGGGTGAGAATTGCTGAAGCTGCTGCTACCACCTACTCCAAAGGGCATTCTCCAGAGGACATCTGTTTACCCCTTTCTCCCAGTTGCTTCCTGTCCTCTGTATCCTCGGATATCCTGGGCATGCAGCATCCTTCCTGCCTTGGAGCTGGGATGTGTGTCCACGGGTGGGCGTGGAACATTGTGGACACGGCTGGGACGCTGCCATGCCTGACTGCTTCCTCCCACCATGGCCTCCCAGAATAGTCAGGCTTCGTCCATGTGATGAGTGTCCTGGGGTAGACATCTCTGCACATCCCTGCTTGGAAATGGACAGAACAGGAAGTGAGTTCTGGGCCAGAGTCCTGGCGACTCTGTCTCCACATTTTTCAAGACATCCTCATTGGCTACTTTCACTTGGAACTCAACTCTTCTCTCGCCCCAACTCCTTCATTTCAAGGTTCACTCAAATGCCACCTCTGTCAGGAGTACTTTTCTGTCCTCCCCTGCCTCTCCCTTCTCTAACATCTTAGCACCAATGGCTGGGGTAGCAAGTGACATGGTGTGTGCCCAGTTAATACCCTTGAATAAGTTCATGCATTCATTCAGCAGACATAAATTGAAGGCTATTTGTTTTTGTTTTTTGGCAGCACTGGGGTTTAAACTCAGGGCTTCATACTTGCTAGGTAGGTGCTCTACCATTGGAGCCACTCCACCAGCCCTTTCTTGTGTTGGATTTTTTGAGATAGGGTCTCTCAGACTATTTTCCTGGGGCTGGCTTCAAACCACAATCCTCCTGAGCTCTGCCTCCTGAGTAGCTAGGATTACAGGTGTGAGCTCCCAGTGCCTGGCAGTACTGGAGTTTGAATTCAGGGCCTCATGTTTGCTAGGCAAGTGTTCTACCACTTGAACCATGCTCCCAGCCCTTTTTGGCATTAGTTATTTTTCAGATAAGGTTTTATTGCTCTTTTTTGCTCAAGGCTGGCCTCCAACCTCGATCCTCCTATCTATGCCTCCTGAGTAATCAGGATTGTAAGAGTGAACTTATGGGGGGGTCCACATTAACTTTTTGTCCAGCTGGCTTTGAACCTTGATCTTTGCCTCCCAAGTAGCTACAAAAGTTCACCAGCATGCCTGGCCCTTCATTTTTTTTCCAACAGATATTTTATGGTTGCCTTCCCCATGCCGGCCTGGTTCTAAGGGCTGATACATACTGAATAAAACAAGATAAAGACCATTTTCAGAAACAGTCTCTGTTATTGATCAGGAGAGATGGCAATAAAGAAACAAATTTCAATAAACTCAGGAGCAAGTGATGCCAGAGGGACTAGAGAATTGTTCCAGACAAGGTGGTCAGGGACGCCTTCTCTGAGGAGGGCATTTTTGAGAGAGACAGGAAAAGGAGACCTGGGAGAGGAGACTCTGTGCCAAAAGGACCAAAAGCAAACTGATCCCGGTGGCAATGGGTGTGCCGTTCATGGGATTGAGGGGAGGCAAGTGTCTGGCTGCAGCTCTGAAGAGAGGAAAGCAAGACCAGAAACAGGAGGGGACGCGATGATGAGTTCGGATTTTCCTGTTAGTGTGAGGGGAAGTTGCCAGAAGTGTTTTAAGCAGAGAAGTGATTTAATCTGATTTGTTTTCATAAAGCTCCCTCTGACTGCTGGATGGAGTTTGAATGGGGGTGGGAGGAGTTTAGAATTAGGGAGGCGAACTAGGAGGTAATTGAGATGCCCCATGAAAGAAGATATTAATCAGCCTATGGTGGAGACTGTGGAGACACACAGAGGTGGGAGGGATCAGTGGACGTGAGACCTGATTAGCCATTGGAATCACAAAGCAGTTACATATGCATACAGACTTCTGGACCCTACCTTTGCAGAGCCTCAAAACCTAAATCTGGGCTCAGAAAACCATACGCTTAAGAAGATCCCTGGGATCTTAATATCAGACCCCAAACTCTTAAGTTGATACAAGAAAGAGTAGAAAATACTCTGGAGTTAGTAGGTATAGGTAAGAACTTTCTCAATGAAACCCCAGCAGCACAGCAACTAAGAGATAGCATAGATAAATGGGACCTCATAAAACTAAAAAGCTTCTGTTCATCAAAAGAAATGGTCTCTGAACTGAAGAGAACACCCACAGAGTGGGAGAAAATATTTGCCAATTATACATCAGACAAAGGACTGATAACCAGAATATACAGGGAACTTAAAAAACTAAATTCTCCCAAAACTAATGAACCAATAAAGAAATGGGCATGTGAACTAAACAGAACTTTCTCAAAAGAAGAAATTCAAATGGCCAGAAAACACATGAAAAAATGCTCACCATCTCTAGCAATAAAGGAAATGCAAATTAAAACCACACTAAGATTCCACCTCACCCCTGTTAGAATAGCCATCATCAGCAACACCACCAACAACAGGTGTTGGCGAGGATGCGGGGAAAAAGGAACCCTCTTACACTGTTGGTGGGAATGTAGACTAGTACAACCACTCTGGAAAAAAATTTGGAGGCTACTTAAAAAGCTGGACATCGATCTACCATTTGATCCAGCAATACCACTCTTGGGGATATACCCAAAAGACTTACTCCAGAGGCACCTGCACATCCATGTTTATTGCGGCACTATTCACAATAGCCAAGTTATGGAAACAGCCAAGATGCCCCAGCACTGACGAATGGATTAAGAAAATGTGGTATCTATACACAATGGAATTCTATGCAGCCATGAAGAAGAACGAAATGTTATCATTCGCTGGTAAATGGATGGAATTGGAGAACATCATTCTGAGTGAGGTTAGCCTGGCCCAAAAGACCAAAAATCATATGTTCTCCCTCATATGTGGACATTAGATCAAGGGCAAACACAACAAGGGGATTGGACTATGAGCACATGATAAAAGCGAGAGCACACAAGGGAGGGGTGAGGATAGGTAAGACACCTAAAAAACTAGCTAGCATTTGTTGCCCTTAATGCAGAGAAACTAAAGCAGATACCTTAAAGCAACTGAGGCCAATAGGAAAAGGGGACCAGGAACTAGAGAAAAGGTTAGATCAAAAAGAATTAACCTAGAAGGTAACACCCACGCACAGGAAATCAGTGTGAGTCAATGCCCTGTATAGCTATCCTTATCTCAACCAGCAAAACCCCTTGTTCCTTCCTATTATTGCTTATACTCTCTCTACAACAAAATTAGAGATAAGGGCAAAATAGTTTCTGCTGGGTATTGAGGGGGGGAGTGGGAGGGGGTGGAGTGGGTGGTAAGGGAGGGGGTGGGGGCAGGGGGGAGAAATAAACCAAGCCTTGTATGCACATATGAATAATAAAAGAAAAAAAAAAAAAGAAAGAAATCACTCAAAAAAAAAAAAAAAAAAAGAAGATCCCTGGGATGGGCAGCTGTTTGCAGGTGCCCACTCCTCTACATGATGGTGAAGGGGCAAGTGGGAACAGAGAGAGAAGCAGGTTGGAGAATCTGGAGTCTTGGAGTCCAGGCCTAGCTGCTGGACTGTTTTTGGATTTGGTGACCCCAAATGATCATCAGGAATAGGAAGACCTATTTCCTTCTAGATGAAAAAGAAGCATGATGTTAGCTAGTAGCTCGCACCTATAATCCTAGCTACTTGGGAGGCTGAGATTGGGAGGATCACAGTTCGAGGCCAGCCTGGGCAAATAGTTCACAAGACCCTATCTCCAAAATAACCAGAGCAAAATGGACTGGAGGTATGGCTCAAGTAGTAGAGCGTCTGCTTTATAAACTCAAGGCCCCAATTTCAAACCCCAGTACCACCAAAAAAATAACCAAACAAACATGTGCTGGAGGCATGGCTCAAACAGTAGAGTACCTGTCAAGCAAGTGCAAAATCCTGAGTTCAAACCCCAGTACTGGCAAAAACAAAACAGCACAACAAACAAAAACCACAATGTTTGTAAAGCACTTAGCACAGGACCAGAGGAGCACTCAGGAAGTGTTTGGTGAGTGGTGCAGGCACTGGGGGTCAAGCAGGTGCAGCTGGAATGAGCACAAGGCTGGCTGCCATCTGCTATGGAAATTCTAGATCTTTTGGGGCCTCCATTTTTTCCTCTATGAATAGGGATCCACAGTGTCAATCTTGTAACAGGCTCTGTGAATTTGAATGCTTTGTGGAGAGTGCCAGAGATTCCCTCCTCCCTGGAATGAAACTGGATGAGGTCAGGACCACAGGCCCACTAGGTCTAGGGACACTCGAATGAGGCCTTGCTTTCTAGCTGCCTAGGCTAGGCTGTCTAAAAGGACACCATCGCCCTCTTATGGTGGCAACCTTACTCAAGAAGGATGGTTGCCACACTTTATAGGCTCTAGCATCTTTCTCCTGCTAGGGAGGAGGGCAAGGTCTGGCTGCCCCTTACCTACAGGGCACTAGCTTTTATGTCATCGAATGCCTGGTGGGGTTGGCCTTCTTTTTTGTGTGTGGTATGGGCTTTGAATTCAGGGCCTCATGCTTGCTAGGCAGGTGCTCTACTGAGGCAGGCTAAATTAGGGACTTATAGGGAAAAATCCATTACATTTAGACTAACCATGCTTTGGTTCAGGAACCACTCACCTGACTGGGAACGGCCCTGGCTCCTCCCCCATCATTAATTATTGGGTAGGACTCTACTTGTTCTCCCCTTCCCTCAGGTTATCATAGATTTTAAAAGCACCTGAAGAGCACCTGGCCTTATCATACTCCTCTTTGTATTTCCCTTCCCTAACTTTTAATAAACTCCATTTATACCCACGTGTCCTGCCATGGATTCTTCCATGCGGGACAAGAATTTGGAAGTCCTGATCACAGACTGAACCAGCGCCATTAACACTATCACTTGCGCCACTCTGCCAGCCCCTTTTACAGTTGAGTATTTTTTGAGATAGGGTCTTTTGAACTATTTGCCTGGGCTGGATTCGAACCACAATCCTCCTGATCTCTGCCTCCTGAGTAGCCAGGATTACAGGTTTGAGCCACCAGTGCCCAGGGGGGTTGTTCTTTTTGACAAGGGTAGTTGTGAGCCTTGGTTAGGTGAAGGAAATGCTGTTCTTCAGGAGGTTCATGAAACATTTAGCCTAGCCAGGTCTCAGTGGTTCACACCTGTAATCCTAGCTGAGGTGGGGATGATCACAGTTTGCGGCCAGCCCCAGCAAATAGTTCATGAGATCCCCCATCTCCAAAATATTCAGAGCAAAATCGACTGGAGGTGTGGCTCAAGCTGTAGAGCGCCTGCTTTGCAAAGGGCTAAGCCCTGAGTTAAAAAAAAAAAAAAGCCTGAGGGATCTTCAGGTGGCAGTGACTTGAGTTACCTGATTTCCCGACCACAGCGTTTAAGGTTGGGTTTTCATCTAATCTTCTTCAGAATCCCTGCGCGTGGAGAATTATGCTTTCCAATCGGGGCTTGAGTTTGAAATTCAGTTTGCTGTAAACTTTGCAGGGCAAGAGGCAGTGGAGGGCAGGAAGAAGGGAGCAAGGAAACGCTCCTGCTCAACGAAGCTGAGTCCTTACAACGTGCACCACACACTGCGCTGAGTTTGCTGCGTGAGTGAATGAAAATGAAGATCTTTGTATTATGGGAGCTCTTGCTCTCCTACCAAACACCGCTGTTTTGCAATCCAGGCTCTCTCCCCTCCCCTCCCCCTCCCTCCCCTCCTCTCTCCTCTCTGCGGTTTTGGGGAGTTTGAACTCGGCCTCAGGCTTGAGCCAAGGCGCCAGGCCCGACTTGCTTCCTTAAGTCATTTTTTCAAAAGAAATGCTGGAGTGAGTCAGCTCACTCGGAACAGATCGTTATGAAAGAGCAGCAGTGAGAGGTATCCGGAGCGCTGTTTGAGGGTGGAAGTGAAGGCTAGAACCAGCGCCCACTAGGAAGCTATAAGGTAGGATATTAGGGCAAAGAGCTTTTCCTCTGTTCAGATAGTGTTTTCTGTAAATTCCACCTCGCAATCCTCCTGAGCTCTCTTATACAAAACATCAGATGTTGCCGGGCTCCGGTGCCTCACGCCTGTAATCCTAGCTACTCAGGAGGCAGAGATGAGGAAGATCGCTGTGCTGTTCGAAGCCAGCCCCAAGCAAATAGTTCTGGAGGCCCTATTTAGAAAATACACAACAGAAAAATGGGCTGGCGGAGCGGCTCAAGTGATGGAGCACTTGCCTACAAACATGAGGCTCTAAATTCAGACCCCAGTACCGCCAAAAAAAAAAAAAGTCAGATGTTAGCGACTTAGAGTTGGACGGAAAGAGGACTATTTTCTCAATAATATCTAGTCTTGGTAAACAATAAAGAGGATGATGATTACGAGACAATTTGGGTAAAAATTCCAACACTATACAACGTGAGAGTCTATTACTCTACAGGTGCTCCTTTGCCAATAGTAAACATGGCAACTCCGTTCCCTCCTTCCCTTTAGGTTAACCTAATGATCGCCAATAGTCAACATGGCCGCCAGACCGTGCGTTCCCATTGGCGGCTGCCCTGAGGTCCCGCCTCTTCCGGCTTCTCGGATAACCGGATGGCGTTGCCGAGCAGGGTACCCCGCCTCCCAGCCGAGCTGCGCCTGCGCAAGTCATTGGCGCCAAGATGGCGATGGAGATGAGGCTTCCAGTGGCCCGTAAGCCTCTTACTGAGAGCCTGAGCCGCGGTTCTAAGAAACACCTGGTGGTGCCGGGAGACACGATCACTACGGACACCGGCTTCATGAGGTATGTGTGGATTTGGAGGGGGGCCTTCGCCGCGGGGAGCGGTAGCGGAGTTTTCTGCGCGTGGCCTGCGGGAACGGAACTTGGGCCTCCTGTCTGTCCCCTTGCATCCAGGTTTCTGCAGACTCGGAGCACATCTACTGAGTATCTCAGTCGCCTGTTTTCCGAACCTCGTTCTTCCTGAATCTTGGGTGTTCCTTGTCTGCGTTTGACTCAGTTCCCCGAAACCTTCCTCCGACTTTCAGCAGGCCGGGACTTTCCGGTCTGCTGTCTGAAACCCAGATCGTTGCGCCTTCCTCCGGGGAGAACTGGGGGAGGGTTAAGAGCAGGGGGCTCTTAGTTTTCAGTTATGTGGGAGGGGGGCAGTGGGCGTTGCCGCCTTGGCTTCCTTCTTGAGTGCTATCCCGGAGCCAGGGGCTCAGGCTTTTTTTTTTTTTTTTTTTTTTTGAGACTGGGGTTCCGTTAGGTAGCACAGGGTAGCCTGCAACTCGCTGTCTAGCCAGGTTGGCCTCGAATTCTTCATCCCATTGCTCCTCCCTCCCGAGTGCTGAGATTACAGATGTGCCCCACACCAGGCAGTGGCTTGGGTTTGGATCAGTACCTGGGCTTAGGGCAGACATGGTGCCACGTGCATCCAATTATAGAAACTTTGCATATAAGAGCAGAACAGAGTTCGGTAGTTATGAGGGCAGGCTGTGGCGTCAGCCAGCCAGCCGGCTTCTAGTCCTGCTATATTGGTATTAGCTGGATTAACCTCTCCAAGGTCAGCTTCCTCACCTGGGAGATTGTGAGGCAAACAGTCACTATTTGGTAGGGTAGTGAAGATTAAATGAGATAATGTAAGAAAAAAAGCAAAATCCACCATTAATGCCACTGTCCTAAGCACTAGTGGCAGTTCACTTTTGGGGTGTGTGTTTTGTGCATGTGAACATAAGGAGGGGTGCAGTATTTATAGCAGTGCTCTTGAAGCTCTTAGTTTCAGGTTATTGGATGCTAGCAACCTTAGGATTCGAAAGCTGGTCTATAATAGTGAATTTAGTGAAAATCTCTGTCCTGGTGGAGTTTGTGTTCTAACAGGGACACCTAAGTTTTTCGTAATATTTGGTGATAAATGCAGTAGGAAAAAAGAGTGGAGCAGGGTAAGGGGACTGTGGTGGTGGTGGTGGCAGTAGGAGGGTTAGTGGAGGGAGGCCTGCTGGAGAAGTTGACATGAGCAGACATGCGTAAGATGACAGAGGGCTGCAGGCTTGAGGGCAGGAGGGCCTATGAGGTTTGAGAAATACATCTCTTTTTTTGTTTTTGGTGGTACTGAGATTTGAACTCAGTGCCTAATATTTGCTACCACTTGAGCCACACTCCCAGCCCTTTTTGCTTTAGTTGTTTTTTTAAATAGTTTGATGCCTTGGCTGGCCTGGACCACAATCCTATTTAGACTTCCCATTTGGTTGGGATGACAGACATGTGCCAACCCAACATGCTCTGTCGATCACATTGTTCTTGATGGGAGAGGTCACCTCAGGTGTGACATCAGTGTCCTTTCTTTGTGTTTTTATCTTGCAAATAGGGGCCATGGGACGTACATGGGAGAAGAGAAGCTGATCGCATCTGTGGCTGGCTCTGTGGAGAGAGTAAACAAGTTGATCTGTGTAAAAGCTTTGAAAACCAGGTGAGATCAGAAGGTGTGTATTCTCTCTTGTGAGTCTGTGTTGTATAACCAGGTCCTTTCTGCCTTCCCTTTCCTTGCATCCCCTGGCTACCTGCCTTGTCTTGCTGCAGTTCTGCAATTTTGAATGTGACTATAGGGGGGGTAGTGGAGGTCAGTGCTGTGTTGCTGACCTCTCTAAGTTTTACTTGCCTCCTCTGCAGTGTGAGGGGAGTAGCATGACCTACTTCAGAGGATTTTTGTTAGAATTCAGTGAAATGGTGCGTGTAGAGTACTTCGCACAGAGCAGAGTATCAAGAAGTGGTCCATAAAGGTTAGTTCCAGAGGGGAAGCCAGTGGAGCTGAAGGAATGAGCAAAGGGGAGGTGAAGGGGAGAGTAGAGACTGAGCTGGACAAATGGTTGGCTTGTCTGGTAGACATGGTGAACATTTGGGCTTCTACTTCCTGTGATCTGGGAAGCCAGTGGAAGTGGTGGAGCAGGGAATGTCTGTGATCTGACTTAGGTTTTTTTTTGTTGTTGTTTTGGGGTTTGAACTCAGGGTTTCATGCTTGCCAGGCAGGTGCTCTACTACTTGAGCCACTCCACCAGTCCTTTTTTTTGATAGGGTCTCATTTTTGTTGCCCAGGCTGGCCTCAACCTAGATCCACCTGATCTCTGCCTCCTGAGTGCTATGATTATAGATGTGAGCCACTGGTGCCTGGCATTTTTTGTTTGTTGTTTGTAACGTTGGGGTTTGAACTCAGGGCTCCGTGCCGATAAGGCAGGAGCTTTACTGCTTGAGCCACACGTCCAGTCCATTTTGCTCTGGTTATTTTGGAGATGGGGTCTTGAGAAATATTTACTCAGACTGGCCTAGAACCTTGATCTTCCCAATGTGAGTCTCAAGTAGCTAGGATTACAGGTGGGAGCCACTGGCACCCAGCTTCTGACTTAGGTTTTAATCAGATTTTTCTGGTTGCGGTGGGGAGATTGAAGGTAGACAGGGGAGGGTTTAGAGGAATGAATTAGGGGACCATATTCATCATCTGAAGTATTGGCAGCTTGGACTAGGGTAGCAGCATGGAAGTGGGGAAGTAGTGATTAGATTCTGCATATAGTTTTCTGAATTTTTTAATCACGAAAGGGTACTGGATTTTGTATTCTTTGGGTTTTCACTACATAGGACCATCACTTACTTGTGATAGGTGATTTGTTTAAGGTTAGTGAATGGAGTGAATCGAGATGGTTTTAGTTCTTCCCTTCCAATTTGGATGCCTTGTATTTTTGAATACATTTTAAGGGTAGAGCCAGAAAGATTTATTGATGGACTTGTCCCAGTGTGGGAGAGAGGAATCAAGGGTGACTCCAAGGTTTTTGGCCTGGGATCTGGGGAATGGAGTCACCATTTTACTGAGCTGAGGATGACAGAAAAGGGGCAGTTTGCTGTGGAGGAGGGGTGGGGTCTACTGGAAAGCTTTGTTTTGGGGTTGTTACGTTTGAAAATGCCCTCGAGTGATCCACATGGTAATGGCAGGCAGTAGAGGTGGAACAGAACCTGGGAGTGAATGCTGTCCTCAGTGGTGTTGCAAGGCCATCACACTGGGTGAGCTCACCACAGGCGAGAGAGGTGTGGGTGGAAGAAGAGTGGCCTGCAGCCCGGGCCTCAGTGTGGAGCACTTGATTTTTAGAATTGGGGACGAAGAATTAGCAGAGGGCCGAGCCACACAGGCAGTGACTGGGGAGACACGGCATAAGCCCCTTTGGATAGTGACCTGTCTCAGAATCCCCTTTCTCTTCCTTCAGCTGGTGCAGACCCCATCATGTCCTTCCAGAAAAAGCTCCTTAATTCCCATTGTTACGGAATTTAACAAATCAGGGGTTTTAGGCTACAGGAACTATTTGTCATAAGTGATTTGTTGAAGGATAGTTAATAAAGATTTATGTACATAGAGATGTTTTCAAGTTTCAATTTCTGAAAATAAGTCCAAATACCATAGTTGTATAAATTTGCTAAATGTGGGGCTTGAGACTCATCCTGTTCCTCAAATCCTAAATGGTGCTTGGTCTTGTAAGATAGCCTGTTCACTGATGGGTGACCTTCTGTTTATCTTTCAGATACAATGGTGAAGTAGGAGACATTGTTGTGGGGAGAATCACAGAGGTAAAGCCAGTATCATCGCGGGTAATGTAAGCTGGTGGTTTGGCGAGTGGGATGGTTATGCTGTGTGTAGCCATATGAAAAAGGTATTTCTTGTCTTTGGCTGTTGTGTGGCCTCTGACTTGTTATATTTGAAGTTACTGGTCATTTATGATGTGAGCTCCTGCCCTGCCCTGTGAGTCTGTGGAACATTTTTTTTTTTAAATATGCACAGTACTGGGACTTGAACTCAGGGTATCACGCTTGATAGACAAGCTCTTTCTCTTGAGCCATTCCACCAGCCCTTTTTTTGTGTTGGGTTTTTTCAAGATGGTGTCTCTCAAACTGTTTGCCTTGGGTTGGCTTTGAACCACAAGCCTCCTGATCTCTGCCTCCTGAGTAGCAGGATTACAGGTGTGAACCACCAGTGCCCAGCAATAATTTTCTTCTTTGTTTTGGTGGGACTGGGGTTTGAACTCAGGGCTTTAAGCTTACAAAGCAGGCACTGTACTGGTTGAGCTACACTTCCAGTCCATCAGGTGTGGAACTGTTTGCTTGTAGGTTCAGCAGAAGAGATGGAAGGTGGAGACGAATTCCCGGCTGGACTCAGTCTTGCTCCTCTCATCCATGAATTTGCCTGGAGGAGAGTTGGTAAGGATTCTGGGGTCTTAGAACTGTACATGTGGCCAGTGAGAGCTGTGGGGCCCTTTGCTCCACAGAGAACTTTGCTCTATGCTGAGGTTGGTCATGAAGTCTGTTGTCTGAGGTAGATGAAGACTTCTCACCTGGTCCTGGTCTCCCAACATAAGCAGCACCTGGAGTGTGGTAAGATCAGAAACAACCATGGAGTGGGATCCCAAAGAGAGCTGGGGAGAGAAGCTCTTAACTCTTGGGGCTAATAATTTCCCTTTGCTGCTGTATCAGCTTTGCACAGTGAAGGTGTTTCTTGAAAAGTTTTCTAGTTTTTTTGTGAATTGAATGGTGTTTGGTTATTCCAGATAGCTGCATGATATTTTGTACAATACCGTGATTCAGTTCAGCATATACGTACAGAGAGGCTCACTGTGCTGGGTCCTAAGACAAAGGAGATATGATTGAGTTCCTTAAAGATTTTACAGACTGGCTGGGGATATAAGATAACTCATTCATGCACCTGGTAGGAGGACAATAAACAAGTGTGTGGTATAAAAGGTGACTAATTTCAGTCAGAGAAACTCATAGGAAAGAGTGACACTGAAGTTGATCCTTGAAGGATGGAGAAAATTTAAATGAGTTCAGGGAATCTGAGCTGACGGGAAATGAGTGAGCAGAGATGCAGCCAAGCTGGAGGTCACTGTCTGTGCAGGAGCACAGGAGCTGTCATGGAGTAATGTGGCTGTCTCTTGTGTTTCAGAGGAGAAGGTCTGCAGAAGATGAGCTTGCCATGAGAGGGTTCTTGCAAGAAGGGGACCTTATCAGTGTATCCTGCGTCTTGTAGTCTAGCCTCCTGCTGCTTTCCTGGGGGCCTGGAAATGGGGCTCACACTGTCTTCCATGACAGAAGGAATTTAATCCTTATAGGGATCTGAGTCCTGAGTCAACTGTCTAGAGCTCTCTGTGGCCCTCTCTGTCCACTAACTCAGGAGGATGCCTCAGTTCTTTTTCAGATCTACCATCTTTCTGGGTTTTCTAAATCGTGGTTTCCTGGACTGTAGACTCAGGCTTTCCCAGTGATGTTAGCTTTTCCCCAGGGAGGAGAAAAGGTGATGTTCATATCAAGATACATCAGCCAAGGGGAGAGGTGAGGGCACACTGATGTCCTCTGGGCCCACTGAAGATACCTGAGGTGCACTGTTGCTGATGGGAGGGAAAGATGGAGGTATGGGGGCAGGAGGGCAGGTGACGTGACAGCAGGCTGCCGAATCTGCCGTTTGTTCCTTCATTACCTTGGCCAGGCTGAGGTCCAAGCAGTGTTCTCTGATGGAGCTGTCTCTCTGCACACAAGGAGCCTGAAATATGGAAAAGTAAGTTGGGCTCTTGCTATTCCAGTTTGTTGACTTGGATTTCAAGTCCATTTCCAATAGCTCCCTAGTAGAACCCAAGTGGTTGGATGGGCATGGTGACGCACACCTGTAACCCCAGCACTTAGGAGGCTGAGCAGGAAGATTTCAAGGCCAGCCTGGGCTACATAACAAGACCCTGTATCAAGAGAGCAAAAAGAAAAGAACCCAGTAGTTTAGCACTAAGGTTGGCATCCCATATGTAGCTTGATGGTGTCCCCAGAGCTTAGGAGGAAGAAGGTGGGGATTTCCATGGGTCAGTGGCATTGTAAAAGGTGCTGACTTTTATCCTTTCCTCCTGGGAAGACAGTTCTGGCAAAACTCCTCTGTTTGGTACTGTAAGGCTCTGCTTCTTTCAAGGGAGGCTCCGACCCAACCTGGGAGGCTGTTCCCAGAACAAAGGGAGGCGAGGCCTGTGACACAGGGCAGTTTTGGCCCTTAGTCTACAGTCAGTAGTTCAGCTAATATGATATTATTGCTAGGAAAGATTGGTTTGTCATCTAAGCCTCTAAATGAAACATCACTGCTTTTCTTGTATGAGGTTACGTTATCCAGCCTATTTATTTTTTAAAGAGCATGCTTCCTAAAAAATGTTATGATGTGATGTATTAGTCTCTTGGCTCTGTCTGGGTGAACCTCTTTAGTTTCTGAGAGGAATAAAAACCTCTTCCCTTGATGGAGTGGCTATGGCCAGCTCTGTTTACATACTTGAGGTAACAGGACAGTGTTCCTTGGCCAGTGGGGAGGCTGTGGTGCACATCCTGAGTGGTCCCAGCTTCTCTAGCAGCCTGCACACCTGCCTTAGATAGGAGGTAATGGTGACTGCAGAGGGAAGTGATAGAGTATTGACAGTCAGCTGCTTTTAGGATATATAAACAGCCTATATATCCAGAAATTCCTCTGCAAAAACTGCACACTTTGTATGTGACGAGCAGGAAGGGCACTGGTTTAGATGTAACTGGGGTGTGTGTTCTGTAACCGGCTTCTCACTCACTTGCTAATGATCCCACAGCAACCCAGCCACCATCTGTTTCTTTAGCTAGGTCAGGGGGTTTTGGTCCAGGTTTCGCCCTCCCTGGTAAAACGGCAGAAGACTCACTTCCATGACTTGCCATGTGGTGCCTCGGTGATTCTGGGTAACAACGGCTTCATCTGGATCTACCCGACACCAGAGCACAAAGACGAGGATGCCGGGGGCTTCATCGCCAACCTGGAAGTGAGTAACCCTTGCTGCTGTTCGTGGGCTGGAGTGATGCTGTCTCCACTGTGCTTTCTTTAAACTGTCTTCTGCCGCTCTTTTGAGAAGTGGCGGCGTTCAGTTTTGTTGTTGTATTAACTCATAAAGCATGATCCCATGTCTTGGTGGTTTGATATTAGGAGGCCATCCTTATGTACTTGGTCTGTGATGTGTAACATCACTTTGTGGTGTGTGTCTGTGTGTTACTGCTGTAGTCTGAGTTTGAGTTTATGTTGAGGAGTGTTCATACTGCCTTCTCTGAACAGATGAACTCAGTGGCTGGTTTGATCTTTGTTGCCAGAAACGACAGAGTTGCAGGGTAACAGCCAAAGAGGCACTGGAGAAGCCACCTTTTTTTCCTCTTTATTTATTTATTTTTTTGGTGGTACTGGGGTTTGAACTTAGGGCCTCATGCTTGCTAGGCAGGCGCTCTACCTCAGCCTGAAACCACCCTTTTTAATGTCCCTTGGCGTTAGCTGTTTGATTGGCTTGAAGTCCCAGAGTGATACTGTTTGAGTCATAATCTTTTTTCTGTGACTTCCTGGGACTGTTCGCTTATTTTGGTCCTGTTTGTATTTCCTTTCCCTTCCCTGTTGTGTCTCCCTCACAGCCTGTCTCTCTTGCTGACCGAGAGGTGATATCCCGGCTTCGGAACTGCATCGTCTTGCTGGTGACTCAGAGGATGATGCTGTATGATACCAGCATCCTGTACTGCTATGAGGCCTCCCTTCCCCATCAGGTGCTCCACTGGGCTTCCTTTTCCTCACTGCTCTGTGAGCTGCTTGTGTTTCCTCAGTCATGTGTCCTATATACATCAGCAGGACCTGGCCTGGGGGACAGCCCTAGTGAGCGTTGGACTGAGGTTTGGGTTGGGGGCAGAGGTGCCAGGTTGGACTACTCATTTATGACAGCAACCATCTTGCCCGTTCTTAATTTCAGCCATCTTTTTAACGGATGTGAAAATAGTATCTTTGTTCTTGTCACCTATAGCCCAGGGAATCTTGCTGATTATTAAGCTGGGTCTGGTGTATCATACCCTATAACACCTAGTCTCTGATCAAGGTGCAGACCACAGGAGGTTTATGTTAACCATGCTTAATTTCTGTGTGTGAGTTGGCTTGGTGGTCTGCTTGTGGTTAGTTTACAAAACATTGTACCATTTTCTGTCTTTTTTAGATCAAAGACATCTTAAAACCAGAAATAATGGAGGAGATTGTGCTGGAAACTCGCCAGAGGCTTTTGGAACAGGAGGGCTGAGGAGAGGCTCCTGAAGATGGGACTGTGTATCTCACTGGAGCTGTTTTTGGAAGTGGCCAAGAGTCAGTGGTCGAGGAAGATCTGACAAACTCATTACCCATCTGTATCACTGCCACAAGGCTGCCTCCAGCCCACAGGCCTGCGCTCTCTTGTTCTAAGACATCCTGGGTGGAAGTGAACGGTGCTTCTGGCTCCTTGGGTCCTGGCCAAGTTCCCGCACAAGGGGATGGTTTCTGGTCTTTTGGAGCACCCAGTTTCCCAGTCAAATGACCTCCCATACTGGAATAATATGGAGAATTCTTTGTCTTCCACTCACCATCCTCACAGAGTCACAAGGGCCATGAAATAGCCCCATAGAAAACATGGCATCCCTGACTCCCAAATGGTCTGTTTTGGCTTCTACTCCATCTCCTTTAAACTGCAAGTGTGTTATTGAAGAATGCAGTTGGTAAAATTAGCCCAGAAGTCAAATAGAAGAATAAAGTGGCCTTTTGCTTGGTTGGAATCTCATTTCCCATTGCATGTTCCTTGCAATGGTAGGTTGGAAGAATCCATACCGGGCTGCTTTACTTTGTCCCGCCTGTGAGGTCGGTTTGTAAGAAGCTGAGAGTGAGTGTTCTGGAGCCACTGTATGTTTGGGTGTTCTAGTAAACGTGGAGAAAACCCTAAGGAAAATGGAGATGGGAAAAGCAAAGCCATTTTCTTCCTGTAATTGAAGTAGTGATGCGTTAACTTGTGAATATTCTAGGGCTAAAAGATAAAAATAAGATAGTAAACTTCTGAGGAATGTTAGCATTCCTGTGCCTGTTTTTCTGATGACTATTTAAAAATGGTACTTGGCTCAGGTGTTGGGAGCATTTTTTAAAGGCACCATGTATGCAGCTACTGTCGTATTTCCCATCTGTGAAGTACTGAGGAATGCTTTGGTACTCTAGACTGTCTTCATGTTCGTTTGTGCTCCTGGGTTCTGGGTAATGAGTGGCTGAATACAGTTGGAGGAGGGCTCAGTAGCATAGCTGCCTTCAGGACAAACCTAGGACGGCTTCAGTGGTAGTAACTTTGCATTCTACAGTTTTGAAATACAGTTGGAGTCATTTTCATCACGTAGTATGTTTCTTTGTAACATTAGTTGATAGACTACTTTTTAATCTCATTTTTGTTTTAGCCATTCACCTGTTTTGAGGAATTTGCAGTCAGTTGAATATTCCATAGGCAATGTTTGCAACTTTAGGTCGGCTCACCTGTCATGTTTTTGAGAAGTTTCAGGCTGTATACTCTTTTTGTTGTTATTTTTGGTGGCACTGGGGTTTGAATTTGGCCTCACACTTGCAAAGCAGGTGTTCTTACCACTTGAGCCACTCCACCAGCATCAGGCTGTGTACCTCTTGAAAGAAGAAATGAACGGAATGAGGAGTGGGATTCATCCTCGCCAGGTTTCTCCCAAGCTGCAGTCCAAACTCTTTTATTCAGTATCTGCTGAATAAAGAATCTGCCATACAAAGATCAGAGTGCCTGCTTTCTGTGGCCCACTAGAGGGCGCCCTTGTTAAGTAATTCCAGCAGGCTGAGAAATGAGATAAGATGAAATTCTTACACTGTCACGGAGCCTTGCTTTATAAAAGTGAGAACAAGCTGAACCACTTTTAATAAAGTTTATATGAGCTTTAGGAGGTTTCTTTCAACATTGGGTAACATTTCTATCAGTCATTTGCTGGGTTCTAGATTGTAGTTTTAAAAGTATCATTCTACAGTGTTACACAAGGATTTAAAAGCTACAGTGGGTCTCTAGAAAAAAAGTCTGGCCTTGGAACTCACTTAAAAGTAGAAAATGAGATTAGAGACAAGGCTCTAAGTCAAGTGCAGAGGACCTCTACAGTAACTACCGTGACATATCCCTCAGTCTGAAACCAAGCAAGATCTAGTTTGACCTCAGGATAACTGAATAAAGTAAGTAAATATGGCTCCTGCTTCTCTGTGAAGAAACCAGTTCGGAGAAGTAAAGTGACTTGATAAGCCCAAGGGTGACTGAATCAGGAAGAGATTTAAGCTCTAGAGAAGTGTCATAAAACAGTCCTTCATAAAGGAAGGTTTGAGTGACTGAACAGGTTATGATCCAGAGTTTTAGCTTCTGGCATTGAGACAAATCTTGTTTGCATCATCACTTATTTTGCTTACTGCCTGTCTCCCTGTGTGCTGCTGGAGGATAGAGGCACCTCACTTTCCACCCCCTTGCTGAATCTCAACACCTAGGACAGGTGCTCAGTAAATGTTTGTTAAATGAATTGTTTAAGAAATGTGTATTAGAAAGATTGCCCAATTTTAAGCTAAATCAGAGAATGAAGAATGCAGATGTGGAGGAAATAATTAGGTGTTGCATACAAGTAAGTAAAATTTTCGAAAAGAAAAGTATTCAGGATGAGCCGGGGTAGATAATCTAGAGGGGAACAAAAACACTGAGTTTGAAGAGTGATGCTACAGAACTAAGTGCCAAACTATTACCATCTGAATCAGTAATCTGCCAGCCAGATTATTTTGTGAGAGTGAACAAAGCTAAACTAATTAAGATCTGAATTTGTAGATTCCAGTTCTAAGTGTGGACACAAATTTTCATATGCTTCACATTCAGTATCTCCTTGTGACTTAGGTCTAGTAATCGAAGTGTTATCAAAAGTAAATGCCATTTCTTAGTCTGGCAGAAATATCTCTAAGCATTTAGCTGAATGTACAACACTCAGTGGAGCCATGGTGCCCCCTGGCATCAGAAGCAATTTTTGAAGTTGTCTAACATTAGCTAAACAGTTATTTGGTACTGAATGGTACTGTAGAAAGACCATGCGTTTTGGAACAAGGTTAATCTGGGCTGAAGTACTGACCTTGTCACAGACTAGAGAAGAGACCTTCAATATGTCACGGGTCTGAATCTTTCCCATCTGTGTAGCGGTGAATATGACAAGCCTCATCGGGCTAGAGTGAGGATTAAGTGAGATAACGGTTCGTGAAAGGTGCTAACCGTGCTGAGTACAGAGCATATGCTGTGATGAACAGATCCCCTTCGAAATGGGTATATCCTGATGAGGTGCTCCATTGTAGGACATGGGGATAGGAATAGGGAACCAGGTACTTTCTAGTTGCAGATGAATTATGACAGGTGCAGGTTTGGTGCATTTAGGTTACTAGCTAGCTATACAGGCCTGTGAAACCCAGTCTGGGCATTTTTTTTTTCCCATCCAACGTAGAGATGTGTTTATGCAGATAGGTGTTCACCTTGAACCATTAAAGGTTCATTCTAGCGCAGACATCTATAATTTACCCTGGCATACCCTCTGAACACTGTTTCTTCAATGAGTGAGCTTCCTGATACCCCAAAGAGACAAACCATTGTTCCTTTGTGCTTGCGTTCTTAAGATTTCTTTGCTGGTTCCAATATTTATGCGATTTGGCGGGGGGGGGGCGGGGGGTGAAGGGACAAAAGGCACCAAATACCTTGGTTTGCCGGAGCAAGCCAAATTTTTTCTCCCCTGAAGAGGCTCAAGGAAGTACCAATTCCGGTTCTGGGAAAATCCAATCCGCAGTTTTCCCCTCGCTCTGGCTCTTCGCTGGTCTTGCAGCTCGCGCAGTGGTGAAGTTGGCCTCTCAACGCTAGGCGGACCGGAGTCCACCGGCTCCCAGGAGGCGGGGCCGCAGCTCAGGGGCCCGGATCAGAGGGCGAGAAGTGTCTGTGCTGGACCCGAGGGCGCCGGGGACCACAGCTCCCGATACGCCCCGCGGTGGCGCCGAAAGCGGTTGGAGGGCAGCTCTCGCCCTACTGCCCTCACCGACCAATGGGACGGAAGAGAGCGACATGACTCGGATTCCTGCGGGCCAATGGCAGTGCAGAGGAGGTGGGCGCTTCCTCACCGGTCACCTTGCGCTCCGAAAAGCCACATTTAAAAGGTCGTGCTGGGCCGGTCTCTCTCGGGTAGTGAAGCCAGCGCCGGAAGGTGCGGCGGCGTACCGAAAAAGCGGTGCTGGGGACTTCTCGGTCCCACGAGGTGGGCTCCAGACGTCGCTGGGGGCGGGATCGGGGGCGGGGCCTGGCCTCGTTGTGAAGCGGCTCGTAATCCATCATGGCGGCTGCGGGGCTCGGTGTCTATCCCTGAGCAGCGCTGGAGCCGGAACCGGTTCCCGGGTCCTGCGGCTGAGGAGCTCCTCCGTTGTCCACGGCCCTTACCGGCGGGAGCGGCTGGTCCCTTGACAGAGCTCGGGGATGTGACTGCTCGGCGGCGGCGGTGGCAGCGTCCGGGGCCGGGGGAGGGGGTGTCTGGGGCAGAGACCCCTGGGCTCGGGGCAGCTGAGGCGGCCGGGCCTCCTCCCCCCGGTGGCCGCCTTCGGGGCCGCGAGAGTCCTTCGTCCCTTACAGCCTTGACCCGGCTCTGGGACACTGGGGGTGGCCTCAGTTTCCCCTGACCTGGACCACCCCGTTTCTGAGGCGTGGAGAAGCGTAGCCCCTCGAGTAATCCCCCCTCTCACCTTTACGCCGCAGCCGCCCCTTGCTGTGGCTCCTGGCTCCACGGTTGGCCACGGAGCCTCCAGTTCAAATCCCCTCCCTGCTGTCAAGAGGCCTCCTCTGTCCCGGGTTGCTCCCACGAGCCTCTGATGCCCTGACTTCTTCCAATGTCGCCTACGGCCGCTTTGGTCTCAGCGCAGCCAAAAACTTCAATGCAGAGGAAAAGTCTGGATTGGTTTCACAGGCCTTTTAAAAAGCGGACTTAAAAGTTGCTGGCAATGCATTCCTTCTCGTCCGAGTGGAGGGCAAGCTCCGGAGAGTAGGGCAGGGAAGGGAGAGCAAAAGGAAATTTGTTGGAAGATGGAGAAACTAAGCTAGGATGTTGGTGACTTCCACAGGAGAAGTTCTGGAGAAGCATCCAAAGACGATCCAGGTTCCTTTATGCCTGGGAATCAAAATGATTTTGGTATAGTTGACACTTTTCAGCATCTCCTGTGAATATTTGTAAGTTTTTCTTCTTTAGGACAAACTGTTACTCAGTCCGTAAAATATACTTAAAATCAAGAAACTTTTGGGTAACGTTGCAGTTACAGTCCTTCAAATTGAGAAAAACTGGGGAAATAATTGGAACTCCTGTTTACGCATGTCAGCCTAAAACTCTGCTTTCTTTTGTCATGGAAGATGTCCTTCTGTGATTGACCTCAGTTACTGACTTGAGCAGATGTGGTGAATGTGAAATTCTTCGTACATTACCTTTCCCTTCTAAGCCCTTTGTCCCTTCTGGAAGATCTTAAACCCTCTTCTGGAAAGGGGTGCCTATCACTGCTTTATGGGGCAGCAGCCTGGAAAAGTTCTTGGGGACCAAAGAAGGCCAAGTTTGCCTGCCCTGCACTTTATCAAAGGAGCAGGAAGGAAGGAATCATCCAGGCATGGAGGACCACACTGCAATGTCTTTGTGGAACACGGTGAGTGCTTTTCAAGATTTCTGGTCATGTTTCTCCTTACCCATTCAGCCTAAGCCATCAAGGAATTTTCTGGAACTTGTGTCAGTTCCTTCCAGTTCTACTTGGTATTTTTTGTTACTGTAGTTCTCTCATAGAACTTTTCAGAAAATTTCAGCCTTTTTTCAAAATTTGTTTGGGTTGCTAATTTCTTGATTCCACTTATAACTCACTGTTGACCTTGGACAAGTAAGTCATTTTACTGTTCCAGGGCCTCAGTTTCCTGAGGATTTGGACTTAGGTGGTTTCTTTGAATCCATAGTTCTGTCATCTACTCTTAACTAAAGGCATGGACTCATCCCCTTTGCTGCTTTTCTGCAGAGAACTATGATTCTCAAGTGGTTTATGCTCCACAAAAAGTTAAGAGCCACAGAACCTAGTTCACTTTGGAGTTACATGGAAAAGTGGAGGGACAAGCAGCATTCCTTGTGAGCTGAGGATACACAGCTTCTACTTATTTTACTTTCCTTTCCCCTATTTAGAATGACATTTGGGGCAATAAGGGTTGTCTTTGACATTTTTTATGAACATAGTTGACATTTGGGTGCTGACAGTACACGTTGTCATATTGTTGACTTCCAGTGATTCTGTGTGCAGTTAAAGGTAAGGGTCAATTTAGACCAATATATGTGGCAGAGGCCAGCCAGGAACCAATTAATTAGGGTCTTGTTTGTGCTGTTACACACTGACATTTTCCAGCTGTGTACTTAATATTAAAATATCTTAAAATGTCAATATTAAAATATCTTAAAATGTCACCCTTTAAGCAAATGTAGGATGTGTGCACGTGGCACATACTTGGAAATTCAACCCTGAGTACCTCTTACCAACGGATGGCTGCAATAAAGAGAGGGCGCTTTTGGATGAACTTGTGTTTGACAGCTGAGGCTCTGCATCTCTGTAAATCTGGTACCTGGATTTTACTCTGCCTTGGGACATCGGTTCTATTTTAGCATTGGGTTTAGGCAGGCAGATGTGGCCATATGTTATAATCTTCCCAAATTAGTGAAAGAGGGAACCATGTGCATCTTAACTGTGACAGTGCTGGTGAAAATAGGTGCAGACTTTTTGGAGAGTTTTGGCTAAATGCACATTTCAGTGAACAGTAATCTAAATTCTAGGGAACCAGTGTGCGACAATGTTGTTCCCATAGGTCTCTGCTGCCCTTCAGGGGGCTGAGAGGCTACAACTGGTTTCTTACTGGTACAATTCTAAAATCTTATTGCTTCCTTCACTATTGACATTTGCACTAATGGTGCAAGGCAGGCATCTTAGCAGGAGTCAAAGCCCTGGCAGCTAACTGTACTAGTACCGTCTTATTCTTCGTGATACACACTCACTACAAGACAACAACAGAAAAATTGAAATGTGCTTTTGCTAAAGAGTAGCCTTAATGAAGCAGCAAGAATTCCTAATTTTATGAGCTCTTAACGCTTGTGTATGTATCTTTTTAATATTTCATGGGATCGAATGGGTATTGGGTGTAAGGTGCTTCAGCTGTGTACTGAAGGAAGTATGGTGGCTCTTTCCAGGGAAAGCACTTGGGTGATTATTTGAGTTGCAAACTGAACTAGCCACTGTTTTCATGAACTACAATTTTTATTCAAAACTGTAACTAACAACCTATGGTTATCTTTCAAGGAAGACAACTGGTAGTATTTGTTGCTGGTGATGAAATTTTAAGATGGTGTCAAGTACTGAGGAGGAAAATAACATGGAGAGTGCTGTGTGTGTGTGCGCGTGTGTGATTTTTTTTGAGAAGGTGGCATTTGAATAAGGACCTGAGGAGGGAGGTAAGGACAAGCCTGTGGAAGTGTGGGATAAAGCATTTCAGGCAGGGGGAGTTAGGGTGAAGAGCTCCCAGGCAGAGCTTGCTTAGAGTGTTCGAGGAACAGCCCAGAGGCCAGCATAGCTGATCTAGAGAGCAAAAGGAGGGTGTAGGAGCAAAATGGGAAGTGAGGAAGAGAATGCCTGCAGAAGGAGAGCCGGGGGCCTTGTTGGTCGTATTGAGGATTTTGACTTTTATGCATGTGGTTTAGGAAGCCCTTGGAGAACTTATGTGTGAAGTGGGAGGACCTCATCTCTGTTCTGACAGAATCTCTTGGAGCTGCTGGGGTCTGGGGTAGAGCAAAGGGGGAAGTAGGGTTCTGCGTTGGGCTTGGTTGCTCAGATCTAGATGGTGTTAGACCAGGGTGGTGGCAGGGTGGAGGGTCAGAGACACTTCATCGGCTCCTGGATTCGATATAGGGTATGGGGTATAAGGAGTTAGGAGTGGCTCTCGGGTTTCTGGACAGAATAACTGGAGGGGTAAAGTTGCCTTTTACTGAAGTGGTAGCTAAGATTTTTCTCATCTGCACCAGACATTTTCTTTGAATTTCAGGAGTGGTGTGTTGGTGTGGGAGGGATGAAGATCAGGAGCTTCTTTTGGACCGAGCTACATTTGAGATACCTGTCAGGCATTCAGATGGACATGTCCAGTAGGCAGTTAGGTCCACATGCTTGAATTGAGGGAAGCTGTCCGGGCTGGGGAGAGAAGCTAAGCGTCCTCAGAGTGGGCGTGATTGCCAAGGGCGAAGTCTTCACATGCACGTCTTCGAGTGTATGTAAGAGGACATGAAATTAAGATGTTACTTTTTTTTTTTCTTGGTGGTACTGAGGTTTAAACTCGGCCTCACACTTGCTAGGCAGGCGCTCTACTACTTGAGCCACTCTGCCAGCCCTGTTTTGTTTTGGGTATTTCGGAAATAGGGTCTCTCGAACTAACTTTGAACCTTGATCCTCCTGATCTCTGCTTCCTGAGTAGCTAGGATTACAAGTGTGATCCACCATCACTCAGCAAGATGGTACATTTTTATATAGCTAATTGAGTTTGAATTTTTTTGGGGAAAGGTGACAGTCAAGGTATTTTTTTTCTTTCCGGTACTGGGGTTTGAACTCAGGGCCTCATGCTTGCTAGGCAGGCACTCTATCACTTGTGCCACTCTGCCAGCCCTTTTTTGTGTTGAGTGTTTTTGAGATAGGGTCTCACAAATTATTTGTTTGGGCTGTCCTTGAACCAGGATCTTCCTCATCTCCGCCTCCTGAGTAGCTGGGATTACAGGTATGAGCCACCATCACCCAACTCTTGTGTATGAATTTTAAGATAATTTTTAAAATTATGGTATGATATACATCCAGAAAAAGCCACAAATGGTAATTGTACAGTTTGATGAATGAATGTCCCTATGAACCACTGTCCTGGTCAAGAAACAGAAAATGAGCTGAGTGCCAGTGGCTAATGCCTATAATCCTAGCTACTCAGGGGGCAGAGATCAGGAGGATCAATGTTCAAAGCCAGCCTGGGGAAGATAGTTTGAGAGACTCTATCTTGAAAGAACCCTTCACAAAAAAGGGTTGATAGGATGGCTCAGGGTATAGGTACTGAATTCAAGCCCCAGTACTAGAAAAAAAAAAAAAAAAAGCCTGATTTCCAATACTTTGAATGCACATTAGACATTCTTTTTGTTTTTTAGCTCAGATTACGGGTGTCTGAGCCACTGGCATCCGGCCACACAGTAGATATTCTTAACAGGGTGTTACTCTGGTTTTGAAGCTTTTCTTTCCCCATTTTTCTTTTAAGTAAATATTTAAAAAAAAAGTGGATGCTGGGTCATACTGGCAGGCATGTCCAACTTGATTAGAAGTGGCCAAGCAGCTTTCTGAAGCTACCGTATCAATTCATGTCTGTCAGCAGCATGTTAGAGGACTTTCTTGCCAGACCGTGACATTTTCTTACTTTTTCTCTTTTTTTTTTTTTTTTTGCAGTACTAAGATTTGAACACAAGGCCTTGCACTTGCTAGGCAGGTGCTCTGCCACTTAAGCCAAGTTTCCAGCCTGTCTTTTATTTTTTAATTTAAAATTTTTTATTTGAACTGGGCATAGTGGTGCATGCCTGTAATCCCAGCACCCAGGAGAAGGTGGCAGGAGGATTCCAAGTTTCAGGACATCCTGGGCTACATAGTAAGACCAAAACAAAAAAAAAAAAAAAAAAAGAAGAAAAGAAACCTTGTAAGTGTGTCTGGAAGGTATGTCTTTTTTTCCCCCCATGTGCAGGCTAGGCAGTCTACCATTGAGTTAAACCCCTTGTCCGGGTTTGTCTTTCTTGAAAGGCACATTTGATACAGTTGTTGGAATGAAAATAAAAAAATAAAAATGCTAAAACGAGGTGTGAGTAATAGTGGTAGGAATTCCCCATTCAAAACAAAGAATTGTTAAGTGGATATAATGTGAGAGAAAAATTTCCCTCATCAGTGTATCTTTTTTTATGTGATATTTGAGACTTTTTGGTCCAGTAGTGAAAACAGAGCTCCTAAAATACAGAATGGCGTGAGCTCTGCTAGCTGTGGCTGATAAGTTGCCCTTACCTCTGTGGCTCTGTTTGGCTGGGACACATGTGATGGTTAGTCGGTAGCATCCTGTTGGCATTGACGTATTTACAATTCTGCCACTGTCAAACTAAATGCATAGTGTCTCTTTATTTTTTCTTTTTTTTTAAATTTTGAGACTTTATTTTTTCTATGTATTTATACAGGTGTATTGAGTTATTTTGTTGACAAATCAGATATGATATAAAAATACATTCCTGCCAAAAATTATAACCCATACCTAATTAAGGAAAGATAAACCCAAGTGAGGGATATTCTACAAAATATCTGGCTTGGATTCTTTTCTTTTCAAATCCAGGACCTCCAGCATGCTAAGCAAGCACTCTATCACTTGAGCTACACCCCTAGCCCGTGGTGTGGCTTCTTAAAAAATGTCAAGGCTAGGGCCAGGTATGGTGGTGCACATTTGTAATCCCAGCTATTCAGGCGAGGATCATGGTTTGAGGCCAGGCTAGGCAAAAAGTAGCAAGACCCGGATGTTAACCAACAAGCCAGCAGTAGTGGCTTCCTGCCTCAGTCTCCAAACTACAGGGATTACAGGCATGTGCTGCCACGCCCAACTGGCATATCCTTTAATAGTAGGGCTGGAAGAGACCTGGAGGTTTGTTGCTTCTTGTTGCTCAGGTACAAAGTTCCTAGGCCAAGGGCTTGGCTGGTTTGTTATGTGTGAGTGCCAGTGGCCAGTGGCAGGGCTGCCCAGCACTCACAGAAGCCACAGCAGGTACCCAGTAGAGGGAGGAGAACAGGAAGCTCGGTTACCATGCTAGACTGCATGTTTTGACTGGGACCTTTGGGTTGTACAGAAGGGGACGACATCACCCCTGTCCTCAGGCATTTATTGTCTCGCATGGAGGAAAATGAGCCAGAACCCTAGTGGAAGAGCACAGGAAACAGGCCCACGAGTGCCAAGGCTATATGCTCCACCCCTTGTCAGACGGTGGACCCTTGCCCTTCACAGACCAGGTGTAAAGGAGAGGACGCAGCCATTTGACCTTTGCCCATTTCTGTTTATTGAGCTATGTGGCTCATTCTTAAGTCCACCAGTATTACCATGTCATGTATGTTCTGTTGCCTATGGTGTGGGCTGAACTTAAAGGCTGGCCATCCGTGAGGAGTATTGGCACTTCTTACCACTTAGCTTGTTTGCCCCATCTGCACTGGGTATGGCGTTGAGGAAGAATGCCCAGCAGTGCGTCAGATGGGATGCACACATAGCTTTCCAGTTACTCATCAGCACAGTGCCCTTTCTGATGTACTTCTGAGAAGTATGGTCCGCTGCCTAGGAGCTGAGGCCCGTTTCAACAAAAGCACTTCCTTTTTTCCTTAGGAAAGCCAGAGCCTAGCGCTTGATTCTCAGGTGATGGGCTGTGCATGAATTACCCAGTTTAGACAGCACCATCTCTTGTCATGACAGGAAAGTATTTGAGTGCTTTCTCTGGGCTAGGGCCTGTGCAGAACTCTTTACATATTCTTAAGCTACCAAATAGTGCCAGAGCCCTTAGTCCAAAGTGCAAGTCTAAGTTTGGGATTCTGAAGTTTAAAACCCTTTCATGGTTCCCATTATGTGGAACAACAACCTCCATTCAAAAAGATCTTAACAAATTTTTTGAACAAGATAATCTCATGTGTGTGTATATATGTATGTATGTATGTATAGCTATTATTATGTGCTGTTGAAACATTTGCATATTTATAAAGCATTTTTAAACTAAACAAATTTAAGAAGATGATATTTTGGGCTGGGGATGAGCTCAGGGTAGAGTGCATGGGTTCCAGCCCTACTACAGCCAAAAGAAAGAAAAAAAGATGGAATAAATTGTCATTTAAATGTTTAAAGTTTTATTTAATGTGTTACTAGTGTAAAATTAATTTTGTTTTTAAAAAACCATTATGAGAATAATATGACTGAATAGGCTTATTTTTTAAAACCTTGATTTAACATTAGCCATAAATCTATTTTAACATCTTCCACTGAGTTTATTCTTTTTGGTCTTGGGTTGTAATGGTGCTTGTGGCAGGTAGCCTCTTAAGAGTCTCACCTCCTGGGATTCCTGGCTGTTTGTAAATACCAGTTCTTTCTAATTTGGTCTGAAGTCTCTCTGTTGAGAATGGCTTAAGCAGGTTCAGGTGTTGTCTGTCAGGTGTGACTCACAGGAGACAGCATAACCAGGAAGCAACAGAAGCATTTTCATTACTGAGCGATCCCAGAGAGAAGAGGGCAACCTGCATGCGCCACAGGGTCAGTGGGAAGGGGGGAGCCCGCTTGGGGATATGCAAGAAGGAAGAGAGGGACCCAGAAGACTTTATCAGGGAGTTAGTGCGTTCTCCAAGCAGGTTTGGAGGGTGTTACCCAATTGGTGGGTTTAAAGCAAGCTGGCACAGACTCCTGTGACTGAGAGGTAGTCTGTTCAGCATATCGATGCAGTCCCCTTGGGGGACAAAAGGGGCCAGCCAAGCAGTCCACACCTAGCTGTCCCTTAGAAAGGGAAGAGTATTGACCTCCTTGAGGGACTGGGCTTTCTTGAAAAACATGTGGGGCTGTTGGAAACACCTTGCTGCATACAAATATGATTCCTTTAAATTCTAACAAAAATTTTGTTTTTTAAAACAGATTTCAGTGTTGGTAACATTCATTAAGTTTTTTTTTCTGCTTCCTCATGTACCAGTTTTTACCTTAAGGTTCCTATCACAACTCTTTATTTTATTATTATTATTTTTGGTCGGACTGGCGTTTAAACTAAGGGCTTTGCACTTGCAAAGCAGGTGCTCTACTGCTTGAGGCACACCTCCAGTCCATTTTGCTCTGGTTATTTTGGAGACCAGGGTCTCACAATTTTCCCGGGCTGGCTTTGAACCTCGATTCTCCCAATCTCAGCCTCCCAAGTAGCTAGATTATAGGTGTGTGTCACTGGCACCCGGTTATATTTTATTATTTTTTTGTGGTACTGGGGTTGAGCTCAGGGCTTCACGCTTGCGAGTGGTCTACTACTTGAGCCGCACCGTAGCCCAGTCACAATTCTTCTTGTCGGTGTAGCTTGTCCCACGACATGATGAAGGATTTTTGTCCTGAGGGGAGACTGTTATAAACCAGAGTTCACTGAGGACATAGAAGGATAAATCTGCCTTTCCTCTGCTATTCCTTTTTAAGAGAGGAAATTAAAGTCAGATCGAGGTGTCCTAATGGTGTCATTGCCAAAGTTTTGTATGAAGTGTTGAGGTTGAATGTTTTTCACCTCTCCGCTTTCATCTGAGACAAAGTTGGTGAGGAGAGCAGAAGGTGAGAAGGGTGTTACCCCTTCCTTCCAACCTTTTAATCTTCTGGTCTGTGCTTTCATGCTGGCCTGCCTAGTGGAACACCCTCCTGCCTTGATTTGTAGTTTTCTGTAGAAGGAAGGGGAAGAAACCTCAAACCAACAAACAACAAAACTACTTCCCTATTTCCCTCTGCCTCCCTTCTGCCTACATATACTGGCCTGTATTAGGAAACGAACTGCCCGATGGAGCGACGAGCGAGAGGAAGGTGACTTTCATATTTAGGTCTCCTCCCGAAGTTCTTTCCCCCATGTTTTAGCCTGTATTCTTTTGACCACAGACCTCAGACCTTTCTTATCTTGTGGAACTCCAGAATTGTCAGATTATTAAATTCCTGCTCATTTGATTGTGGCTAAAATTTTGTTTTTAGAAGAGAAAGGTGGACTCTCAGCAAAATTCAGATCAAATCAAATCAATCAATAAACAAAGTAGAGCTGAACAAGTAAGGCTTGACAGTGTGACCAGGTGTGTTAAACCAAGCCTTCCCAGCTGTGGGCTCTCCTCTGACAGATGCAGAACAGAAACCGAAGCATAGACTGTAGTGTGTAGCTAGTTCTCTTGTCCCTTGACAATTTAATGCTTCTGCTGCTTTCTCCTTACCAGAGAGGCAAGGTGACTTTAAATTATGGTTTTATCTGAATTCGAATGCCTGTTGACCACTTACTGGCAGTGTGACTGCAGAAGACACTGGCATTCACTTAGTATACACTAGTTGAGCACATCTGTGCTATGTGCTATGTTAGGTACAGGGAAGAGAGAGGAGGGAAGGAGGAAGGGAGGGAACACTGTATTGAGCAGTTTGCCTGAGACTAGGCTGTAAGTGCTGTTAATTCAGGATTAGCTATAAATCCTGCAGATTATATGTAGAACCCAGCTAGAAACAAAACGTTGGATTGAACTGTAAACCCTTGTTTTGTTGTTTTGCTAAAATGTTTCCTATGGGATGGTTGGAGTATATGCTGTAGCCATCTTTCCATTTTGGCTGCATGAAATGGGCTATCTGAGGGATTTCCCTGTTTGGGGGTCGGGCACAGCCTCCTCTGACCAGATGGCCACTCTTCTTGCCTCCGGTGATATATTGCTTCTTCAGGACAAAGTTGTCTAATCTCTAAATCTGCTGTTTCTTGTTTAGCATGCTTCATTTTTTCCGGCTCTTTCTCAGCCACCAAGTGGAGTTGGGACTATAATACATTGTGATTGGTTTGCTGCAGGTAAGTTTTGAGGTTTGTGAGTGTGTGTGGCTGCTAACCAATGTAGATTACACAGTAAAACAAACTTTTAATTTGCATGGATAGAGGGTTTATTGGAAGAACAAAAGCCTAGCAAATATACAAGCTTACTGAAGAAGTGGTGTTTTCTCCCTGTGTTGTAGGGATGGATAGTTCACCTTAAGACTTTCTGGGAAGCTGTCAATCTAAAGACATTTCGAGGAATTGAAGGAAGTCTGGGCCCATGCTGATTGTTTTGAGATTGTCTTCCATGCCTTCAGCCTCCTTCTTCGTAGTCATTCTGTTTGCCAGCGTCCTCCTGAGCCAGAGGAGGAACAGAAGGGTAGATTTCTCTGAGGGTCTTTTCATATAGGAGTTTTGTACCACACAATTCTTGAGTTTGTATTTGATGATGAAGTGAAAGAGGACTAACTTACATGTCTTTGGAGAATTCTTTTGGCTCTAAAGATATTTCATTCTCCCTTGTTACCCTGCTTGCTCTGATTTCATAACACAATGTGAATAAACAGCACTTGAATTTCATTTTACTCTGTGTCCCTCATGCCTGTTACAGGGGAGGATCAAGAGAAATTGATTAAAAAGCCCTGGGTCATGAGATGCTTGGTACGAAGTCATAACCATGGCGTGATTCTTGATTTCTGAGAGTGCTTCTGAGAAGAGAGGGATCCTGGACCCAGAAGCCCTCTGTAGATCTTCTGGGCAGGGCAGATTCTTCTTTTCTAGGGCTCAAGACTTGAATGCCTTGTTTTTGGAGGAGGGGTTATGTTCCTAATTTAACCTTTTTTCCCTAAGATAACTTATTTTTAAAGTTAGCAGGAAAATTGCCTTTTGATGTGCAGTTTTATGTATCTGAGCACATTTGTAGATTTGTATAACCACCACAAAATGTTCCCATAACCTCCATGCTGTCCCTTTGCTGTCATGCTCTCCTCCCCCACCTCTACTTTGTGACAACACTGATCTGTTCTTTTCAGTATAATTTTGTCTTTCTGAGAATGGTATGTAATTAACCTTTTGAGACTGGCTTCTTTGAGTATAATGCTTTTGTGATCCAACCAAATGTTGCATGTAATAATAGTTCCTTTTTTTTTTTTGGTGGGACTGGGGTTTAAATTCCAGGCTTAGTGCTTGTGAAGCAGGCGCTCTACTGCTTGAGCCATACCTCTAATCCATTTTGCTCTGGTTATTTTGGAGATAGAGAACTATTTGCCTGGGAAAGCCTTGAACCACCTCCTCCCGATCTCATCCTCCCAAGTAGCTAGCATTAGAGGCTCGAGCCACCCATGCCTGGCAGCTTGCTTCTTTTTATTGCTGAGTAGTATTCATTGTGCAAATACCCTACATTTACTTATTCATCTGCTGGGGAACAGTGGGTTGTTAATTGGTAGGACACTGGTGATTATGAATAGGGTTGTTATGAACCTTTGTGTATAGTTTTTTGTATGAATATACATTTTCAATTCACTTAGCATATAAGTTTCTTATGGCTGCTGTATAATATGTTATCACCAACTGGGTGGGTTACAACACGGTATCATTGGGCCAGAATCATGGTACCAGCAGGGTCTCACTTCCACCAGAGCATCTAGGGAGAGTCTCAGCCTTGCCTCTTCCTGCTCCTGGAGGCCATCTGTGTTCTTTGGCTTATGGCCTCATCTTACATCACTTCAACCCCCCACTTACATTGTTGCATCCGTTTCTGCTTTGTAGTCGTCTCTCTCTGTCTCCCACTTAGAAGGACACTCATGATTGTGCCTGGGATAATGTCTCCATGTCAAGATTCTAATCACATCTGCAAACACCCTTCTCTGCCATATGAGGTCGAATTTACTGCTTCCAGGAATGAGGATACATGTATCTTCTGGAGGATCACTTTCAGCCTACTATGCTTGGGTAAAGACACAGGCCTGGTATTTCTGGGTCATGTGGTATGTGTGTGTTTAATTTTTTAAGACACCACTGAACTGTTTTGAAGAATGGTAGTCATTTTATATTCCTTCCAGCACCCTCGAATGTCAGAATTCCTTGGTACTGTCAGTATTTTTAAATTTTACCCATTGTAATGGGTATCTTGTCATGTTTTTAATTTATTTTTCTCTGATGACTAATGAGGTGGAGTGTCTTTTCATGCAAAAATCTCATACCTTTTAATTTTCTTTTTTCTGTTGCTTTCATGAGTACGAGGAAGAAAGGCATGAACCGAATCACAACTAAAGGAAAGAAGAGTTATGTCTTACAGCAGAACTGTGTCGTGCAGTGTGGTACACTAACACATCGTACATCGCCTTTGTTTCACTTTATCTTGTCTGTTAGATTTCTTTAAAAAGATTGTCTGAGTTGACAATAGGCTCAGATTCTAATTTAAGAGGTGACTGTTCTATAGCTTTTTAATGCATAATAAAGAATCTGAATCATGCTTATTCTCTACCAAATCGTCTTTCTAAATGAAAAATCTTTTATATGCCCACTGTCGCCATGACTCAGGTATGGAATGGACTTGTCTTCTTGATGCTGTCAGGCTGCAGGTCACACTGGATGAATGTTGCTGTAGATCACTTTTAGGGACATTTAATAATCTTTGATACTAGACTGTAAGCACTAGCCACTTTTTCCCCCCCAAATTAGTGATTTATAGTAATAAATTGTGCTAAATTATTTTCTGGTTCTTTATTAAGTCCCACACAATAGCTTCCATTGCTTGACTTCTTATAGAGGCCCAAGAATTACTGTTCACTGAGAGATTAAAAATCTGCTCAGAAAGCAGGGCAGAGCAGAATAATGAACGGATGCAAGATAAATGCTTATCTTTATAGTATTATGCTATCCTTTTAGCATGATATTTTGGATTTGCTATAAATAAATGTTTATATTAAATATAGGTCTCCATATCTGACAGTTGAAGAGCCCATTAGTTAACCTGACAGTGGTCATGGCTCAGAAAACGTGATTACACGGCATTTGCTTGCTAGCCCACCAGGGCCATTGGCCTCCAGAGATTACAGGGCTTTACACTCCCTGCTGCTAGTTGCTGTCACAGTGTGAGTATGTTAACTTGGCCAAACATTTATTGCTTGTAAATATTTGCTTTTGCTCTTGTCCTGATGCTGAAAGCCATGTGACATTGGAGAAATGATTTAGCTGATAGGGAAAGATTGAGCCCCGCCCATCTGTGAAGTGGGGTTGATGATGCACTCTTTTTGCTACCTCCAGGGTGGTGAGAGGCTGGGTGATTGAGTCCATGAAAGAACTTTGGAGACTGGACACTGCCTCATGAATTTGTGGGATTGCTATTTCATGAAATTGTTGTTTCATTGCCAGGATTTGGGATGTGAGTTCTCTACTCTAATGCTAGTGCAATGGGTGAGCTTCTCACTTTCAAAATAAGGTCCAGTAAAGTTAGGTACTCAGAGGTTGGCTAATAAAGACTTTCATCACTGACTTTTCCATTTACTCATTTCAAGTTTTGACTGTTGAACAGTAGGGGTAATTTAAAATTAATTCTAAAGAGGGGAAAGCTAAAACATGCTTCTTTTCCTGTCCAGCTGCTTTTTTGGTTGGATTGGGGTGATTGTGGGAGAGTTGATGGTAGGGACAAAGTTTTATCCTTCTTTGAACACTTGTTTAGAAATATGCTAAACAGTACCATCGTGTTTAAGATGCGTTTATGGCACTCGAGGTGTAGGTCGGGTAGGGCCCTTAGCGTGCACAAGGCTCTGGTTCAGTCTCTAGTACTACAGAAACAAACAAAGCAAAACAACATAAGTGGTCTCATTCTCTACATGTTTTTAAGGTTTACATGTGTTGACACATGGGTCTAGGTCTTCATTTTAACTTCTGTGTAGTATTCTGTTAAATGATTACATTGTTCATATCCAGTCTCCCATTTATAACCAGCAAGGTCATGTCCGCTTTTTCCACTTTGACTGATAATGCTGCAAGGAGTGGCCCTCTACGTGTCTCCTAGCCTCTGTATGGGGATTTCTGTAGGGCAGTAGAGTAGGCAGGGTAGGATAGGCTCTTCTATGGTCAAACAGTCTCAAATCCTGATGCATAACCAAGAAGTTTATCTCATATGGGATGTTTCTCAGGACCCAGACTGATGGAGGCCTCTGGTCCTACAGCTGCACAGCTAGGATATAGAGCCTCCTTACAGCAAGGTAGGCTGTCAGGCAGGAGAGTTGTGAGCTGACCGACTTGTAAGTTCTCCAGGCCGAAGGGACATGTGGCCATTTCCAGCTACATCCACATCCAGATCTAGGTACAGGGTCTCACCACATCGCAAGGGACCTAGGCATTATAGTATCTCCTGTGTGTCAGGAAAAGGGAGGATTACCCACAAAGATGGTCACCTACAAGTGCCACCTTATACTGTTTTATACCATGTATGTGTATGTAACACACAGTGTTCTCCAAATTAGTTCATTAAAAATACTTTCTGAGTTTGGGAACCCTTCAGTCTAAAATTATAGCTTGGTTGTAGATCAAGGACTTTTAAAATCAGAAACACTAACAAGGCAGAAGGTGGAGTCTAGAGTCTTACACCTTAGGAGTTGGAGTCCAGTACAGCTACTTTTAAAAATTTGGAGCAGGGATTTGCTGCTGGTCTGGATTTATTTATTTTTATTATAGAGTATTAGATAGCTAACATTTGTTGGGAGGGGTGAAAAGCCAAGCTCTTGGTTGAGCTCCATGAATGATTCCCAAAGCTACCTCACAGACATGGGCCATTGAGGAAGCTGCAGCTGAGATGGCTCCAGCTGTACTATTGCTGCCATTGTAGGACCTTCCTGCTCCACAGCCAGGCATAGTCAGCCAGCACATAGATGGCCTGCACTCTGCCACTCAGCACCCATGAAGCAGGTCCTTGATTCTGCCTCAATAAACCAAATGCTTCTCCAGCTGGGCTTGACAGTGACAGCAGCAGCTGTGGGCTTGGCCTCTTGAGTCTCATGGGCTTCTTTCTTTATGCTTTTTTTTTTTTTTTTTAAATATAGTATATTTATCCTGGCCATCATTCCAAAAATGGTTTAAGTAATACCAAGAAAATCATCCCTTATATTTGATGACAGATATTAGAAAAGAGTGCCTTGAAATTACAATGGCTCTGTAATTAAGGTGGAAGTTTCCTTTTCTTGGCATTTTCCCATGTACTTGTCTCTGAGGCACATTCAAACACATGCAGTCCTGAGTTCTTTAGCCTCTGCAGTGTGAGAAGGGACCCTAGAAGGAGGATGGAATGGATACTGAGCCTCAGTCTCCTATTCACCCCAAATTCTTACCCTGATAATAGAGAGAGATGGATAGAGTTTAGAAAAGTCTCCAGACTGGAATTTTATGAACAGTTTACCAAACATACACAGATTCTTTTTTTTTGAGGGAAGCCTGTGCTTGTATTAGAGCCTCAGAGGGGGTGATGACCCAGCAAAGGGTAGGCACTGTTCTGAAGTCAGACAGACCTGGGTTTGAATCCTGTCTCTACTTGTGTGAGATCTTGGGCATGTTAGTTTGCTCATCAATGACCCATTTCCTAG
Source organism: Castor canadensis (assembly GCF_047511655.1). Taxonomy (NCBI): domain Eukaryota; kingdom Metazoa; phylum Chordata; class Mammalia; order Rodentia; family Castoridae; genus Castor; species Castor canadensis. Next base: position 5,931,620 of record NC_133398.1, on the reverse strand, counting down.
ATTGTTCTGGGCTCAAGTGTAGAGTGCATGAGTAGGAAAACCTAGTGTAGTGCCTCACCCCGAGCTAGTGGCTGCATATACAGGTCCATTCATTCATCTGCAGAGGAGGGTGCTAGCATGCACACATATTGCTGCCTCTGTCAAGAGACTACCTGGTAACTCCTACTCATACTGAAAACTTGAACTTCCTTTTTCACTTCGCTCCACTGTGTCCTCTGCTTACGGCTGTAGTGTTTATTACGGTGGTGCTTACTGTCTTGTACTTACTCCTAAATGTGGGTATGGTGTCGTATAGTATAGTGTCTGTTGCCTAGTAGATATTCAGTAAATATTAAATGAATGGATAGCCCTTGCCTCAGTTTCCCACACACTACGCAACTAACCCAGTGGCCATTTAATTCTTCCCAACTTTTAAGACAGTTTTCATCCTGGAACACACCAAGGTACCACTTGTTCCAGTATTGCTATAACAGAGGTTTTGCATTTCAGCCATTGAAGTCTGTTTTGTGCTACCTTTTTCTCTTCATCTTTGGGATTATCCTGACAATGTTTTAGACAAAATGTTTTGACAAAATAGAGGAGTGAGGGTTGTGGGAGTTTAGGGATGTTTTAATCGTTGCCACTTGTGGAATTATCTTCAGCTGTCTAAAGGAAGCATTTGTATATGCAGTGCCAGCCTGCTGCTGCCCTCTGCCATGTCAGCAGTGGTGGCTGGGTTCTAGTATGGATGACTGAGCTGTGTCCACTTCAGCTTGGCTATGAGAGGGTTTGGAAGTATGCGCACCAGGTGTTTTAAAAGAAAATGAAATCAAAGTTCCTTCTTGCTTTGTGCTCATAGCTGTGGAATTTGGGCATTGGAACCCTCCAACCCTCAGCCTGGGCAGAGCTTGTCACTACACAGTTGTACTGTGGAGAGGTGAGGGAGCGTTAAGCTGGGTGGAGAGGGCAGCTCAGAAGTGCCATTATGAAGAATCCTCTTCTGGCCCTCTGGCAGAGAGCTGTTTGGAGCCCCTTTTACAGAATAACTGAGGCTGGCTGTGCTGACAGAGCTAGGTGAGAACAAAGTCTCAGGGAGGCCTTGAGCTCAGCCCATCAGCCTCTTGGGAAGGGCTTGTGGACTCCTGGAGGAGGACACAAGTGAGGGGAAGCATTCAAACCCCTCTTTCCTGTTGAAAATCCAAATTTCATGGACAAGACTGGAAGAGGTTGATGGAGATGATGGAAAGCCAAGAAGCTGTGGCCCTGGAGGTGGGCCTGGCCCTTCTGCCCCTGGAGCTTTCCCTCAGTCCTTTAGCTATAAAACGGGGCCATATACCTTCCCTGAGGAAGGTATATGGAGCACATAGGCTGCGCCAGGCTCTCTGCAGGGTGCTTGATGTGTAATTCTCCATGCAGAGTGGTTAAGATCAGGCCTAGGAGTAGGACAGCCCTGGCTTTTCCATCTGTGAGGTTGGGCTAGTTATTGCAGCCAGTCATCCCGTTTCATTGGGTGGGAAGGTTGACCCCAGAGTGGAGGGCGTTCAGTTCGGCAGAGTGGAGGATGGCCTCTTCTGAGCTGTCTCATGGCCGAGGAACATCACACTCATGTGGAGAGAGTGAGAGCAATCCCCAGGATACCAGTATCTGCTGTAGTAATTGTGGGCCATGTGTCACGTGTCTGGGATTCTCCCGGGGGGGGGGGGGGGGGGCGGGGGATGGGGGGGCGGGTACACACTGGCTCCCTCTGTCCTCCAATAGTCCTGCAGTGCCTGCTGGTCCCACTGCTCATCTGGAGAGCTTGTGTTGGTGATAGAGACATGAGTGGAGCCCACAGCGCTGTTCCAGACAGGAGAGCTTATTTATGTTCCTTCTCCTGGGATACCTGGAGGTGTCTAGTTTTAAAGATTTAACCCAGTTAAGTGTGGTTAGTCACCATATTAGGTTTGGGTCACAGGCTATCTGGGGTTAACTGTCATTGCTTGCCTGCAGATCAAAGTGCTGTTGAGGTGGCATTTTAATAGCAGTGTTTATCTCAGTTCCCCCTCAAAATCAGTCTGGCAGCCTGAGACTTCCCCTGTGAAGGACTGGAACCTTGTCAGTTAGTGTCCCACTCCTCAGGGTCTGTGCTGGAAACTGACATTCACCTTGATGTTTACTCCTGGCCACAGGGCCCTGTTGCTTTCTTCCCATTCTCTTCACATAATCCCCTCCAGGCTTACAAGTGTCAGGGGTTCTTGACAGCAGAGTGTATTCTGATCTTTTCAAGTGGCTGCATAACTGGTTCCTGTGAAAAGTTCCGAGCATCTTTTCATAGAACAGTCAGGAGGTGTCAGTTCTGCTTGAGTGTTAGGTCAGTGCAGCCTTAGCATGTTACTATTCTACTTCTTATGGAAGAATGTTTCTCTTAGGCATTTTGTGGGGGGCTTCATTTTCCCTCCTTTGATGGCCATTCACAGTCGGTGTACCAGTGAAGTCTGATCATTGATGTTGGGCTGGGAAAGTCAGTGAATTATCTTTCAGGACTCAGTATGTAAGCTCATCAGTCCTTCTGTACCTTGGAGCTTCCCACAGTCCTTTTTCTTTTCCTTAGAAGGAAGGCCTTTGTTTTGAAGCATTAGTAGGACTAGAAGGAAAATGTTGAAACAATGCTGAAGCAATGCTGAAACATTCCAGTTTTAGTCAACTCCCCAGCACCCCAGAGGCAGAGGCAGGAGGATCCCAAGTTCAAGGCCCTTTCAGCAGACTCCTGAACAACCGTGCCCCATCACTGCCTTTAGTTTCATTGAGACAGTGTGGTCAGAGGACTCATTACCATCATTAACATTCTTCCTCCCCTGAAATAACTTAAATCTTCCTTTAGTAGGCTATCAGCTATTTCTTCTGATTCTTCAAAGTTTGTTTTTTAAATATGTGGGAAAGTCATTTTTTGGGGGGGGGGTTGGTTCTGGGGTTTGAACTCAGGGCACGTACTTACTAGGTAGGTGCTCTACCACTTGAGCCAGTTCACCAGCCCATCATGTGTTTTGGTTTTTTTCCTCATTATCTTCTGCAAATGAAAGTGATTTTATACTTACCACATTATAGAAGAAATGCTTATACTCTAAAAGAAAAATCAGAAGCATAGAAGAGATAGACAAGATAACCTACCACTGGAAATAGCTATGAATGGCAACCTCTGGATTGGCTTCTCTGCTGCTAACCACTCTCCTCACAGCTCACACAGGACTCTTAGTAGACCTGCTGGTTTTGTTCATTTACTTGTTCAAAGAAGCGATAATTGTGTTGTAAACCTTTTTCCATGCCATTGAATATACAATGGTTAATTCTTTATTTTGTGTTGTGTGCGTGGTGTGTGCTTTTGGGTAATTTGTAGCCGTTTCAAACTGAGCATTTACAAAGAATTAGTAGCAGTTAACTGTTGAGTGTGTACAACCTGCCAGGGAATTTGATTTGCTGAGCACTCTGAGGGATCAATTGTCTCTTCTCTGACTTGTGCAGTGGCCTCCCTACTTCTGCCTTTAGTCTTCTTTCTCTGCAACTTCCTTGTCATGCAGAAACCCGACTAATCTTCCAGGAAGGCAAATGAGATCATGTTGCATCTCTGCTCAGGCCCTCCAGTAGCCCCTCCTTTCATGTCAGCGAAAGCCAAATGTTTCTCTATCCCTGAAAGTGGCAAATTTGTTACTAGGAATGGTCTTTGCACCTGTTTCTAATTCCCCCACCCTGGCACATTTTGGTGATTGACAGTACATTTCCATTATGGGGGAAAATTTAATTTAGCAAAGTATACAAAAGAACATGTCATCCACAACTCTATCCATCCATTCTTAACTTTTTGATTCTTTTCATTTCATTCACTCTATTTATTCATTCTCTTTACACAGTGCCTACAATATACTGGGTATATCATATTGGTGGTAGCATTAAAAAAAAAAAAGTCATGGGAACATGGGCCAGGCCCTGGATCCAAGAGCTGTGAGCTGCCTAAGAATTCATGGCATTAGCACAGCCCATAAGGCAGGACAGGTTACCAAAGAAGACTGTCACATTTGATTGTATACTGTATATGGATGAAAGCAACCTGAGAGGTTTGAATAGAAAAAAGTAATCAAGTTAAAACTGCAAAACTAAAATTGAACCACCTGGGAGCTATGATTCCCAGAACAACTCATAATTGAAGATTCCTATTGTGGGAATGACTCCTACTTCCTGCTCTTGTACCAGCAGTGCCTCGGTGCAGCAGGGCCTTCTTGGGGAAGGCCCACTAGGGCTGGCCCTCCCAACTGCCAGTCCTGTGCCCCTTTGTGGTGGTGTTCCTTAATTCCAGGCTCCACCTATTCCTTCAGCTTATTTACTGTTTCTTACCTTAAAAGTAAATGTAGATGGCAATTAGTTGCATTTGCAGAAGAACAAATAAAAATGTTTGATTCAGACAATTTGGGTCAGTAAGTACTCCAGACTAGTTAAACCTCTCACTTTGCCCTAAATTGCAAAATAGTGGAACAAGCAAATATGGAACAACAAAAAGAGAACACAGGGAAGTAAGAATGACTTGAAGGCCCAAGTCAGCCTCTGAGCCCAGTGAGACCTGGATAGCCTAGTCTACCTGGAGTGTGTGGGTGGCCAGCTGTGCCCTACTCACCTTGCACCTCTCTGTCCTGGGCTCTTAAGGAGTCATAGTAGCCCTATCCATAGCAACTCTCTGTGTCTGCATCATTGGAAGTAGTTCAGCTCAGATACACTCATGGTATACACTTGCATATTTAAAGGATAGGAGAAGCCTGGTGTGGTGGCACATGCCCATAATCCAGCAGGAGAATCATAAGTTCCAGGCCAACCTGGGCTGTATATTGAGATCCTGCCACAAAAAAAAAACCCCAAAACCAAAAATAGATAGATAGAAAAGATTGTTGGAATAAATCTTTAGCAGTTTTAATGATTCTTAGTTTGTAGTTTATTTCATGGGAGGTCAGCTTATTTACTCCAATCTGAGCCACTGTGCATCTTAAAATGTAATTATACGCAGAAGGAAGGACGCTTATATACACTTAACTGTGGTCAGTGAGGGGCATGTCTATTTTCTATGCACAAGCAACCCAAATGACAAAAATAAATTGGCTTAAGTGTGAAAAAGTTTAAAAAGATGGAAAGAGTCCTGTCATGTTGGTGTGCTTAAATACTGATATGCTAGTAAGTATTCTTTCATCAATATTTAATAAAGTTACAAACAGGTTAAAACAACAACAAAAAACCAGTCATGGTTCTTGCCCTGGTGAAGTCTACAGGGCATTATTCCTCCTATGGAGATAGCTGCTTTATAATAGGTAAGAACTTAGGCTCTGAAGTCATACTAGCAGGATTTTAAAATCCTGGTTCTACCCCATCAAGCTGTGTAACTGTGAGTTAGTTACTTACACTCTGAGTCCCATCAGTAATTCTGGATAAGTCATCTTAAAGTATGGTGGCTTAAAATAATTAAAAAAAATAACAACGGTGGGTCAAGAATTCAGAAGTGGCTTGGCTGGGTGGTCCCTGCTTGTCATTGCTTACGAAGTTGCAGTCAGATGTCATCTGAAGACTCAGCTGGGACTGGGCATCTGCTGCTTCTGCTGCTTACCCCAGGGCAAGCAAACTTGAGCTGGCTGTCACCTGGAGTTCTGCAGTGTAGTAACCTCTCTACAGGCAGCCTGAGTGTCCTCACAACAGGGCAGCTGCTTTCCCACAAGAAGCATTCTGGGACACGAGGCAGAAGCTGTGCTATGTTTTCTGACCTACCTCAGAAGTCACCCTGTTGGCTCTGTACAAGCCAGCCCTCATTAGTGAGGGAAGACACTCAATAAGCAAGTTAGCTGGACATCATTGGGGACCATTTGGAGGCTGGCCACCCAGCTGTCTGTAAAATGAGTTTCGTAATGGTCACTCAGGCCTTGGTTTATGGTGAGGATTCAGTGTTAAATTAAATGAGAAAAGGCCTGGTGCATTGAAAGCCCTCAGAACATCTCAATTATGATTGTGTTTTGCTGTTATTCTCCCTCTCCCCCTGCCAGCAGGAGGGAGGGAGAATGGGTCTAGTAGGTCAGGGACAGGGAAGGTGATGCCACCCTGAGGAGAGCTTCTTAGGCAGGCACAGGTGGGAATGCTCAGGCCCAGAGGCAGTGAAGGTGATAGACCTGGGTGGGGTAGTGTCCTGTGAGAGGGACACACAGAGGCACACCCTCTCCCCTACCCACTCTGCCAGTTGTGCACATCCCGGTGTCATTTAAAGAGGTTTGTTTTCCAGGAGTGCAGCTGAGCTTTAGTGAGGGGAGGAGGAGATGCAAGCCAGTTTTCTGGTGTTTCCTCTTTGAAGGAAGCTTTCTGTACTCTGTGACTGCCCAGCACTTTTAGGTGGTTCTGTTGCATCAGCTGGAAGGAAACAAAGGTGTGGGTCTTGTGGTTGAGCTGATCTCTATTTTTGACCTCCACATATTGAAGGTTCCCTCTCCCACGGCAGGGGGCTGGTGGGGGGAGCTATGCTTTGCTTTGTGTGTTGCAACCGTGTATTTAGCTTCTTTTGCTTATTTGTTTGTTCTGATAAGTGCAGCCAGTGAATTTGCTGTGAAACACATTTCTTGCACCTGTTGGCACCTGGTTTTCTCTGGCTTATTGTCTACTTGTAGGTCAAGTATATTGTGTTTTGTGTTCTCCATGTCTTGGGAGTAGAATGAGTAGTGTGCTGAAATGCCCATCTGCTGACCAACCAGCTACACGGAAGACTGAAATTCCACCACCTGTTTGGTTTTGACCAGAGCTGCTCATTTTCAGAATTTGTTACCTTGTCAAGATGACTTTTTATACTAAATATGAATGATACGGTTTCCCCTGGACTTTTGTAAATTATATGCAAACGTCAGTGCATTTATATGTTTTGATTCTTGTTTTTGGGATTATATTTTTTTGGCAAGGAGGTCCATAGCCTTAGCATCTTCTCAAGAGGCTTTGTTATGGCCACAAGGGGAGGCTATGGGGCAATGATGGCAGTGCTCCAGCCAGCAACCTGGAGACACCTGGCTACTGCTCTCTAACCTTCTCTAAGGAGGAGGAGCACTGTACAGAAGGGTAGAAATCTGATCTATGTGAAAACCCATGACTTGTGTGTTTAGCCTGTGAATTGCTATCCTAATCCTCTGTTAAGAAACAAGGCAGTCGTTTGCTCTTTCTCTTTCAAATCTTCTTCATGTTCTGTTTTTGTACATTTCTGTCATTTCTCTAGAATATATTTCTAGAAGTGGAATTTCTTCATCAAGAGAACAAACCCTTTTACAGGCTTTTGCTCTTTTGTCAACTACGCTTTTCGAAGGTGTATCAGGCATAACTGTACTGTGCATTAACAATGACAGATCAGTGTTTATTTCTTTTGATAAAGGAAGATGTGAAGGTCGTTGGGGACACAGAGCCACAGCTTTTGTGTGTCTAGTCTGTCCTTTAGGACCCCACGACCCTTTCTGCTCTCTTTTTACACCAGAGGCGTAATACTTTAACACTTACTGAAAGTTTGAAAGTTAGGGAGAATCCAGTGGGGCATAATAGTCTGGCAGGGTTCCCTAATCCTGGGCACTGACCAGGATTAATCAAACTAATCACGCAGTCTGGCTTGGTGGAGAAACAGCTCATCAGCAGAATTGGGTAAAGAAACAGTCACCAGGCAGGGTGCTGGCCTCATTTTGAGTGCTTCCTTGAGGAGGAAAGATAAAGCAAAGAATTGGGCAAATTCATTAGATTGCAATTGGTGGAGTGGAGAGCAAGTGGGTGCAGGTCAACCATCACCCACGACCAGTTTCCCAGGGCTGCTGAGAAGCTTCCGACTGTGAGGGGTGCAGGGCTCGACTGTGCGTTGGTGCTTTTGGAAGAATGTGGTCGTGGCATTCCCCAAGAACATACCAAGCACACTTGGTCTCCTCCTGTGTCCCCTGCGGGGATGACACACTTCTGAGTAGGACCCTGAGAAAAGAATGGCAAACATGTAGCACAGGGTGGCTTCTGATGGGAAATCCAGGTGACGGGGTGTGGCTGTCAGGATTCCAAGGAACAGGTGTGTGTGCCCTGGGGTTTGACAATGCAGCAGGTGCTTACAGGGTTTGCTCTTCCAGCTAGTCTTCTTCACATTCTGGTCCTGGTCTGCTTTTGATGGCTTTAAGACCTGAGGAGAGGCTGACAGTTTATGACTAGGGCATCCAGGACTCCCCCTTTGCCCTCACTCCCACATCCAGTAGAGCAGTACCTTCAGAATGAATCTGCCTCTACCCCCAATGCTGCCCTGTTGTTTGCTGCCATCACCTTGGTCCTACCCTCTTATCTCGGCTCAGAAGGACTTCCCAGTCTCCTCTTATCATCCATCTGGGTCTGCTCACCCTCTGCTGGCAGAGACTGGGCCTCCTGAACTCCCATCAGCTCTTTTCACTCCCTAGGCCTCTGTCCACAGAGAGCAGGAAACACCCATCTCCTCTCCCAGCCATGGGGCCTGGGGCTTGCTTCCTTCTATGTCACCTCTAACAGTTCACTGCCCTTTTTTTTTTTTTTTAATTCTGTGAGTGCTTTTTCCTGTTAGTGCAACCCTGGACCCTGCCCTCCACTCTACCCTGTGCTCACAGCAGACCTGTTGCTGCCTCTTTTGGGTTCATACAGGGCCCAGACCACCAGACACCTTTTCAAAAAGATCTTCTCTGCTGACCCAGTGCACAGTACCTGCGCACCCAGACATAGGATTGCCTGCCAGCATTTCTTTATCTCTTGTCCTTTCGTTTCTTTCACTGTCACGTGAAGTCATCTCATTCATTCATTGATACAGACTTTTGTCTCTTATACTACCATGCTGGCGTGGGGTGTCCCTTAAAGATCCCATTCTTCTAAAGGCTCAGAATGCTTGAGAGTCTGACCTCAAACTCAATACCAAGTTGTAGTTCTGGAGGAGCTGCAGGATACATGGGAAAGAAACACATTTGACTCCTTAAACCTGTCACAGCCTCACTGTCCGTGTGTATGCACACACAGTTTCTGTCTGTGTCTCTCTCAGAGACCCAAGCTATCCTTTTTTTTTTTTTTTTTCCTTCAGGGTTTTGTTTTCTATTTGTATTTTCCTCCATATCTTTTTTTTTTTCATTTTTCTTTTATTATTCATATGTGCATACAAGGCTTGGTTCATTTCTCCCCCCTGCCCCCACCCCCCTCCCTTACCACCCACTCCGCCCCCTCCCTCTCCCCCCCCTCAATACCCAGCAGAAACTATTTTGCCCTTATTTCTAATTTTGTTATAGAGAGAGTATAAGCAATAATAGGAAGGAACAAGGGTTTTTGCTGGTTGAGATAAGGATAGCTATATAGGGCATTGACTCACATTGATTTCCTGTGCGTGGGTGTTACCTTCTAGGTTAATTCTTTTTGATCTAACCTTTTCTCTAGTACCTGGTCCCCTTTTCCTATTGGCCTCAGTTGCTTTAAGGTATCTGCTTTAGTTTCTCTGCGTTAAGGGCAACAAATGCTAGCTAGTTTTTTAGGTGTCTTACCTATCCTCACCCCTCCCTTGTGTGCTCTCGCTTTTATCATGTGCTCATAGTCCAATCCCCTTGTTGTGTTTGCCCTTGATCTAATGTCCACATATGAGGGAGAACATCCAATTTTTGGTCTTTTGGGCCAGGCTAACCTCACTCAGAATGATGTTCTCCAATTCCATCCATTTACCAGCGAATGATAACATTTCGTTCTTCTTCATGGCTGCATAAAATTCCATTGTGTATAGATACCACATTTTCTTAATCCATTCGTCAGTGCTGGGGCATCTTGGCTGTTTCCATAACTTGGCTATTGTGAATAGTGCCGCGATAAACATGGGTGTGCAGGTGCCTCTGGAGTAACAGTCTTTTGGGTATATCCCAAGCTATCCTTGAACTTGTGATTTTCCTGCCTCAGCCTCCCGAGTGCTGGAATTATAGGTGTGCACACCACCTTTTTTTTTTTTCTTGGTGTTGGAGATTGAACTCAATGTCTTGCACATTCTAGGCAAGTGTTTCATCAGTGAGATACACCTGAACCCATTATAATAATTTTTTGCCCTGCCCCTCCCCCCCAATAATTTTCTTAAATGGATTTTATCCCCTAAAGCCATGCCTTTGCACATGACAGCTCTCCCTGTAATAGAGTGGCTGCTGCTTCCTTAAGCATGTCTCCTAAGACAAGAGAGCTGGCTTTGGACACTCCATCTCTGCATGAGCTGCCTGGGCTTGCAGGCAGTAGAGCTTGCAGCCTCCTCTTCCTGTTTCCCTTTTGATGGAAAGAATGGTGGCAGGGATTTCCTGGTGAACGTGTGAAATAATTCTTACTCTGCTAAGTATACAATTTCTCATGTGAGGCTTGGTGTGAACTTCGTGTGGCAGCAACATGGAACTTCAAGAAGTTTTTCCTTGGTGAGAGAATTCCCCTTTTCCCCTCTGTGTGTCCTCAGTCTGACAGAGTAGAAGGGTAGCAGCACCAAGGAACAGAATCAGGAAGCTTCTGCCCAGGGACCACCCTGGTCCATCTGGGCTGAGAACTCCCTGCTGCCCCCAGAGCCCTTGCATCAACCCCAACAACCTGATCAAGAGGGTTGCTGCTTGTTAGAGCCAGTAAAGAAGAGTCAAGACTGTCCGACGTGGTGCATTGAAGTGTTCCATGTATAGTAGTCCTTGTTGAAGGAATGGAAGATTGCCCTTCCCCTGGGGCCTCATCCATACCAGACCTGTTCTATAGGGTCCTCGGGAGAATTCACTCAGGCCTGTGTGGGAACCCTAGCTTAGAGCAGTTGGATGACTTCAAGTCAGTGTGGCTGCCGTTCTGTGCAGCCCTCAGCAGCTGTCAGAGGTTGAGGCAGTTTCATGGAGAGTGGTGTGGAGAGGTGACCAGTGTTCAGTGGAAAAGCAAGGTATTACAGCCGGTTCATAATGCAGAGGAGACCGGGGCTGGAGATGTGTCCAGGGCCTGCCCTTGTGGTTCTCTCTTGGGGAAGCATGCTTCACTCTTTATGTCCCATGCATCTGTAATTAAGCAATAAATCCAAGGAAAGAATAGTGCTTGCTGTATAGCTGGATCAACAGGGTAGTTGTAAACTCACTGAAGGCCAAAGGTCTAGCTAGAGTGGGCTGGTGATAAAGAAAAGCAGCCCGAGCAGTTGTTGTTTAACTTTTATAGAATGAACTTCCTGAGCTTCTCAGCGCACAGCCAGTATTTAATCTGGAAGGGCAAACTGTGGCCCTGGTGTTTTATTGTTTTATTTTGTTAATTTTTTAGTCATGTTTATTGAGGTTTACCTCATGTACAGTAAAACTCACCTTTGTTAGTGTGCAGTTCTGTGAGCTTTGACGAATGTACACAGTTGGGAAGTTACCACCACATCCGGGACACGGAACAGTTCCATCAGCCTGCAGCTTTGTTTGCGCACCCTCCATACCCATCCATCCTCCACTGCCAACTGCTGGCAGCCATGCATTTTCTGTCCCAGAGGTTCCATTTTTTCCAGAGCATGTTAGCAATGGGACCATGCAGCCTGTGACTTTTAAGCCTGGCTTCTTTTTCATTCTTTTCTTTTTTAATTCGTGCATTTTAATTGTACAAAGAGACTTCCATGATATTTCCATGCATGCATACAGTGTACTTTGATCAAATCTACTCCCTTTGTTACTCTTTCTTGTTCTCCCTCCCCCACCTTAAAAACAGTTTTTTAATAGGTTTCATTTTTCTGTTTTCATACATGTGTATGAAATATTTTGATCACTCTGTCTTCATGCTCTCCTTTCACTCTCCCCTCCCCCATGGTTCCCACTCAAATACTCCCCCTATTTTACACTCATATCATTCTTTCTTTTTTAATGGCTAGAGCCTACATGTGAGAGAGAACATGAGATATTTGTCTTTTTTAGTCTGGCTTATTTTACTTAACACGATTTCTACATCCATTCATTTTCCTGAAAATGACATAGTTCTATTCTTTTTTATGGCTGAAAAATACTCCTCTGTGTGTGTGTGTGTGTGTGTGTGTGTGTGTGTATCACTTTCTTTATCCATTCATCTGTTGATGGGCATCTAGGCTGATTCCATAGCTTGGCTATTGTGAGTGGTGCTGCTTAAACACGGGTGTGCAGGTAACTGTGCTGTGTGCAGACTTACACTCCTTTGGATATGTGACCAGGAGTGGTATAGCAGGGTCATAAGGTAGGTTTGTTTTTTGCTTTTTGAGGAGCCTCCATACTGATTTCCATATTAGCTACACTGATATGCATTTCCACCATCAGTGTGTAAGGATTCCTTTTCCCCTAGCACCCTCCCCAACATTTGTTATTGTTTGTTTTCTTGGTAATTTACATTCTGACTGTGTTGCTCTGATTTGCAGTTTCCTTACGGCTGAGGATATTGAGCATACTTTATGTGTTCATTGGCCTGAGCCTGGCTTCTTCCACGCAGCATAATGGGTTGAGAGTCATCCACATGTGGCAGGATGTTCCTGCTTTATGTCTGAGCACTGCCCCTGGGATGAACGTGGCAAAGTGTGGGCAGAGCCTCTAGGATTAATGTGGCACAGTGTGAATGTGCTTCATTACACTGGACATAGTGCAGTGTGAGCAGTGTCCCTGGGATGGGCATGCAGTGTGTGCAGTGCTCTCCGGGTGGACGTGGCACAGTGTAAGCTGTGTCCCCAGGATGGACGAGGCACTGTGTGATCAGTGTCCCTGGGTGGGTGTGGCGCAGTGTTTGCAGTGCTCCCCGGGTGGATATGGCACGACAGGCACAGTATGAGCAGAGCCCATAGGATGGATGTGGTGCAGTTTGTGTGCCCATGCACCAGCTCCAGGCCAATGCTCCAGGCTTTTTCATAGTGGCTGACTTCTGGCTTTTGCCTTTATTTCTGCCTGCTGTGCCTCTTTATTTTTTAATCCTGGAAGAGTAGTTAGATTTATTATATGGTCTATTATTTTTTAAATCCTCATATAGAAAGAATTTTTAAATTCAAATTACCTGGAGGTTTTATATTTTTATTTATTTGACACATACAATGTTTATATGTGCCAGCTACCTTCTAAATACTGCTTTACAAATATTTATAAACTACTTAGAACAGTTCTCAAGCATACAGTATGTGCTATGTGTGTGTATTAAATAAACCAAAAATGGAAAGTTTCCAAATACTCTGTATGTCATGTAGCAAGAGAGGAGCTGTGGGGTGGCACAAAATGACAAGAGACAGGGCTACAGACCTTCTTAGTGTCACTTTCCCACCTTCCCTTTCCTCAGGAGCAGTCTGTGTCCCCTGGGTGATTCGTTGACTCTTTTTTTTGTAGGGGGGGCGGTGTTGAACTCAGGTCTTCACGCTTGCTAGGCAGGTGCTGTACTTCTGGAGTTACACAATTCATGGACTCTTTGTGGCTCTTACTAAAATAGGAAATGAGATTCAGAACTGAACTCTCCTGAAGGGAACAAATAATGTCATTAATCAGAACTTGAAAGTTTTGTCATTAAAATAGAAACTAACCTATTTGGAGTGGTCTTTTTTTTTTTTTTTTTTGTGGTACTGGGGTTTGAACTCAGGGCCTTACGCTTGGCAGGTAGGCACTCTGCAGCTGGAGCTACTCTACTAGTAGAAAGTTCATAGGCTGGCCCTTAAACTATAATCCTTCTGATCTCTGCCTCTAGAGTAGCTGGATTACAGACGTGAACCACTGGTGCCTGGCTAAAACAAACTAACCTGCTTTAAAACAGCCTATAGAACAAGAGTGTATTTGTTTGTTTTGCATCATATTGGACCTGGATTCCATTTTCAAGTTAACACATTCTATTGGGATCTATATTAAAACTGTACTAGAAATATTCACCACATGGTGGCGCTCTCTTAAAAACCAAACAAAAAATTACTGGTCAGCATAGACTGTTAGGCATGGAGTTGGTTAGAGGCAGCTGGAGTGCCAGTTTATGTTCTGCTCACATTCATGCCATAACATTTTGGGGGAAAACAGGGAAAAAAAGGTCTTGTTATTTTATTGGCTTAAGTTATGCAGATATCAGAATCTAGGAACAGTTGTTCTTTTTATGCAGTGTGACACTAACTGATGCTGTTCTTTTTAGATATTACAAATATCTGCACTTAGAAATCTGTGTATCTAACAGGTAAACAAATACAGGAAGCCCGCCTTGCTCATGGATTTAGTGTATGTGGTTTTGACCAAGTGCAGTCAAAATAAAGAAATAATCAGACACAAAACTTGTCATTTCTTTTTTTTGTTTGTTTTAGTGGGACTGGGGCTCGCAAAGAAGACACTTTAGCACTTGAGCCACACCCCCAGTCCATTTTGCTCTGGTTATTTTTTGGAGATGTGATCTCCCAAAGTATTTGCCCAGACTGGCCTTGAACCTTGAGCCTCCCCATCTCAGCCTCCCAAACAGCTTTGATTATAGTCGTGAGCTACCACACCCAGCTCAACTTTCAAATTTCTACACATGCATTTTGGAGCTTGGATGATGTGGAGAAGCTCTCCATCTCGAGTTATCATTAGTTGTCTTTAGATTGTTGTGCAATCTGCTAAGTTTTTCCTTGCCTTTATTTTGTGAAAATATACCTCCCCAAAAGCAAAAGTTTCCCAGAAAGCAAGGTAAAAGTTATGGTAATTCTCCCCAGCCAAAAGGGGCACATAATGTGCTTAATTGAAGTGATAAGGTGAAAATTTGTCTTCAGCAGAAGTTGGGTGGCGTTGTGGGAAAAATGAGTCTAGAATCCCAGGGACTGCACTGAACGCTGTGCATGCTGAGCATTGTGGTTTTCATCAGGGGCGGCCTCCTTGGAACTGTAGAGCAGTAGCTTCCAAGAATGTGCTGTACATCTGCGAAGAAGGTGTTGCAGGCGCTTTGCCCTCAGACACTGCCATTTAGAAAGCATGCTGCCCGGGACCACAGTCGAGAACAGTCTCGTTGTGGACTCACGGAGCACAGTGTGCCTGCCGTTTGGTTCAGGACAGAGACTTCTGGGCAGTTGTGTGACTGGTGGATGTTAGTTGTGTGCATCAGAATCCCAGGCTGGCTGGCCCCAGTGTGTCTTTGGGAGGGAGAGGGGACATCTCCCAAGCATAGTTGTTTGCCTGAAGGATTTCCAGCCCTGCCTGTGTTCATTGACTGCTTCACCATGTGTTTACTGGTTGTCCACACAAGTGCAAGTGCTGTGGCCCAGAGTTTCAGGCGTCAGATAGAGAAGATGAAGCGCATGAGTGCAGAGCTCAAATGCTAGGCAATACTGGGTCAGCATCAGCAATGAGAGTGGGAAGAATTGCAGTAGTTGTGGTGGGTAGGTACATTCCTGGAGTCCCAGCATTGGGGAGACTGAGGCAGCAGAACGGCTTGAGATTATGAATTCAACGAAAGCCTGGGCAACATGGTAAGACCCTGTCTCAAAAAAAAAAAAAAAAAGCACCAGGCACAGTGGCTCAAGCCTGTAATCCTAGCTAGGGAGGCTGACATTGGGAGGATCATGCTGAAGGCCAGCCCGAGCATAAAAAGTTCTCAAGACCCCATCTCAACCAGTAGTTGGGTGTAGTAGTTTACACCTGTCATCCCAGCTACATGGAAGGCTGAGATCAAGAAAATTGTAGTCCGTGCCAGCCTGGGCAAAAAAAGCCAGACCATACCTCAAAAATCACCACAGCAAAGGGGCTGGAGGTATGGCCCAAGTGATAGAGCACCTCCCTAGCAAGCACAAAACCCTGAGCACCACCTACTCCTAGTAGTAATAATAATGATAATAGTAGTAATTTTTTTAAAGTATTTTTTTTTTTGCAGCACTGGAGTTTGAACTCAGGGTCTCATGCTTGCTAGTGGCTTTACCACTTGAGCCACTCCAGTCCCATAATAGTTTTTGAGAAGAAAGATTGTGGCTCACGAGGATGATTGGTTAGGGACGAGGACGGGAATAGTCTTTGGTGGGAACAGATGAGGGAGAGGATCTGGGGATCTGAAGAGGCCTGGGTAATGGGGTGGCATTTCCCACTCCCAAACCCTGCTGTTGTAAGGAGGGGAAACTACAGCAGGAGATACAGAATCTGGGCAGAGGAGAGGCAGGAGCAAGGGCATGGGGAAGCAAAATCGGTGCTTAGGTTACAAGCCTCCCTGTGTTCATCTAAGGGCCACACTGTGAGAAGACTTCCGGTGAGATGTTTTCTGCACTGTAAGTCAGTTTTCATTTATATAAAATTGTGGAAAACACACAGTCATATATTACCTACACTTCTTTGCTTGGCATAGTTATTTTAAGATTCACTCATGTCATATGTGTCAATAGTTTATCCCTTTATATTGCTTAGTGCTATTGAACCACACATAAACATACATACATATGCCATGATTTATTTATTCACTGTGCCAGGCACTTCGTTGTTTCCCTTTTCTAGGCTACTACAAGGAAAACTGCTAGAACATTTATGATGAAAGATCTTTAGGAGTGGGAGGTCTGGGTCATATACTAGGCATCTATGAGACTTAGGACTTAAATGCTGTTGTAGGAACAGAAGACAGTCTTGAACCCGTGATAAACAGGGAGTTGGAACTGAGATCACTACATAAAGTGTTGATGACAGAAGGACCATACCTCTAACAAAACAGTGGACTAGGAGGGATGCACACCCTGGCAGAATAATAAGAGAAGTTTGCTTGACTCAGCCTTCTCTTGGGAGGAAACGGAAATCCCTCTGGATCATTTTTCTCCTTGGTATGCCTTTTTTTTGAACTTTGTTTCAATTGACCCATTCTGTATAGTTTGGAAAATTACAAGAAGAGGTTATTTTAAAGAGATTCTGCATTGCTTGAGTTCCTGGTGAGCTGGCTGAAGTCCCTGTATGTCCTCTGAGTGATACCTGCCTTCACTCTGACCTTGGCCTGGGATTCCCATAGCTCAAGCTTCTTCAGCCATAAGCTCAAATCCCAAACCCTAAAACATGAGGAAGCAGTCATACACAAGAGCAGAAAAATGAGCAGTATAGTTTTAGATATTAAAATGATAAGGCTGAGAATATAAAATAATGGCTTAAGACATTTAAGGAAATAAAATGTGAAGTTGAAAATAAAGACTTTAAATCCTATGAAGAAAGAATTAGAAAAGAATTTAAAAAGTTGAAAAATATAATGAGTGAAATTGGATGGTTTAAACAGCATGTTAGTCCCTGCTGAAGAGAGAGTTAGTAAATTAAGAATAAAGCTAAAGAAATTACACAACATGTAACAGACAAAAATGAAAAAAAACTAGGAAAATTGAACCTATAGAAGTGGAGAACTAGGGCTGGGCATAGTGGCTCACACCTGTAATCCCAGCTGCTTGGGAGATGGAGATAAGAGGATTGTGGGTCAAGGCCAGTCCAGCAAAAGAAACAAGTTATTGAGACCCTATCTCAAGCTGAGTATGGTGGGACACATCTGTAATTATAGACACAGAGGAGGCAGAGGGAGGGAGATGGCAGTTTCAAGAAAAAAGCATGAGACCCTGTCTATCTGAATAACTAAAGCCAAAAGGACTGGTGGTGGCTCTAGTGCAGAACACTTGCCTAACAGGTGGGAGGCCCTGAGTTCAAACCCCAGTACCCCCCCCACCCCAAACAATGGAGAACTGAGTGAAAAGCTGTAAAAAGGATCAAAGGATGACAATAGAGATAGGTGAGAGGCAATAGTTGGGAAGATAATGCTAAAATTTTTCCAAGAATCTTTCAGATTTTGGAATCAGAGCAGATCTCAAGTATAATGTAAAAAAACAAAAGCAAAAAACAGCTTGTCCAAAGTGACAGATAATAGGTCAGCAGAGACAGAGGGAGATCTTACCCAGGAACGCTGTCGGACTGAAAGGAGGCTTCATTCTCTACAGCTGCCATGGAAAGCAGAGGGCAGTGGCAGAATATCTCAAAAGTGCAGTTTAGTAATGAGGACATGACAAATGACATCTTATTTTTTATTTCTTTATTTTTTTGGCAGGGCTGGATTTTGAACTCAGGGCCTTAACACTTGCTAAGCAGGCACTCCACCACTTGAGCCACTCCACCAGCCCAAATGACATCTTTAGATTAAAAAACTAGAGTTTTTACCTCCAACAGTCCCTCACAAAGGAACTTTTATACTCTTAAAAAAGAGAAGCTGGGCGCTGGTGGCTCACACTTGTAACCCTACCTTCTTGGGAGGCTGAAATCAGGGGAGGATTGAAATTTGAGGCCAATCTGGGCAAATAGTTTGTGAGACCTCATCTTCAAACTAACCAGAGCAAAATGGACTGGAAGTGTGGCTCAGACAGTTGAGCGCCTTTGTTGGCCTGGAACTCAAGGTGCTCCTGGTTCAATTTCCCAAGTGCTTGGATTACAGGTGTGTGCCACCACACCTGGTAGAAGGGCACATTATCCTTGATCATTTAATGTTGACCCTCCTGAATCTTAGCATTTCCCCCCTCCTTGGTTTTGGGCGATCTCTTTGACTGTTCTATTTATTTTCTACAAATTTTTATTTTGGCAGTCATCTTTTTAACAGGCAAAGTACTTTCTTATTTTTAAATCTTCTTCATTAGCACCACACCCTGGATTTCTGGGCATATATATAATCCTTGAGTCTCTCTGAGGGCATGAATTGGTGTTTTATTTTTGGATTCTCTCGTTTCCTAAATTATCTGTCTCCTCCAGAGTTAGATAATCCTTACCTGTGGTCATGTTCAGTGATGCTCTACCTTTCCTGAGAAGCCCAGCTCCTGCCTATCCCTGTTTGGATGCACTGGGGGCCCTGTGTGTGGGCGCGGGTTGCAGACCAGCTGGTTGCGTCATTGGTCTAAGAGTGGGACTTTGCATTGGGACCTTGCATGGCCTTGGGGCCTTCCATTCTGCCCTTTAATTTCTTTGGTGAAGACCCCTTACTGGGCTGATGTCTGGGTACAGAGAGGTAGGTCAGGTATGTTTTGGCTGTCTTCCATTTTATTCACTCACATGTGACCCCCACTTTTCATCTTCATGGCCCGTTAATCTTCCATTCCCCTTACCTTTTTTTTTTTTTGGCGGTACCGGAACTTAACTCAGGGCCTTCACCTTGAGCCACTCCACCAGCCCTATTTTTGTGAAGAGTTTTTCAAGATAGGGTCTTGTGGAACTGTTTGCCCAGGCTGGTTTCAAACCCCAATCTTCCTGATCTCTGCCTCCTGAGTAGCTAGGATTATAGGCATGAGTCACTGGCGCCTGGCTCTCCATCTTTTTTTTGAGACAGTGTCTTTCTTTGTAACCCAGGTTGGTCTGAACTCACGATCCTCCTGCTTCAGCCTCCCAAGCGCTGGATTATAGATGTGTGCCACCATGCCCAGCTCCCACTTGCCATCTTCACGTTTGTAGGCGCCCTCTGTCACCCTTGCCCCGTAAGACACTCTCACCTATGATTTCTTGTGCACTGCTTTGCAAACGATGCTCACCTCTCCACCTTCAGAGCCCCTAAGTACATTGGAATCTCTCTCTGATGGCAAGGCCTTCCTGTTCTCCCACTGCTTAGTTTACGCCTTTCTTAATCCTTTAATGTAACTTGAAGGGGTCACGCACACACAAGCTCAGTCCACCATCTTGACCCAGAATCCCAGAGTTGTCATTTTAGTTCCTGATTATACAGCTACTGTGAGTGGAGAAAGCACAGGTCACTCAGCCAAGTGGACAGTAACCTCGCAGGGAGCATTGTTTAGAAGTGCTTAAAAGTCTCAGGGTTTGCACATTTGCCACTTACTCTTGGAAAATTTAAAAAACATTTATTGTGCCTTGGAGAGAAGAAACTTTCTAGGGAACTGAGAATCATGACTATGATGAGAACAATCCCATCTTCCAATCAGTTTCTAGTTCATGTTTACATAATAGTCCACTGGTGTGAGGTGATAACGGCTTTTGGCCCAGGTGGCTGCCAGGTGAAGGAAAGCTGGTCTGCAGTTGCAGCAACCCCACAGAGATGTCCCCACAGAGATGTATGCACGACTCCTTACGATGAGCCCAGTGGTAGCTATGGCAACGAAGACCAACGGAGGGAGAAAGAAGGGGATCCTGGAAGAGGAGCAGCACATTTCACTAACAGTCATCCCTCATGATGGCAGTGCTGTTTACTATAGAAATTCCATCCTCTTTTGCCTCTTTGCTGCCCCCTGCCATTGATGTCAGAGCTTGCTGATGTGTGGCACACGTCAGCAAAGCTTGAACAAAATTGGTTCTCAGCTGGAAGACATGAAGGGCCTTGAACTGTTTACTCCTGTGTACATTTAGCCCTGTTATGCTCGGGAGAGGGGCATCCGAATTTAGAGAGAGACATTGATTAGCCGTGGTGCGTGTGATGGAGAAATGCCTTGAGCAACCAGACAAAACATACATACCATGTAAGCAATTTGTTATTTGGGTGGGGGGTGACTTTGGGTTTAAAAAATATGTCATACTAATGTCATACTCTTTGCTTTTTCCTATACTGGGGTTTGAACTCAGGCTTTTACACTTGTGAGGTAGACAACTGCTTGAGCCACTCCACCAGCCAAAAAATGTCATATTTTCTATGCTTTTAGGAGGCTACAGTTATAACAGAGCTCTGGGGAAGTCATATTTGTTCTTGAGGAACTGCTGGCAAAGCCTGAAATTTCCTTGAGCACTAGAGGTTACATTATCTAAGATATTCTTGCCATTGTATTTTTTCTGGTTTTTTGTTTGCTTGTTTGTTTTCGTGGTACTGGGGTTTGAACTCAGGGCCTCATACTTGTTAGGCAGTTGCCTTACTACTTGAGCCACTCCACCAGCCCCTGCCATTGTATTAACATAGCCACTCTGCCTTTTGGCACCATGGAAGCCTTTTATAATTTTAGTGTTCTCAAAAAGAACACTGTGAAAATGATCAGCCCTAAATGCGACCCACTTAAAGCAAGCACATTTTATGTTGGTGCTTCCTCTGGTTTTGGATTGTCTGTTTAGGAAGGACGAAGTAGCACCTTTTGGGAATGTGGTAGACCAGGTGATGCTGCAGTTACCTGGTCCCTCAGGTAACCATCAGGTGCAGCTTTGTTTGCCTTCCTCATGATGATGGTGGGCTGCCTATACTGAGCAATCTCCAAATGATACCTTTTGCTGCTGTAGTTTTTGAATTCTGCTCACCTCATATCAGTACTTAAGACTTTCATCTCCTTTTTTTGCCTGGCTAACACCTGGCAGGAACTTTCTTTTATTTAGATACACAAATTTAGAGGAGGGAGCTGCAGATGTGTGGGATGCTGAGCACTGGAGATGTTTGGTTGGATTTCTTGCTTCCATTCTTTTCGTAGCATATGACTGAGTCCCAGACAGTAGAGTGGACTTTGAGTGGGCATGAAGAGAGAGATGAGTTTCCAAAGTTAAGAAGAGATTTTTTTTTTGTTTTTTGTTTGTTTTTTGGTCATACTGGGGTTTGAACTCAGGGCCTTGTGCTTGCTGGGCAGGTGCTCTACCACTTGAGCCACTCCACCAGCCCTGTCTTGCATTGGTTGTTTTCTGAAATAGGGTCTTAGGAACATTTGTCCGGCTGGCTTCAACCTCAATCCTCCTGATCTCTACCTCCTGAGGAACTAGGATTACAGGCATGAGCCACCAGTGCCCAACAGGAAGAGATTTTAAAAAATGGTCAAGCCGTTTTCCCATGGAAGAAGGTGATCAGGCCCTTCCTCCCTTCCTGGCCCCGCAGCTCTGCAAACAGGGCCTGATGGATCTGCTGGCCCCAGTGCCGGCTCTTGCCTGGATAGGTTCGGTCTGTTTTGAAGCTGTGCAGAGAACCTCACTTGCGTCATTCTGAAGATGCAGTGAGTCAGTGCCATCCCAAGGGAGCAGTAATGGCCTCAGACAGAAACTTGGAATGAGAAACAGCCATGGATTTAAAGACATAGTACTTTCTTCCTGTGACTTCATTTGGTTAGGGTGAGATTGATTCACAGAAAACCCTCCTTTAATGGTGGACCTTACACACATGAGCAATGACTTTTTTCATCTTCACTTTTCCCATTTCAATAGGACATCCGGTTGGTGCTTGGTCTGGGAGGGTATTGTTAAAATAATTCTCCACCTCACACCCATTCAGCATGGGTCCTTTGTCCCCTTAGCATGTACACACATGCTCCTCAGCTGCTTAAGACTTCTTGAGGGGAGTCTTTAAATGGTTTTCCTCGGGCCTTCTGGACTCTCAGCTCTATTAACATGCATTTGGATTTTCAAAGGAGAGCTGCTAGAGGAGAATCTTCCCACCTAATTTGAACCTTTGACCAAGTTTATATATTCTGTTTCAGCCTGAGTTTCAAATTGGTATCTTTTAATAGAACTTCAGATAACATCTTACTATAATATACTCCTAGAGGATTATCCAAATTCCTACTTGAAAGTATGTCTTCCATATTAGCAAATTTGCCAGCTGCATTATTATCATTAGTGTGTTCTAAGAGTATGTTATTTTGGCTTATTTTGAGATTAAAGAATTCCCAGTGGCCTTTTTCCCCTAACCATCTTAATCTGTCATGCTTTTTCCCTCTTCTAGTCCCCACAGTGGGGCTTCTGGACAAGAAATGAAAGAAGAGGAGGCAGTGTAGAAGTGGCTTTCAGATGTGACCCTGGGGAGGAATACATAGTCTATGGTGACTGACTTATCACACACTTATGTGTACATATACACATACCACATACATGTTTGTGTATGTACCTACCTGATGAAAGTTTGTGAGTTAACACTTGCCTTTGTTGTGAACCACAGTGGTGTATTTTCTATTTTCTTTCATTTTGAAAAATGCTGGTCATGACTCCTAGTGGATTTCATGACCAAGAGTAGGTCCTGACCCAAGTTTGAAGAGACTGATAGTTCCAAAGAGTACGGGCCCCAAAGTTTGCCTCTCAGTCTCAAATCTATGCTGTTCCCCGACTCAGTGGGATCAGACAGTTGTGTTCCCCTCTGAAGCTTTGGCTCCACACCTGTGAGATGTGAATGTGAATAAACACACACCTGCTTCGTGGATCTGAGCTGACACCTAGAGACAGTGTACTGAAACTCTGAGCTCGAAAGCCATGCTCCATGCTCTTACAGGCCCAGCCACTGTTAGCCACGGCTGCGCTACCAAGATGCTGTAGCGGGCTGGCCTCAGAGGTCTGAGGATGCTAAGGACAGGTTGTACTTGTCAGGAGCATTTGCTGTTGTTTTTACTTCCTTACCATTTCTCATGAACACTGTCAAACTTACAAACAGTTGAAAGAATGGTGCAAAGAACCACATATCTATCCCTCATCTCTTAAAGCTTGCTACTCACTTCCTCCATGTGTAAAGCCTCTTTCCGACACCACCTGCTAGTGGGCTGTGCACTCATAATGGCCCTGAACAAAGGCACTGTCTTACAGCTCCACAATAGGTCCATGCTGAAGAAAAATCAGCAGTAGAGCACTTGGCTGGCCCATGTGAGACCCTGGGTTCCATCCCTAGCATGGCAAAAAAGAAAAAACATCAACATTAATCCAGTAATGTTATTCAACATGCAGTTCACATTCTAAGTTCCTGACAGTGTATCAAATATATCATACTTGAATTCATCCCCTCCACCATTCTCCTTTATCCCTTCCTCTTGTCGGTAATGGTGTTTTTGGTGGTACTGGGACTTAAACTCAGGGCCTCTGCCCTGAGCCACTCTACCAGCCCTTTTTTGTGATGGATGTTTTTGAGATAGGGTCTCGTGAAATATTTGCCTGGGCTGGCCTCAAACCACAATTCTCCTGATCTCTGCCTCTGAGTTGCTAGGCTTACAGGCATGAGCCACTGGCACCCAGCAGTAATGTTTTAAATGTGAGTCATTCCGTGAATTTAAGATAACTAGATGACCTGTGAAGTTTCTCATGGAGTTGAAAACTATGAAGTGAAATAACCACCCAGTAAGTATAACTCTCATATAGAGCATTTAATCAGCTGTGTCCTTTTTGCCCCCTTTATGTGGACTTTAGGGAGCCAGTGGGATGCTTGTGTTCTGGTGTGGGACATTTGCCTTGGCAGCCATTCACACTGCTTTAGGGGTCATGTCCTTTTCTCTCTATTTCACCAGATGTGTTCTGATAACAAAACACTCTCAGTAGTAGAGCAGTAGGTTACATTTGAACTTAAATGGCTGAGAATAAAAAATATCTGTTGAGAGCTGGGCGTGGTGGTACGTATCTGTAATCCCAGCACTCTGGAGGCTGAGGCAGAAGGATTACAAGATCAAAGTCAGCTTGGGCTATATGGTGAGACCCTGATCTCAAAAAGAAAAAAAATATTCCCACTGTGTCTTCCTCATAAATTCCAGTTTGTAGTGGGAGAAGGTAAAGGAGGTATTTTAGTTAGCTAGTTGGCAATGTTTCATACTTGCTTGGTTTAAACAATCTTTTTGTGTCAGTTCTGTGCCTTTTGTGTTTCCTGCCTTCACCATGCTCTACCCCATTAAAAAACTGGCATCTGATATCTTGCAGGGTGTGAGGTTGTATGGAGTGGGGAGGGCCACTGCCTGGCATGCTTACTTCTGCAGATCTAGTTTGCTCTGCTCCCTAGGCCCTAGGCCCTTTGCAGGTGGCCCCTTGGGTGTGATGACCTTGCAGGTTTCTTTTGTCTCCATCAGGCGTGGGGGCCTGTTCTTGCTTGCCTTCCACTGCATTCATCCTAGGTCAGATGTGGAGACTCTCAGCTTGAATTTCAGAGCTCCTTTTTTTTTTTTTTTTTTTGTGGTACTGAGGTTTGAACTCAGGTTCTACACCACTGGCACCTGGCCAGAGCTCCTTTTTTACTGCAAACACTAAGGGAGGTACAGAGTGCTAACATTCACTCTCTGCCTTGCTGTGCCATGCTTCACCATTGCTTTCACTCTTCAGCCATCCCATGTTGGTGTGCATCAAGGTTGCAAGGTGGTGTTCCTCCAGAATTTCTATCTGGAAGTGGGGTCAGAGCCCCATGCAATCCATGCAGTCTGACTGCAGATCTTCCCTGCTCACCTTCACTGTCTGTGCCACTTACCAGTTTATTGTTTCTCATCTCCAAATCCAATCTCCTTCACCATGCTTTGCAACAGGGCCACTGACTAAACATTTCTCCTTTGTAGCTGGCCTAGTGCTGGGCTGTGTCAGGAGAGGTGTTAAAGTGACCTTGCAAGGCCATAGTGGGAGGAGGGCTTCCTTTCCTGTTCCTGCTGTGCTCATTTCCAGTAGACTGGTGTTAGAGATGCCCTGTAGCACTCAGCAGCCCTCACAGACAGCAATATGGAGCAGCCCCTACCCAGTCACCCCTTCCAACACCTTTCCCTCACCACCAGGTCACCGCCCTGGACCAGCTCTGATCACATCCTCTGGCAAGCATCTCTGCCTCCAGCAGGCTGTGTGGCCCATGGAGCTGTGCCAGCTCTGGAGAGGGTTGGATCTCTGCATTAGGGTAGAGAAGAGGCTTGCCTAAGTCCTTCCTCCCTCAACTTAGGTAGTAGATTCTTTGCACATTTGCTATGTCTGATTTTAATTTTGGAGGTGAGTGATTGATACGTAGACAGGCCAGTGCCATGAAAGGCTTTCATGGCTTCTATTGTATGAGGGAGCAGGCCATGCCCAGGCCATGCAGAGAAGGGGGTGGGAGAGCCTGATTCAACCTTTCTTGGCAGGGTAGGGGAAACAGTGTGGGATTGGCTAGTGCAGATGGCTGGTGTGCCTTAGGCCACATGGGTCGTCCCATGGTTGTGTGGCACCTGGCCCTGGGTGATTTAGGACAGGAGAAATACTGGTCTTGCATGTGAGAGTTGGATTAGGAGGTGGTTCAGAACATGGACTCTGGGTTGTAAGCTATTATCTCGGCCCTGTGACTTTTGGATGCTGAACAGACATCAGTTTAACACTGACAGGTGGCCACTTTCTGTCCACTAAAGTTCCTTTTGCTGAGTTCCCTGTTGAAAGGACTGGTGAAGTTCCGTCTCCTGACTGCACCCTGACTGGACCCTGACTGGTCACGCTCACTAGCTCCCCTTGCATTTGAGAGGGAAGTGAAGAGCATGGTCTGACCTGATTGGTCCTGTCTTCCTTCTCCCCCAGCTCTACGTGAGGGAAAGGCTAGACCTTTTACTTCCCTTCATCTGCAGAGCTCTTCTGTCATTTCCTCCTCTACTGTAGTGCAGTAAACATCTCTGTCATCTTGTCCACAAGGGCACTGAACTTATTTTTCCCAGTCAAGCACTGCTGCAGTGAAAATATGCCATATTTTGAAATTAGTCATTAGCTTCTTTCCCTCCCCCTTCCCTTTTCCCTTCCCCCTTCCCTCTTCTCTTCCCCCTTTCCTCTTCCCTTCTCCCTTCCCTTTCTCCATCCCTTTCCCCTTTTCCCCTTTCCACTCCTTTCCTTTCCCCTTTTCCCTTTCCTTTCCTTTCCTGTGGTACTGGGGTTTGAACTCAGGACTCTGTGGTACTCTACCACTTGAGCTACAACCTCTGTTTTTCTCTGTTTTCTCAGATAGAGTTTGGTGGTTTCACCTAGACTGACCTCTGAACATAATCCTCTTAACTACATCTTCCATGTAGCTGGGAGCACACATGTGCACTACCATTCCCAGCTTATTTTTGTTGAGATGGGGTCTTACTAACTTTTTGCCTGGGCTGGCTGCAATCTTCCTGATCTGTGCTTTCTGAGCAGCTGGGATTATAGGGATAAGCCACTGCAACCAGCCTGGCTTTTTGTTGAATTGACTCCTTTATTGTAAGTAATGTTCTTCCTTACCCCTGATGATAGTTCTTGTTCTGAAGTCTGCTTTGTTGCATAGCCACTTCAGTTTTTTTTTCTCACTAATCATATTTTCTTTTTTTTTTATTATTATTCATATGTGCATACAAGGCTTGGTTCATTTCTAAAACTTTTTCTTTTTTTCTTTTTTTTTTTTTGGTGGGACTGGGATTTGAACTCAGGGCTTCAAGCTTAAAAAGCAGGCGCTCTATCACTTGCCCTGCACCTCCAATCCAGCTTTTTTTTTTTTTATAACACCTGCACAGTGTACCTTATCTGCCCAGTTACAGGTTTCTATTGTTTTGCACTTAGAGCTAGGCTCATGGTAAGGACAGTGACTTTCTTGTTTCTCTTAGTCCTGACTCAGTTTTAGGCAGGTCCCTCTGTACCTCAGAGGTGGGGCTATCTTAACATTACACACGTCCTCCCTCTGTGCTTTCTGCATGTGTGTGTGTGTATGTGTCTGTCTGTCTGTATAGGGGGTCTTGGAAGGGATAGAATTTCCTATGCATCCTCTCTTCCCCAGTGGTAGGTAGCTGACTTCTGCTCCGTATCAACACAGGATACAACAGATGATGACTTTGGCTTCTGCCCCACGCCCAGAACTTTGCCAAAGTCCCAGAGGTGAGGAGGTTTCTTGCCCTTTAGATTAAAGCCTTTGCATTGTGTGAGGAAGTGGGCAAGACTCTGTCCCAGTCCGGTATGGAGGGGCTGTCTCCAGGCTTCTGCTTGACTCCAGCTGCTGGTGGCCCCATGGAAAAGAGCTTGCCTTTGAGTTCAGACAGCCCTGGATCTGGGACCTCAGGATTCTGTAGTGTCACACTAGCCAGTGCTTAGCTTTCTCGGAGTCCACGAAAACAAGGAGTTTTCTTCCCATGCACTTTTCCTCCTGTGCTCTGTGAAAGTTCACACAGTTTGCATGCCTTGGCTCTCCTGGGAGGGTTTTGTCACCAGTTGAATTCGGTACCCCCCCCCCCCCACATTGCCTTGTGATTTCAACTCTGATGAGCTCAAGAAAAGTAATGGTTTTTATAGACTTACCAGATTTTTCCTGTCAGGATGGAAGTGATGTTCTCTCAGGGCTTTTGAGCAAGAGTAGGATTCTGTATTATTTCTTCGCGTGTCCCTCCACAGAATTAAATAAGTAAAATAGAATTTAGGATCCTCACAGCTTGGTGCTGTTTATTAATGCAAGCACTGTATTATGTATATTGATTGCGTTTTCGATGTCTGCCTTTGGCCTAAGTTTGACAATCCTTTTTTTTCTTTGTACTTTGAAATAATTTCAAACTTACAGAAAATTTATAAGAGTAGTACAGAGAATACTGCATTTGCTTTGCTATTCCCCCACCCATGTGTATGTATGGATCTGTAGGGCGTAGGTTACATTTTGCTCCTTTATCCCCTGATACTTCAAGGGTATCCATAAAAGCAAGGATATCTTCTTATTTAAATACAACATATTGTCAGTTTTTAGGAAATTTAACTTATATACATTGTTTTACTCAATTTCCAGTCCATTTTACTATTTTCTTAATTGTCCAGTGAGCCCTTTTTGGCATCTCCCTTCAAGTGGAGGGTCAGGGGTTGCATTTGTCATGTTCTTTCCCCGATCTGTCTTCTTACAGGCCTTTAATATTTTTAAAGAAGATGAGCCAGGTTTTTTTTATATAGAGTGTTTTTTATTTTGGTTTGTTTGATGTTTCTCTAATGTTAGATTCAAGCCCCCCATTGCTGTTTCGAAGTGCGCAGAAGTGATGCTTCTTCCTGGTGTTACACCCAGGTGCACTGGAGCCGCTACCCATTCATTGGTAATAATAATTTGGTTATCTGTCATGGTGCTCTCTGTTTCCTCCATTGGATACTTGCTGATTTTTCTCTCTCAACTAAAGGTAGATCTGTGGAGACACAACTTGTTCCCCATAAACCCTCCCTCCCCAGATTAAGCATCTGTTGATGACACCCTGGGTATAGAGGTAGATCCTAATAGCCTAGAGATGTGGTAAGGGTGGGGGTGGCATACCTGTGACAAGCCTTGAGGCCAGTGAGCCAAGACCATTTTTGTAAAGCCAAGACTTCAGAAGGAAGATGTACTAGGGAGAAATACACTGTCACCAAGCAAGAAAAATGGTCTCAGCTTGGCTTTGGGTGACAGGCAAAGGGGCAAAAATAAATAAATAAATAAAAATAAATCAGGGCACACGACATCTCATTTGAGAGACGAGGTTTGGTTCCGTGGCTTCACATGAGATAATGTCATATGAATTAGATGGCTGATAGATCTGCAGGGTTCAAAGACATTAAGTGCCCTACCTGGGGTCAGGCAATCGGAAGTCACAGACCAGTCCTCCACGTCATGTCTTCTCTGTGGTTTCGAATCCAGTGCTCCCCTCTAAGACCATTGCCTCTACATAGTGATGGCTTATAAAATATTGCCAAGGAGCAGCCAGTAATGATGAAGGATTTGCTCATTTGCAGTTTTCCTGTTAATCCTGATGAATTTCTTTGAAGGTTCTTTTTTTCAGTGGATTTATTTTGCTCCCTCCTTCCCCAGCTCCTCATTTACTTAGCATGACCCCCTTCCCCTCTTCCTTCCCCATAATAAAGTGAAGCCTAACCTGGGCCCAGATTATCATGG
The DNA here is from genome assembly GCF_047511655.1 of Castor canadensis. Lineage (NCBI taxonomy): Eukaryota > Metazoa > Chordata > Mammalia > Rodentia > Castoridae > Castor > Castor canadensis. Next base: position 5,902,226 of record NC_133398.1, on the reverse strand, counting down.
TGGTATCCATGCCTGTTAGGACCCCTGTAATTGAAGTATCCTTTATACCTTTGCAATTTTGTGATAGTGTCTCCACCACACATTTTAGAAGTTTCAGTCTATTTTTTCTGAGGAAAGATTGAATGAAGTCTGTGCAGGCTGGGTTACAATTTGCATGTTTTTTGAACTTTAGTACTGAGCTCTGCTAGCTGTTTTTTAAAGAGACAGGTAAAAATTATTTTTAATCTATAAGTTCACATACATAAAGCAAGTAGGATATGTCATAACTAAGAGCCTTCGCTTTATGAACTGGCTGATGTCGCTATTTTATTCATTGTTCTTTTTTTTTTTTTCTCACAAGCTTGGGAAGAACCTTTATTTAAAGGCCCATTTTAAGATACCTTAGACCATAGAAGTTGTGTATTTCCTGGCCTGTTCTATCATTCGAAGGCCAGATTTCATCAAAACAAATGAATCACTGTTTTTTCTTCCTTCCTCATCCCCTAATTGGTTTCCAAAATAAAATGATTAATGGCTGCATTTCTCAACTGCATTGTTTTGATTATAGTCCTGCCGGCTGTACTGTTGATACATTTGGAAAAACTTTATAGCTGGTGGTCACTGTTGACTGGGTCGCATGTCTTCACCTGGGATTACCCCAGGTATGGTGCCACTAGGAAGCTTGCAAAGGAAAAAAGGCTTTTGAGCTTTGTGATAAATTAAGGAAAATGATTTTAAATAATCAAACCTTACTTGCAATTCAGGCTCACTTTCTTTGGTGAGTGGTATGGAAACATAAGCTAGCTGTCCCAGCCAGCGTGACACACACAGCACATGGGGTTTCTTGCGAGAATCGGCCTGTGTGACAGCCGGGCTGTTGTCGGTCCCCTTGCCATGCAGCCTAAGTACTCCCGGCACAGTACCAGAAAGGAACCTCATATCATGAAGTGGGTGGTTTTAGAATTACACTTCAGATGGCATTGACCCTGAAAACAGCTGGTTTCACTTAATACATTTTGTTTAAACAAACCCCATTCCTGGAAATGGTTTCAGAATAGTCTGTTCCTTGTAGCTGGTCCTTTACTCTTGTTTTTAAAAGTGTTTTCCCAGCAGTTTCCTAAGTGCATGAGCACAGCAGACCAGAAGAGACTGCTTAAAGTTATTGCACTTTTTTTTTTTCCGGTGGTCCTGGGTCTTGAACTCAAGGAGTCATGCTTGCTAGGCAGGTGCTCCAACCACTAAGTTACTGCACTTCTGAACTGAGTTGTCCAGATACCATATATTTATTGTGGTCTTCAGTAGCTTATAGAATTAAGTGATATTGGGGCTGTGGGCATGGCTCAAGTGGTAGAGCACTTGGTTAGCAGTATGAAGTCCTGAGTTCAAACCCAGTACCAAAAAAAAATAATAATAATAAGTTTAAGAGATAGCTTTGTTTTGCAGAACTGACCAAATTCTTTTGTTGCCCATGTATATTCCCTTTTAAGGGACTCTGACGTCTAAAAGTTCCAGTGGATAGGAAGATAGAGAATGAGTGTTTTCTGTTTTATAAATATGAAAAATTCCTAGCAAAAAAGCCAGGGCTGGGCTAATTAAATAATCAATATGTTTTTAAGTGGGATATAAATGTCTGTTTAAAGTATGATGCTGATATATTAAAATTAAATTTCAAAAAAGATGGCTACCAATCCAAAATTAGATCTAAGCCTCTAATCTGACTTCTCTAAAACACATTTTTATTGCTTTATTTAACAGTTGTTTAAATAAGAGATAGGAATCTATAGAACTTGCAATTCATTAAGAGCTTTTATATAAAACCTCATTTTGTCTTTGTTATATTCTCTCATAGGATTTATGGTTTTTGGAGAAGGTAATTTTTACAATTTTACCTTCACTAAGGTAATCCCTGGCTCAACACCTCTCCCTCCGGACTCCCTCCTCCCTCAGGACAGGCACTAGGCCCATGCTTTGTCTAGTCAAATCCCAGCTCTCATCACATCACATGACACATACTGGGTGTTTAGTAGCGCTGAATGAGTGAAGGAGTGAATGAATGAATGAATGAATGATTTTTCACCAAGAGTGTGAATGATAATCTTCCTAAAGTATAATGATACGTAGATATTTTTTTGGAGGCGGGCCAAAACTGGGGTTTGAACTGAGGGCCTCATGCTTGCTAGGCAGACAGTCTTACCACTTGAGCCACTCTGCCAGCCTTTTGTGATTTTTTTTTTTCCCCCCTGAGATAGGATCTTGAGAACTATTTGCCCCGGCTGGCTTCAAACCACAATTCTCCTGATCTCTGCCTCATGAGTGGCTAGGATTACAGTAGGATTACAGGTGTGCACCAAGGCATTCAGTTCCACATACTAACTTTATATTTATTAGATATTAGGTGGTGACTGCATACAAAACATTCATCAGCTTGCCAGTTGACATTGAAATCTTTCCTGCTAAGACCTTCATTGTCTCAGTTTGACAGTTATCCCAGGCATTTTCCATATAGAAATACTTTGCCAAGTAGGAAAACACAGGGTATTCTCCTGTTCCCACATGCTACATCTGTGATTTCAGGAAAAGGACCTGTTCTCACACTCAGGAGTGGCATCTAGAGACTGCCCCTCAGGCCTTTCCACTTTCCCCCTCTCTCTTTCTCTTCTTTTTCCTCCTTTAATTTCTTCTGCAGTTAGAATTGAGAAAGCTTTCAGAAGAAAGAGTGGTGGGCAATGATTAACTTTTAATTTTTTACTAACAAATACTTTTTGGTGGAAATTATTTTCATTACAAAGGTAGTAATTGTTTATTGAAAAGCAAGTTAATATGAGTAGAAATCTTTCCCTCAGACCTTTTCCTCGTGGCTGTTTAAGTGCTTGAGACGTTTCTTTCTAGGTTGATTTTCAGAAACATTGTATTTTATACTGTGTATAAAAGTGACTGCTCTGCTTCTCAGAGTACGGTTGGCCATTGTTAGTAAGGGGCATCCAGCCACAGTTCGTGTGGACTTACAAAAGGTGTATTATAGAGCGTTACGTTATTGCTTGAGATGGAATCTGCAAGCATTCCTGTCAAGTTAGACTTCAGTTGCTAAGTATGTGATTTAAATAGACCCAAGTAAGAATGAATACAGATTGACAGTATCTTAAAGAGCTTTTGGCAAGTGGAGGAGGACCCGAGCTCTTCCTGCTGAGAGTAGTGGGGTGTAGAGGAGGCGTGCGAGGAAGCGAATGGCATTTCCCAGGATGCTCTCTCCTTCCCAGTTCTATAGCACTCAGCCCTGGTTTGTTATCAGTATTTCCTCCAAATCACTCAGAACAACCACCCCACGGCTCCCTCTTTCAGCACCCTGCTTTATCCCAAGAGCATGTTTAAAGCTGGGTGTCGCTAAGCCGTGGGCTTTTAAGGTGCCACAAGGCTTCACTGATGATGGTATTTGGAGCTGTGTTTGGCCTCCCAGAGGTGTTTGCACTAGTGTGCAGTGCTCCGAAGTGAGATTTAAGGTAAGAGCAGTGCTACCTTTTGCTTTTTGTAAAGTGCACAAAGGGGGGGCACTGTTGCAGACGGGGGTGTGGGGGAGGAATCACTGAGGGGGTTGCAGGGGCGTCCTCCACGAGATTGGCTGTAGGAAAGAGCACACAGGGAGGGTGACATTCAGGGGTTTATTCCTTTAATGCAGTCTCTGCCCCAGACCCATGGAAAGTCTTCGTATTCTTCGAAGGTGTTCACATACGCCAGTCTAGTTTCTAATCAGTGTTGTACTGTATTGGCTAGAACCCTAGACAAGTGCCTTCACTCTGTTTGCTCTTACCTACTAAATAAGGCTGAATGCCAGTGGCAGCTCCTTGATAGGTTTGATGGGTTTTTCAATGGGATATTGTAAAGAAAGTGCTTGATATTTTTGGTGACCATTATTGATGTCATACTGATAAAGCATGTGACTTAATGGTTTTATAAGTGAAATGTTATTAAAATCTGTTAACAGTAACACCTCAAAGACTGTCAGAGAATCCTGCCTCTTAAAATAAGCTTTGTGCAGTAATGGAGACCAATGAATGCTACTTGGCCAGGCTCTTAGTCAAGGGAAGATATTTGTAGAAGGTTAGGGCCTGGGCCAGGTGATGATTTTTAAAAGTACTTTTTAAAGAACTAAGATACTATATTACATATAATAAAATTTGTCTTTTGTGTGTGTGTGTGTGTGTGTGTGTGTGTGTGTGGTACTGGGTTTTGAACTCAGGGCCTCATGCTTGCTAGGCCGGTGCTCTGCACTTGAGTCACTCTGCTGGCCTTTACTTGAATCACTCTGCTGGCCTTTTATAGTGTTGAGTTTTTTCTTTCTTTCTTCTTTTTTTTTGTGTGTGAGTATGTTGGGTATTTTCAAGATGGAGTCTCACAAACTGTTTGCCCAGGCTAGCCTCAAACTGTGAGCCACCTGATCTTGCTCCATGGGTAGATAGGGTATAGGTGTGAGCCATTAGCACTGGTGGGCCAACCATTTTTAAGTGCACATTTTGATGGATTTGGTATACCATCATGCAACTCGATCACAGTCAAGATTGTAAAACAGCTCCTTCACCATTAAAGGTTTTTCTGAGCCCCTTTCCAGTTGACCCCTCCCTCACCTTCAGGCCACAGCGACCTTTCTTCTTTCTGTCTCTATGGTTTTGCTTCTTCAAGAGTCATGAGAGTTGGGCGCTGATGGCTAATGCCTGTAATCCTAGTTACTTGGGGAGCTGAGTTTGGGAGGATGGAGGTTTGAGGCCATGGTGCACAAATAGTTCATGAGACCTACCCCCCCACACTCCCCAACCCCCCCACCCCTGTCTCCGAAATAACTAGAGCAAAATAGACAGGGTGTGGCTCAAGTGGTAGAAGCCTTTGCAAGTGCAGAGCCCCAAGTTCAAACCCCAGTCATTCCCCCCACACACAAAAGAAATGCATGTGAGTAGAATCATACAAAAATCATGCCAATTCAGATTTGTACATTTGACCAATACGTACATAAACTGATTCCTGTTGTGTTTACTACTGCTTCTTCTCTTTTTCCCACTGAGTAATGTCCCACTACCTGGCTGTTCCTCAGTTTGCTTGCACATTTGCAGCATTCAGGTGCTTCCATGAATACTGCTCTTGTGAGCATTCATGCTCTTGTGAGCATGTAGACATATGCTTTTATTTCTGTTGGGTAAATGCCTAAGAGTAGAATATCTGGGTCACAGGAGAAGAGTATGTGTAAGATAAATGCCAGTGTTTTCTAAAGTGCCTGGAGTCTGATATGCTGTACATTCACTTTCATTTTTAAAATTTTCCTTTGAAACTTTCTCTTCAGTTCATGATTGTTTAAAAGTACACGTTTAGGTTACAAGTATTTGGAGATTATCCTCTTATCTTCCTGGTAGTGATTTCCAGTTTGTTTCTCCTGTGTTCAAAGAACAGAGTCTGTTTAACTTGAGTTGGTTTAAAGTTTTGAGGTTTGCCTTATGGCCAAGATATGCTTCATCTTGGTGCACGTTCTGTGGCTCTTGGAAAGAGTGAGTATACTGTTGAGTGGACTGTTCTGTAAATGTCGTGAGACCCCATTGGGTGATGGTATGGTTGAATTCTAGCATTTACTAGTTCTATCAGTTATTGAGAGAGGGTTATTGAAGTTTTCAAGTTTATTGTGCAGTTATCTACTTTTTTCTGGTTTCTTTTTGGCAGTACTGGAGTTTGAACTTGGGGTCACATGCTCGCTAGGAGATGTTCTACCTACCACTTGAGCCATACCCCTACACCTGAAGTCTTCAAGTACAGTTGTGGAATTATGTATTTCTTCTTCCAGTTTTTTTCAGTTTTTGCTTTACTTAATTTACAGCCCTATTTTTGGGGGCCCACACATCTAGGATCATTATACCTTCTTGATGTATTGGTCCATGTGTCATTGTATGTCTCTCTTCATCTCTGGTTGTTTTGTTCGCTCTGAGGTCTGCTTTATCTCATATTAATGTAGTCATTCTTCTTCCTTTCTCCTTCTTCCTCCTCCCAGACAGGGGTTTGAACTCAGGGCTTTGCACTTGCAAAGTAGTTGCTCTGCCACTTGAGCCACACCTACAGTCCATTTGGCTCTTGTTATTTTGGAGATGGGGTCTCACAAACTGTTTGTCCTGGCTGGCTTTGAACTTCAGTCCTCCCAATCTCAGCCTTCCAAGTAGTTAGGATTATAGGCGTGAGTTACCAGTATCCAGTTCATTCCTGCTTTCTTTTGATTAAAATTTGCATCATATATTTTTTATAGACTTTTATTTTCAACACACATGTATTTATATATAGTTATATTTGAAGCGAGTTTCTTATAGGTAGCATAGAGTTGGGCCATTGTTTAAAAATCCATTCTGATAATCCCTATCTTTTAAATGGTATATTTATACTGTTTAATCATTGTTATGTTAGGGATTGGGCCTTTTATTTAGTTTTTTTTGTTTGTTTGCTCTTTCTTTCCTTTTCTTTGTTTTGAAAACACCTGCTTGTTTTTCTGCTTTTCAACTCAGACTATAAGCTTCTTTTAAAAAATCATTAGCATATAGTTGTGTGGGGGTGTGAGGAGGTTCATTGTGACATTTCCATATACTCCTGTAATCCTAGTTACTCAGGAGGTGGAGATCAGGAAGATCATGGTTCAAGGCCCCATATCAACTAATAAAAACTGGGCACGGTGGTGTGCTCCTGTCATCTCAGCTACATGGGAAGCATAAATAGGAAAATCCAGGTCCAGACTGCCTAGTCATAAATGTGAGATCCTCTTCAGAAAATAACCAAAGCAAAAAGGGCTTTGGGGTGTGGCTTAAATGGTAGAGTGCCTGCCTAATAAGTGCAAGGCCCTGAGTTCTAATCCTAGTGCTACCAAAAAAAGAAAAAGAAAAACAACCAACCAAACAAACAAAAAAACAGATTTGCTCTTTATCCTTGACTTTGGAGTGTTTGGGCTGCTCTGTTTCTTTGTGGTGTTCATTTAACAGTTTATAACTTCAAGTTTCTGAGTATCATTAAATTTAGGCAGTTTTTGGCCTGGATTTCTTCAAAATTCCTGACTTTTTTTCCTCTCCTTTTTTTTTTTTTTGTATTCTGATTACCAGTGTTGGATCACTTGATGTCATTTAACAAGTCTTTGAGTCTTTGTTCAATTTTTCCTTCCAGTCTTTTTTCCATGTTCTTCATTCTGGTTAATTTCTGTTCACATTTCTTGACGTTTACATATTCTTTCCTTTTTCTTGTATATTCAGCTGTTAAGAATATCTAGTGAATTTTTGTCTCCGGACTTGATTTTTCAGGTTGAGAAATTCCACCTGATTCTTTTGTTGTTGCTGTTTCTATTTCCCTATTGAATTTCCTTGATAAGATTTTCACTCATTCATTGAAAACATTTATTTTTGGACTTCTTTGAGACAGTTGTAAAAGCTGTTTTAAAATAGGTTAGACTTCTGTTTGAATTGAAATGTGTTCCATTTTCTTGATTCTTTGTATGGTGGGTAATTGTGGATTTTATCCTGGACATTATGAATGTTCAACTGTAGAAATTGTAGGTTCTTTTGTTTTTCTCTGAGTGGTTTAAGGATCAGTCAGGGATGTGACTGTGCAGGGTTGGGGGCCCACCCATCTTTTCCCCTTCAAGGATTGCTTCACTCTTAGCATTCATAGTTTCCTGGCTTCACTTTCCTGACTTGCTCAGCCAGAAATGCTGAGTTTTTCTTTGTGTATTCCTGCCATGGTTGTGCATAACTTGTCATAGTATCTGAAGACACAAAATTGTGAAAAGCAGTAATTTGGAAGCATACAACAATGAATGATTACTGAGACAACCTTTTAAAAAACATGAAATACTTTGTGAAAATGATTCCTGAATATGCCAAAAAATCTAGATAGTTAACAAAATATTGTGATGATTAAAAAGGAAAGGAATCTGTTATCTGGGGGTGGAATGACTTATTCATTTTACAGAAAGGAAACTCATATTCTAATTTTACTCTTTGTGTATCATGTATTTAACAGTTTTCAATAAAAGACTTATATGTCATTTTCTTCATAAATAAATTTATTAACATCGAGCCTACATTGCCAGAATTTTAAAATATAATCCATTATTTTCTTCACATTCACCATCTGTACGAATTATTAATCCAGAAGAGCAGAGTTCATTTTCCTCAAACCAGTCACATTTGTCATTAATAGATCACTTTCAATTTTGTCTTTTGTAATCTGTTATCTTTTATAAATCTTTGAATTAGGTATGTATTAAAGTATATATAGAAATATTTAATTCTGTGACTAGATTAGCTAAAGCTTTTAAGTGGTTTTTAAAATACTATATCAGCATATTAAACAAAACAATGTAATAGTATATTGATTTACTATCTTATTAAACTGTTTCCTTAAGAAACAATTTAATCATCAGCTTTAAAATTAAAGCTTTTAGGCAAAAGAGAAAAACCAAGAATTGTTTAGCAAGTTTTTTCCATGAGCATACATTTTATGTCACTGAAGCAAATTTTAGGGTGGCAAAATAAGCATCACTATAATATTGTTCAGAGAAATTTTCACATCTAGTAATCTGTAGGCATTTTGTAATAAAAGGGAAGGAGGTGATTTAAAACTATGTATAATAGCCAGTAGGGTATGTGTGTATGAGGAGATTTATCATAAGGACTTGCCTTATGGAATTCTATTACACTTTTTTTTTTTTTTTGACAGTGCTGGGGTTTGAACTCAGGGCCTATGCCTTGAGCCACTCCACTAGCCTCCTCCCTCCTTTTTTTGTGATTTTTTTTGAGTTAGGACTGACTTTGAACCATGATCCTCCTGATCTCTGCCTCTGAGTAGTTAGAATTACAGGCATGAGCCACCAGTGCCCAGCTTGCCTTGTGGAATTCTGACAAGTCCCTAGATATGTCTCCCAACAAAATGGATAGCCAGTGAGTTAGGTCTAGTCTGAAGGCAGGAAAAAGCTGAAGTTCTAGGTCAAAGGCATTCGTACAGGAAAAATTCCCTCTGATTCAGGGAAGGGTCAGATCTTTTGTTCTCTTCAGGCCTTCAACTGATTGATAGGGTTGTTCACATTAGGGAGGGCAATTTAAATGTTAATCTCATCCAAAAACACCCTTACAGAAACACCCAGAAAATGTTCAGCCAAGTGTCTGAGCACCTATGCCCAGCCCAGTCTAGTTTAATTAAATAAAATTATTTAACACAAGGTTCTTGCTTTAATAGTAGTAAAAAAAATTAATCCTAGAGTAAATGCTACTCTGGTCCTGTATAAGCGAGACCCAGAAGAATCAGACTGTTTCTGAACTTCATCTCAGAACAAAAGCTAAAGAATACTTTTGGAAGTCCAAAAATATCAGGGATCCAGTGAGTGCCACTTTATAAAAAATTACTAGGTGTGAGAAGTAGTAGTAAACTACAGCCAACACTTTTATCACATAGATGATAAAAGTATTAAATTACAGACGTTAAGCTACTAATCACCATTGCATTCTCTGTGTTCAAAAAGCTAGAGAAAAGGTTGAATATGTTAAGTAGAAATACAGAAGATTACTTCTAGAGATGAAAAATATACCAAATGAGGTCCGTGTTGGAATAAACACTGCAGGGGTAAATAATAGTGACTTTTAAGATTAACCATAGAAGTTATCAAAATGAAATGGAGGGGAAAACATTTTGAACAAAATAAATGAACACAGCATCAGTGGACGGCAGGGCAGCCTAAGGTGGTCAAATGTATGTATAAGTGGAGTCCTTGAAGGAGTGGGAGTGTGAGTGATACCCTCCCCAAAAAATAAAAACAGGAAAAAATTGCTGAAAATTTTCTAAGTGCAATGAAAACAATACGCTCACAGAGCCAAGACCCACAAGGAACTCCAAGCACAGGAAACAGGAAGAGAAATGATACTTAAGCACATTTATTAAAATTGTATAACCCAGCGCTTAAAAGGGCACATTCTATACAGAAGAACTAAGGTAAGGGTATCAGCAGATTTCTTGTTGGAAACTATGTAAACAGATAGCAATGGAGCAACATGTTTTAAATAAGGAAAGAAAACAGCCTAGAATTCTTAGTGAAAATGCCCCTCGTAAGTGAAGAGAAAGGGGCATGGGACTTAGTTCAGTGGGTAGAGTGCCTGCCTAGTATTGGAAGGCCCTGAGTTCAAACCCTACTACCACCAAGGACAAAACATGGAGGCAAAATAAAGTCTCTTTCAGACAAAAAAAAAAAGGAAATAATTTATCATAAGTAAACCTACAGCATAAGAAATATTAAAGGATGTCCTTACAGCAGAAAAGAAATGATACTTTTCAGATAATTGGAGCCACGGAAAGAAACTAAGACATTGGGAAGGAGATAGCCACATGAGTTGGATTGTTTTTTTCTTATTCTCTCTTCAAAAGGCTGACTCAACAGTGATAACACATTGTGGCATTTATAACTTAAGCAGAAGTTTATGAAAGCCATTACACAAAGGCTGGGAGGAAGAAATGGAAGTTTACAATTATAAGATTTTTATACTGTATGTGAAGTAGTATATTTTATGGTAGATGGTGATAAGTTAAAAGATATATGATAAACTCTAAAGCAACAAAGTTATAGCTAATAACCAACACAGATAAAAAGTAGTCATGCAAATATTCAAGTAATCCAGAAAAGGGCAGAAAAAGTAGGAAAAGTGAGCAGCACTGATGGGACAGATATGAAACAGACAGCAAGAGGAGCTAAACTCCATAATTGATTAAACCCTCGTGAGGAGCAGAGATTACAAACTGAATAAAAAACAAAGTCCATTTGTGTTTATATGCTACCTACCCACTTTTCCTTTTCTTTTTTTTTGTGGTAAGAGTTGTGCTGTGTAGCCCAGACTGGCCTCGAACTCACATTCCTCCTGCCACAGCCTCTCAAATGTTGGAATTACTGGCATGTGCCACCATGCCTGGCTCCACTTTTAATATAAAGACACAAATAAGTTAAAATCAAGAGGGTACAAAGATCAAAAGAAAACCTTAATGGCACACCAGACAAAATATATTTTAAAACAAAGCATATTACCAAGAGATAGTCATTTCATCATAATAAAGAAATAAATTCACCAAGAGTACAATCCTAAATGTCATGCAGATTGTCAGAGATCCAGAGAGCATGAAGGAAGAACTGGCCAGCCTTCAGAGAGAAGAAGATAAGCCCATAGCTACAGCTGGAGGGCTTGAAACCCTCTCTCAGCAACTGATAGAACAAGTAGACAGAAACCAGTAAGGGTATGGAAGATTTAGACAATGTCACCAACTGCTGTGACTAATACTTGATGTCATAGGACATTTCTGCCCAGACACAGCGGAATACACACTCTTTTCAAACGGATACAGAGCTTTCTAGTGTTCCAAAATCCTCAGTAAGTATAAACTGATTCAGTTGTAGAAAGGGTGGCCTCCAGCCACAGTGGAGTCAGAGGACTCAGAAAAGTGTCTAGAAGATCTAAATATTTGGAAAATAAACAATGGACTTTTTTCTTTTTTCAGTGGAACTGGAGTTTGAACCCAGGGCTTCACACTTGCGAATCTGGTGCTCTACTACTTGAGCCACACCAGTCCATTTTGCTCTGGTTATTTTTTTGGAGACAGCTTCTGGTGAACTAAATTTCAGGCTGGCCTCAAACCATGACCCTCCTGATCTTAGCTGGGATTACAGGCGTGCACCACTGGCACCTGGTTCATGATGCACTTTTAAATCAGCCATGGATGAAAGAAAAAAAAAAAAAGAAGATGAAATTAGTAAATGTTTATAATTGATCGAAGGTGAAAAGCAAGATAACATTTGTGGGATGGAGCTAAAGGGAAATTTATTCATTACTGTGTGCATTTGTTAAAGAGAGAACAAAGGTCCCAAGTCAGTAATCTTGGGTTGCAACCTTAAGAATCTAGAAAAAATGAAGACTAGAGAAACCTTATGCAGAAAAAAAGACCTATGTAGAAATCTTAAAATAGAAAACAAAAGAACACACAGAAATCATAAAACCAAAAGCCAGTCTTGGAGAAGAGCAATAAAATTCACAAACTTTTAGCTTGACTGATCAGGAAAAAGAAGAGACAAAAATGTATTATCAGGAAATTGAGATGTAATGTAATATCAGAAATTGAGGACAGCACACAAATTCTACAGATAAAAAAGATGTCAAAAGTGGAAATGTCTGAAAGACGGGCTGAGAGCTCTCTCTGCCTCTTCCTACAGCGTGTCCTGGGATCTGTAATAAATCTCTCTTCTCTGCCCTTCAAAAAAAAAGTAAAAAGTGAAAAGAGACAGCTTTCTTGAAAGACACAAACTACCAAGATTAACTGAAGAAGAAACAGTTGAACAGCTCCACATCCATTAAAGAAACTGAGTGATAATTAAAAACCTCCCAACAAGGAAGGCATTAGGCACAGATTGCTTTACCAGTGAATTTTACCACTTAGGGAAGTACCTTTCCAGAAAATAGAGAAAGGAGGTAACAAACACTTCCTTGCCCATTCCAGAAAGTCAGCATTACTCTGCTACCAAAATCAGACTAAGCCGAGTGTGGTAATTCATGCCAGTAATCCCAGCACTCGGGAGGAAGAGGCAGGAGGATCACAAATTCAAGGCTAGCCTGAACTTCATAGTGAGACCAAGATCAGACTTAAGACATTAGGGGAAAGGAAGACTAGAAGTCAACATCCCTTACTCTTATTATTCTTAACAAATCAAGCACATCACATATAGCAAATCAACAAGGCAGTCCTGTGGTCATCTCAGTGCTTGCAGAGAAAGCATTTGGCAAAATGCAGTATCAATTTCTGACAGATAAACTAGGAACAGAAGGGAATTTCCCTCAACCTGATGAAGGGCACCTATGAAGGGCATCTGAGCCCACCTCTTCCTTGATGAAGGGCTGCATCACCCCCTCTCCCCCAGACTGGAAATGGGGCCAGGCTGTCAGTGCTCGCTTTTTCCACCTCTTGTACTAGAGGCTCTAGGAGCCCAGTAAGGCTAGGCAGACTTAAAGACAGCGGGACTGAAAGGGAAAAGTGAAGTTGTCATTACAGTCAGAGGCAGGATTGCCTATGTAAAATATCTGACAGAATCGACACAGTGCCACAGGTTGAGTTTCCTTATTTGAAATGCTCAGTCCAGAAGAGTTTCAGATTTAAATCTCCCCCCCACCACCCGGATTTGGGACTATTTGCATAGATTTTACCACTTGGGCATCCTCAATTCAAAAATCTGAAATCCCAATTGTTCCAAAATCTGAAATTGTTTAAGCACTGATACTGCATTTAAATAGTTTCAGATTTTGTAGCATTTTGGGTTTTTGGGTTAGGGTCGCTCAACTTGTATAAATCACAAGGACATTTAACAAGTTGGAGGATGTAAATTCAATATGCAAAAAGAAATTGTGTTTGTATATACTAGTAGCAAACATTTGGAAATTGAAATGAAACAAGTGCCACTTACCCTAGTATGAGAAATACTTAAAGATAAACCTGGCAACAGATGTGCAAGGGCTTCCTAATGAAGACTGTGAAGTACTGCAGAGAGAAAAGAAAAGGTCTCAGTTATCGAGATGTCAGCTGGAGCTGATAGATAGTCAACACAGTCCTAATCAGAGGTCCAGCAGGTTTTTAGTAGAAATAAAGCAGCCGGTTCTAAAATGAATGTGCCCATGTGAAAAACCTAGTCACAACAGCTCTTCACGACAGTGTTGACATTTACATTGTCTGACTGCAGGTCTTACTTGAAATGAAAATAATTAAGACAGTGTGGTAGCAGCAGTAAACATCACTGGAACCTAATGGAGAGCCTTGGAATAGACCTTCACACACACACTTGACAGATTTCAGCAGCAACACAAAAGCAAACCAAGAGAAAAGGATGGTTCTGGAACAAATGGTTCTGGAACACTGGACATCCACAGCCAAAGTGATGGCCACCAATACCTTGCACAACAGACGACAGTCAATGTGAAGTGGATCATAGGCCCAAAAGTAAAGCAAAAGTTCATGGAACTTTTAGAAGAAATTCTTTCTGACTTCCAGCTAGGCTCACACTTGTTAGATGATGCTAGAAGCCCAGTCCTTCAAATAAATAAGTGATGAATTGGACTTCATCAAAATTTAAAACTTTTTCTCTTCAAAAGACACTCTGAAAACAAGTAAAAGCAGGAAGAAAACATTTGCAAAGCACCTCTGATAAAGGATTAGTATCTAGTATGTCTTTTTTTAAATCCTCTCAATTTCAGAATTTTGAAATGAACTTTAATTTTTAAAGTGACTAGGAGATTTGGACAGATACTTTGTAAAGAAAGAGAGGTGGCTTTGACATAAACACAGGAGGACACTTCAGAGGTCACAGGTGTTAAGGAAATATGAAAGAAACCCACAGCAGGGTGCCAGCGTGTGCCTGTTAGAAGTGTGACAGTATGGAGTATCAGCGAGCAAGTCGGCCACTGCTGGCGGGAGTGGAAAATGATACAACCTGGATGGAAAGCAGTGTTGTAGGTTACTAAAAAGTGAAACCTTTATTTCACGGTCCAGCCATGTTACTTCTGTTGGGTACCCAAGAAGAAAGGAAGCGTAAAGCCACACAAAGATTTGTACCTGAGCGTTTGTGGCAGCTTTATTTGTGACGCACAAAGATCTAAATGAGGAATAAGCAAATTGCAATCTATCTGTATGATGAAATACTACTCAGCAACAAAAAGTAGTGTGTGGCCCTTCTCAACCTGGAGAGGACCCACTTTTGGTCTGTCAAAGTGCATTCACTGTCACTAAAAAAAAAAAAGTAACAAACTGCTGACACACCAGACAAAGTGGATGAACTCACAGTAATCATACTCTGAATTAAGAAGCCAGCAGGTAAGAGTGCGCCTTCTGGGTTCACATGCCCCAGTGGACAGCGGCAGAAGCAGCTCAGTGGTAGCCTGATTATACCAGGGGAGGAGAGGAGGGAGGAATTACAAAGGAGCACCAAGAAGTTATGGTGATTGTGGCGATGTTTCCACAGGCCTGTGCACATCAAAACTCAACATACTGTACTGTTTTAAGTATGCACAGCTTGTTTTATGTCAATAAAGCTATGTTTTAAAAACTCAACCGAGCTGGGGGTGTAGCTCAAGTAGTAGAATGCTTGTGTAGCATGCACAGGGTCCTGGGTTCAATCCCCAATACACAAAAAGAAAAAACAAACTCAACTAATCGAGTCCTCAAATCTGACAGGCTCACTTCTTTCCAGTCTCCATTAGAGGTAGTTTCATCTTTCTGTTTGCCCATGCGAACAACCTCAGGGTGTTTGGTGACTCCTTTTCTCCATAACTTCCAAATCTATCCAGATCACTACTCCTGCTTGTCCAGGCTTTTGTTAGCCTCTGGGCTAGCATCTACCCAGGTTCCCTCCTGATCCCTTCTCTCTGTAGCACAGAGTAATCCTTTTACACGGAGTCCTCTTTGTGTCACACCTCTGCCCAAACCTTCAGTGCCTTCCCAGCATCTTTGGAATAAAGCCCATCACTATCACCCCTGATTTAGCTCCTTTTACTTCCCCTACCTTTCCCAGCCATCCTCCCTGCTCCGGGGCCTTTGCACATACCCCACACTTCACTCTACTTCTTCCAGTCTTTGCTCAGTTGTCATCTTCAATGATGGCTTTTCTGAGCACCTTATGTAAAACTGCAGTCCCTACTTCCAACCCTAGAGTCCCCGTGTGTCTTACCTGCTTCTTCTCCCTAGCAGTTTTTGCCATCTTACGTGTTCTGTTTTCTCCCATTTTGTCTTGTCTGTCTTTTCCCACTAGAATGTGAGTTGTGGGAGGCTGGGGTTCTCTTCTCCCCCCACCATGCTACAATTGACCTGTTGACCTAGAGCCTAGGACAGTACCCAGCTCTTAGTAGGTACCCAATAAGTATTTGTAGAACATCTGTGTTTATTAATTGCTTTTCTCTCAAACAAAACTTTCCCTCCAAAGTGACACACTTTCAGCTTGTCCTGTCTTTTGGTGCCAGGAGTGTTTGAGACATGGATTGCCATGTTTAGGCCCGTGGATTGCCAGGAGCAGGTGCCCATCCTGGGTGAAGAGGAGAGGGTGTGCGTGGAAGGGTCTGGAAGTTGTTTTCTTTTTATAAAAACACCTGCAGACCTCTGGGGAAACTTCATGTGCCCCATCCAGGAAGACTAACCCAGGCTTTAACCAGGTGACACTTTTGCTATTTAAAGAGGGCTATGTGGAATCTCACACTCCGTGTGTGTGTTTATGTAATTTGTATATGGGTAAATATGTAAAGTAAATCCCCTCAAGTAGAATCGACGGGTCAAAGGGTAAATGTGTTTGCAGTTGTGACAGTGCTGTATTACCTGTCCCTTCATGAGGCTTCCTGAGAGCAGAGAAGTAGAAATGAATGCATGCAGGCAGAAGGTGCTCCTTAAGGTGACATGCAGCTGTCGCCGCAGGTCAGGAAAGCTGAGAAGATAGCAGCGCGTTGGGCCCTTAGGAGCCCTGGCCACCCCCTCATCTGTGCCATTGAGTACAGAGGACGAGCAGGGTCCTCTGCTCTCAAGTGAGGACAGGAGTCAGGACTCTGGCAAGTCCTACATATGGCTCACTGGAGATCTGTCCTCAGCCTTCTGGACCATGAAGTCTTCTAAAGCCACCTGTGAGGTGATGGTTGGCCATGGATACAGACCTAGGTAGGGGGAAGCCAGTCTTTGGGGACAGTGCTGGCATTGTGACTTAGCAAACTTACTCTTTCTAGTCAGGAAGTATCAGGAATCTTTTTCTAAAGGCTCCTGACAAGAAGAAATAGGAAAGCTTACCTTAGACCTGGAGTCAGGTCACAGACTGAGAGCAGGACAGATGTGACAGTCATGTTGTCCAGATAAATGAGTTCCAGAGCAGGAAAACACCTCAGCTGGCCCACAGAAGTGCAGCAACTAGGGCTGGCTCCCTTGCACCACCACCACCACCACCACTGCAGCTGCCTCTCCTCTGTGGTCACTAGTGCCCTCCCTGAGGCCACAAGAGGGGAGAGAGGAATGTTGAAAAAGAGCTCTCTTGCATTTTGTTTGACGATGAAGAATAAAGCTGCCCCTACTTGCGCCTGCCTCCCACTTCTGCTCTTGTGGGCCGAGAGAAGAATGAGAGGGAAAGAAACCCAGTGGATACAGACCATGGTCCTCCTTTCGGGTCGCTAACTCATGTCATTCCCACTGGCTCGTCACTTAGTGCAGTGTGGCGTCCCCTGTGCGTTCCTCAGGGTGCCATTCACAGGGAAGCATCAGGCCTCAGGATTCCCGAGAGTGGGGCCTTCGAAAGGAAAGTAGTGTTGTTTTCACCAGTTTTTAAATCATGACATAGAAACGTAATCTTCACCTCTCCTGTTGCATAGCCATTGCCACCGTTTGTCTCCAGAATGCTTTCATCTTGCAGTATGGCAACTGTACCCGTTAAACACCAACTCTGCAGTTCCTCCTCCCTGTTGCCCCTGGTAACCACTTTTACTTTCTGCCAAATGAGACCAAGAAGTGAAGAAAAAGCCATTTTTCTTTGAGGGAGAACTATTTCCAGTTCTGCTTTGGTGTGATTTTTGACTTTGTGGGCGTGCCAGGTGTGGCCATGTTATCTTGAGCACACTTGGCACATTGGTGGGACCTCGGCTTCAGAGGACACGAGTCCCTGTCTCTTGTGACTCCTCACTGGCTTTGGTCACTGCAGCTTTGGGATGAAGGGACAAGAGTCGTTCCTCTACTTCCCGTGAGTTGTTTTGGAGGTCAAATGAGAAAGTGAAGGGAGAGGGATGTAATATTGAAAATTGACTGATTTTTGCAATTCACTTTTTATAAAATTATGGCTCATGAAATATTTATTGTTAATTAATCCTAATATTTGATTGCTTCTCCTTAGCACTTTAGGAAGCAAATTTACTACCTAGAAATTTGCCTGCAGTAGAGCTTAAATTTCTTTTTTGGGGGGCAGCACTGGGGTTTGAACTCAGGACCTCACACTTGGTAGGCAGGTGCTATACCACTTGAGCCATTCCACCAGCCCTTTTTGTGATTTTTTTTGAGATAAGGTCTTAGGAACTATTTGTCTGGGGCTGGCTTTGAACCTTGATCTCTGCCTCTGAATAGCTAGGATTAAAGGCATGAGCCATAGGCACCTCACTAGATCTTAAATATTAGAAGCGTTTTGACCCCAGCTAATTCACTGTGATACTTTCTTCTTTTTTTGGCAGTACTGGGGGTTTGTGCTTCAGGCCTACTTCTTGCTATGTAAGCACACTACCATGTGAGCCACTTCAGTGACAGTTTTTGTGAGAGATTTAACAGTTGGGACTGTGCTGTCTTTAAGATGCCGTGGGCCCATTGCCTATCTAGGACCTCTGCATGTATGTAGCTGCCTTCTGTCCCAATGAAGGTGGCAGGTGCAGACGGGGTTTCCCTCGGGTTTCCTGTGACTGGGAAGTGTGTCTGTGCATCTCAGGTCCGCTGGGCTGGGTGGCTGGCTTTCTCGGTATTCAGCCTGCACTCCCATCTCCCTGCTCTCAAGGCCTTCATCATCTCACTTGTGTCCATGCAACCCACACATGCTTCTTAGCAGAAGCCCGCCCTGCTGGCACTGCGGAGATGTCAGGTAGTTCCTTGTGGATTCTCCCGGAAGGCGGGTCTCATTGAAAGCACCCCAAATAAGCCAAGTGCCAGCAATCCACACAGCATGGCATTTTTACCTTCACAGCACAGAACCAAGCAGCCACACTGGGTGCATTTCTAATCTTTTGTCTGTCATATGACATCCAATTAGAAAGGTGTCAGAATCACAGAACACATTGCTTTTTTTCTATTTTACTAGCAGTTTACTGAGATACAGTCTATGTGCCGTGTAATTTACCACGTTTGTGTGTAACTCTGATTTCTAATAATTTATGCAGTTTGCACCATGGCCACAACCCAGTTAGAGAACATTTCCATCATCCCAAAGGACCCCTCTGCTCTCTGCAGTCAGTTCTGCTCCCACCACTACCCCCATGCAACCACTAATTGCCTTCTGTCTCTGTAGATGGGTCTTTTCTGCACATTTCATATGAGTGGCGTTTTATGCAGTTTGTGGTCTGGTGACTGGCTTCTCTCATTCGGCATGTTTTTGGGTTTATCTGTGTTGGAGCGTGCATCAGTGCCTCTTTTCCTGTTATTGTGGCCTGTAATTCCATTGTTCAGATACACCTTTCTTACCCGCTTGCCAGTTGATGAACCTTTGCTGTTCCCAGTTTGGGGTGTTTATGAATAATGCTGCTGTGAGCATTCAAATACAAGCTCACCTTCCTTGGTAGATTCTTAGAGTTGCTTGGTCTTATGCTAAGTTTTCTGTTTAACTTGCGTGTGTTTGTGTGTGTGTGTGTGTGTGTGTGTGTGTGTGTGTGTGTGTGTGGAGCGGGGGCTGGGGTTTGAACTCAGGGCTTCATGCTTGCAAAGCAGACCCTGGACCCACACCTCCAGTCCATTTTGCTTTGGTTATTTTGGAGGTGGGAGATCTCTTGAAGTATTTGCTGGGCTGGCCTTGAACTAAGATCCTCCCGATCTCAGCCTCCCAAGTAGCTAGGATTACAGGTGTGAGACACTTGCACCCAGCTTTATGTTTAACTTTTTTGTGTGTGTGCGGTACTGGGGCTTGAACTCAGGGCCTACATCTTGAGCCACTCCACCAGCCCTTTTTTTTGTGATAGGGTTTTTTGAGATAGGGTCTAGTGAACTATTTACCCAGGCTGGCCTCCTGATCTCTGCCTCCTGAGTAGCTAGGATTACAGGTGTGAGCCACCAGCACCTGGCATGTTTAACTTTTTAAAGAAACTGCCAAACTATTTCCTAAAGGAGCTGTATGTTCTTCCCAGCAAGGTGTGAGTGTTCCCATTTCTCTGCATCTTTGTCAGCATGTGGTTTTCTTTGCTTTATTTATTTTATATCTTTTTAACACTTGTTTTTGTCTGTTGTTTTTATTACAGCCATTGGAATGGCTTGGAAGTAGTATCCCATTGTAATGTTAGTTTTCATTTCTTGAATGTGGATGCTGGGCATCTTTGCATGTATTTATTAGCCATTTGTATTTCTTCTTTCTTGTCAGTTCAGATCTTTTGCCTATTTTTTAATTGGCTTGAGTACTGTTTTATTGAGCTGTAAGATTTCTCTATATTTTGGCTGTAAGCTCTTTATCAGATATATGATAGAGCACAGATTTTTATTTTTCTCACACCCATGCTACTTTATGGAAAGTAGATGGAACAATTAATGTAATAATAATGTGAGCCAGACACAGTAACTCATATCTATAATCCCAACCACTTAGGCAGAGATAGGAAGATTGCAGTCTGACCCTCCCAAGAGAAAAAAGTGTGAGATTCTATCTGAAAAATAAAGCAAAATGGGGCTAAGGGTGTGATTCACATGGTAGAACACTCACCTAGCAAGCATGAGGGCCTGAGTTTGAAACCTCAGTACGGACAAAAATATATGTAATATTTGAGTGTTTGTTAGGAGCTGAACACTGAGCTAGTACTTAATAGGGATTATTTAACGTACTTTCTCATTTTCTAAAGATTATGGGACGATTTCAGCTCCAATTAACAAGTATTTACTAGTGGAAGGCAATAAACTGTGGATCTAGTAAACCACTAGACTTACATTAGAACTAGCCTTTTAATGTTGTTACCTTTAGGGCTAAATAGTTATAATAGACCTCAAATACCAGCAATTTAAAACAGCTAGGTATTTATTTATCTTTTGTAACAGACTGACGCCAGCAACCCTGAATGGGTGCAGTGGCTCCTGGGTCAGACACCTGTACAGTTACTCTTGAAGGCATGACTTGGACATCTGGATCCCAGTGCAGTTATCATGTTCCCTCACAGGCAGGGTCCTGCAAAAGAGGACAGGACACACAAGGCCATTCTTTTTATGAATCTGACCCCAAAGCTGCATGCTACTCACATGAGAACTTGGTCACCTGGTGAAGCCTAGCTGCAAAAGAGGCCGGAAACTATCATCTTTATTCTGCAGTGGTGTGCCATGTAAGGCTCAAGGATTAAGGAAGGCTTAAAGCTTAGGAGAGAGGACAGGCATGTGAGCCATTGTTGGAATTGGGGTTCCTGCAACTAGTCTGTATGGCATTCCCATTTAGTTGTCATCAAAGAAAGTCTAGTTGGTGTGCAATTGTTGGCCTAGATCTTTTTGTGGGGTTTATTATTGTTTTAGAACTGCACTAGAATATTCTTCATATAAAATAGCCGTTAAGTGTGAACTACCATTGCTTAGCGTATTTAGTTAGCGTTCTCCAGGGAAACAGAATCAGTAGTGTCTGTCCATCCATCTCATAAACCACATCCTATCTGTCCTGTATTCATAAAGAGATTTACTATAGGTCTTGGCTTATGTGATTATGCAGGCTGAGAAGTCCCACGGTCAGCTGTCTGCACGCTGGAGACCCAGAATAGTTGGTGGTGTAGGTAGGCCTGCGAGCAGTGGCGAGGACTCCAGTGTGAGCAGTGTGAGTGTGAAGGCCTGGGAACCAGAAGTGTGGAGGGCAGAAGAAGAGCTCTGTTCCTGTTCACACAGCCAGGCAGAGGAAGGGCAAATCCAACCTTCCTTCCTCACCTGTGAGTTCCATTCATGCCCTCTGTCCTGTGGATGATGCCCATCCACACTGGGAAGAGGGCCCTCCATGTAGCAGCCCACCAATTCAAATGCTAATGTCTTCTAGAAACACCTTCACCAACTCCCCAGGACTAATTCTTGGCTTCCTGCAGCCCAGCCAAGTTAACACATAGAATCAGCCATCACACTTAGGGAATGAGAGAATAACTTGGACTTAACTTGGAGGTTAAGTCCAGTTTTGGAGTTGAATATAGATCACCTGACCAGCTGGTAGGAAGGGTGACAGACAAGAGGACAGCTTTGGCCAGACTGACTTTGGAAGGCCATCAGTTTTATACTTTGTTTTTCAAAAGGCCACATGAGCCTTGACCTGGCCCTCTTTTCCACCCTCGGCCTTGTCGAACAGTCTCTCCAAGGTCAACTGTAGCCCACTTCATAAAGTAGCTCTGATTGAAAGGTGAATTTGTGATTTTAAGGAAGAAAAGGAGCAGCGCTGCTTCGCTGAGAGATGCCATTGCTTCTCTGAGGACTGCGGTGATCTCCAAGTGTTGGAAGGAGGTCTTCTGGTTCCATTTGTCCTTTGTGTCTAAAACCTCAACAACAAAACAAATCGGTGTTGAATATTTTGAAGAAGCAAACACAAAAGCTCCTGTAGTATTTAATTTTTAGGGTTCCAGGCCTTGGTAACAATGACCAAGACCTTTGATTTCCTGGGGTTCAGTGCGGGGCTGTGCAGAGGAGCCCCAATACTGATGGAGAGAGCAGATACATAACTTGCATAAACATTGGCTCCTCCACTACCCCCAATCCCTGCTGGGCTTTACACTGTAGGGAGCGTCAGGCAACTTGTTTTCTTTCCCTTCCAACCCTCTCTTTGCACTCTCCTCCAGCTGCTGCTTTCTCCCCCACCCCCAAAAGTAATGTGATCTCCCTGGCCTGGTCTGCTGCTCTGCAGATTCTTTTCGTCTTAGAGAAAGAGAGGAAAAAATTAACCATTGATTTACCAATTCAAAGTTGGCAAAACCTCAATAAGCTAAACTAAGTACCAGTGCCTGAGTTTGGAAATAAAAAAGACTGCGTGTTTCTATTTTGTGTAATTCATTAGAAGTCCTATTATGCAGATAATCATTTAAGTTCTCAGGTTTTCCCCAACATTGCTATTTTTGATTGCATCAAAATTGTAACATAGCTATTTTTGTTTTGTAGATATCTTTATTCAATATTCAGATTAGAAGCAAACAAACAAGACTTAGTTATTTAAAACAAAATTCTTTGACACTCACTGCAGATTTAACAGTGTCTGTGACAGTAAAGTGACAAAGACATTTCACAAAAACACACAAAATCTCTTTAAGTTGAATTCAAGAACTTAGACTTTTTTTTAAAAGAACTTAGACTTTAATAACAATATTCCAAACTGGTTTTGCTTAACAATATTTCTGTTTATACTTTAGGGTATAGTGTTGTAACAGGATTTAATAATCTGGGATTTGGTTGTTCATTTCTTCACTAGCAGCAAAATGAAGATCTGAGATCTGTTATTTACAACAAAGTTTAAGTAGGTTTTCAGCCTGGTGTCCTCAACACTTGTCTGTCACTTCTTAATTATGGGTACCCAGTGGATGTCATGAAGTGGGAAAAAACCTGACAAGGGGAATTTAGAGACTTGAGTTCTCTTCTGGCTCTGCCACTAACCTGCACCACATACTTGGTGCAATTTATTTAACCTGTGTCATCTGAAAGAAGGACAAAATCAATTTTGAGTAAAAACAGTTAGAGGTAAGCCTCTATTTATCGCCATTCTTTCCTCCAACTCCACCGAAATGACAACAAAAAGATTTTTAAAAAGTAAAGATGCATAAGGACAAAAGGAACCTAAAAGGAGTCAGGAGAGAATGAGAAATGTGACACAGTTTTGGAAAACAGAGGCAGTTGAGAGGAGCAGATCAGGCAGGATGCTGAAGTCTGACTTCTGAGAACTACTGATAGGAAGTGAGCCAGTGTGTTGTGGAACCTGAGAAAGCTCAGAAATCAGAGGCACGGGAGCACCAAAGGTGGGGTGAGGCCTGCAGCCCAATCAAGACTGCTCCCCAGCCAGATGCCCACTTGTCCTGCAAAGGCTCTGCTCTCAGGAGCAGACCTCCAGTCTGGGGTCCAGGTGGCCACTGGCTGAGAATAGTGGGCCTGGTAAGAGCAGGTTTTGTTTTTTCAAGTCTATATACTGAATAGTGAAATTCTCAGCCCCTCTTCCAGAACCTGCTAGCCAGACCCCAACAGAAAACAGATTGAAATATTTCTTTCTGGGGAGAAAAAATTGAATGGCCCTAGAGAAACAACCACCAGATAACAAATTTGGGGATTCTGTTGAGGCCAAGGTAAACTCACCATCTGATGTGAATACAGGGCCCTCTTTTTACTTCCTTACTCATATGTAAAATGAATGGTTAGCTAGATTTTCTTAGACACATTAGGGAAGTCTCTAGCAGGGACTAGAAACTAGAAACAGAAACTTGGTGTAAATAAAGACAGTACAGGACACAGGAATTGAAAAGTACTGTTCCTTGCTGTCATCTGAGTGCAAACATCAAGCAGCAGGTGCTGTTAGAAACCATGACAGTCAGAATGAGAAGGAACTCTTTACTGCTCAAACACCACTGCCAAAGTTTACAGTCCAGCAGAGTAGTCTGTCTCAGAGTGCGGAGCATAAAGACTAAGGCACTCCTAGCCTGGAGTTAGTGCTCGTTAGGATTTTGTTGAATGGAGGAATAAATGCATAATTGAATACAATAAAAATAAAGACATGGACAGTGAGAGAAAACAAATAAAATTAGAAGCTCAATCAGGGCTCCAATATCCATCTGGTAGGAATTCCAGAAAGGGAGAAGTCAATAATAATAATAATAATAATAATAATAATAATAATAATAATAATATAAATGGAGGAAAAGCCAGGAGAGAAGTCTAAGGAAAAATTTCAGAGCTTAGAGAAGTGTTTTCTTGAGTTAATACCCAAGTCTCTGAACTGGATGGACCCCTGAGTGCTCAGCATAACATATGAAACAGACTCACTGTAAGCCATATCGTTGACACGTCAGAACACTAAAAATATGAGAAGATCCCAAAAGCTTCCCCAGAGGAAAAACAAGCCATTTATAAAGGATCAAGAATCAAATGCGATTGCATTTCTAAATAGTAACACTGGAAACTATTAAATAGTGGAGTAATGCCTTCAAAATTCAGTTGACAAAATTAGTTTCAATGTAGGATTCTATCCCCAGCCAGACTGGCAAGGTAGAAGACAGATGTTTTTTAGACAAGTATGCCTCTCCCCAGAAAGCTACTGGATAGTAAGTTCCAGCAAAATGAGGAAGTCAGTAAGTAGAATTGATTGTTTGAAGTGTTGCAGTATTTGAAAAAAATGCTGGTGGGTTTTTGACAGATCTTTGAAGTATTTGGGGAAAAAATAGTGGTAGGTACATTAGCAGGCTAATCAAATGAGAAAAGAAACAAGGAAATTAATACTGCCAGGATAAACGATGTTGTATTATAAAGGAAACATTCATTCATAATGCTTTTTTTGGCCAACCAGTGAACAATATTTACATTGTCATGCTAATACAAATATTGACTATTGGCTTAACCAAAAATTGTGATTTCACAGTTTTGAGAGATTGGGGTGATGATAGTATAGTGCTTCTATACTAAGTTAGTAGACAATATGTAAAAATAATGAAAGTAGAAGCTGCAATATGCTGGGGACATTAGTGAGAAATTTGGAGGGACTGCCTCTGGTAAAGCAGACAAGAGAGCAGGACTGCTGGTTATAGTACAAGATGATTTTTAGTCTTTTTTTTTTATGACTATTACAATTATTTTAGCACTGTTTGATTTTTAACTTGTGTATATGTTACTTTGATAAAAAAAATAATTAACATGGGCATACTAATACTATTAGTTTTCTCAATCTAGAAAAAAATAGTCCAACAGCTATGTTTAGACTTGTCAGTCGTAAAATTATAGTAAAATCTAGGAAGTGGGTTTGCTCTAGGGCAGTTCACATTTGGCTCCCAACTAAGAATTGCAGCCTGGGACAGCCCAAGGGGACCAGAGAGTGAGTATCTTCTGCAGGATAGCCATCAGTGTCCCTAGTCTGGGAGAGGCCCAGGAAAGAGTATTTTGCCACAAGGTTCTTGGCTGCAAACCTTGGCTTTAGGATGAATGGTGGGCTCTGTGACATTTGAACCTGAGCTGCCACTCCTGATCCACAGCCAGTGTTTCTTTCCCTTCAGAAAATAAATGGACTTCCTTGTCCCCTGGACAACCTCACCTCCAGGCTCAGCTTTCACTCCCTCACATTGTGCTCTTTGGAGTCATTTTTACATATCACAACTGTTAATTTGAGCTCTGGACTTAGTCCCAGTAACTCCAGGCAGGAACACAGACCACCACCTGCTACAGTAAGAGTCCTCTGTTGGAAATAACAGTAGCCACAGTTCATTGGGCACCTTCTGTGCATGGGGTGCTTTCCACAGTATTTCTGATGTGAGACAGCCACTCTTAGGACCCTTTCCCTGTCGCAGATGAGAACATTGAGGCCGTCGGTGCAAGCCACCAGTGAGTAGCACATCTGAGGCTCAGAACAAGGCCCGTGATGTCAGAGCTCATCCATCCTCCACTGTGTTGCCTCCTCTGTTGTCTGGCTTGCCCAGGCCAGAGTCCGCCAAGCTTTGGTGACACATGACTCATGACCAACAAATGGAGCTATCCCATTGATAGACTGTAAGACTTAAAGGGATGCAAATGTGTTCTTAAACAGTGGCAAAAATGGCTATAGTTGGGTACTCTTTTTTGTTTTTTTTTTTTCAGTAGTGGAGTTTGAACTCAGGGCCATGAGCTTACTACATTCTCCCACTTAAGCCACTCCCCCACCACCTGGTATACTGTTTTAAGCTCTCTTATCCTTTAGCTGAGTACTTGCAGAATCTGCAGCGCTAGAAAAGTCAGAGGCAGAGGACTTTGTTGACCTGTGCACATGAAGTCACATGCTCACTGCAAAGCTGGATGCAGTGAAGTGCTCAGTCAGACCTGGTTCCAGCCAGGCCTCAGGTCAGACTCACCTGTCTCCTTCTACCTGCACTCCCACCCCAGAATGAGTGGAACTTCCAAGTCCTGACCCATGGTCATGGTGGGCGACTGCCCAGTTTGTTAAAAAGACTGAACTCCAAATTTTAAAAAGTTCAGTCACCTAAAATCTTCAGAGAAGAGTCCTCTTTTGGTAACTTGTTCTAAAGTTATACATTCTTAAATCCAAAAATTGCTTTCAAGTGAATAAAATTTAGAAATAATCATCTCCTGTTTGTCCTATTCTTGGTAAAAGCAAGACGCAACTTTTCCCTCTTCTAAACAGTAGTTTACTACCTTCCGTACTCATATCTATCCTCTGGGAAACCTAAAACAGCTCAGCCCACATATTCTGATGCTGTAGGGAAAGAGCAGAGACCATGATTCTGCCCTTTTTTTTTGGCACCGAGGTTCGATCTCAGAGCCTCCCACTTGCTGGGCAGGCGCTCGACCTCTTGAATCACACCTCTAGCCCAAAATACTAAGTCATTCTAATTCCCTGAATTATTTTAAGACATATTTTCCCAACAGTTACTGATTTCCATTTCATCCTTTGGTGTTGCTCATATTATACAAACTTTACTTAAATTGGAAATTTTGTGCTATTTTGGAAAGTTCCAGCCCCTTCTTCTTTACTCCCTCCTGTCTGTATGGACTCCCTTTCCTGCCCCATCCATCCTCAGTTTCCTCACCTGTGAAATGGAATTAAACTATACAGAATTCATAGGGTTGCTGTGAGGCTTATGGAGTACCTGACACATGGTAGTGCACATTAAAATCTAGTCGTTTTCCAAATGGAATGCAACCTAGCACACAAGTTAGTTCATGGTCTTTATGATTCCCTTTCTTTTTATCTTCTTAAGTTAGTGGCTTTTAGGCTTTCAGTTGGTTACAGGAATCCTTGGGCCTTTCTTTGTTAGAAGGTTACCACTCTCCTCTGTTTGCTTGTACACAGTGGTATCATGCAGAGGAGATTCCCAAGGAGCAAAAGCTGCATCTGCACAAAACAGTCCCAGTTTGAAGTGCTGGTGTGCAGCTGGCAGAAACCTCAGTATTCACTGCCACTAACAAGAATGTTTTGCCAGACTTATTGATACATAGTTTTATATCTAAATTATAAAAGATTTGGGCACAGTTTATTAACATTACTCATTTTTAAGAGGATTTGGGGATAAGATCATTTTAGATACACAAGCAGAATATTAGAAATAGCCATTAGTTTTAAAAATAAACTTATATTTCAATATAAAGTACTGCACATATGAAAAAATATCTGGGCCTGCACTAATGGATAGTATTCACGGATGTGGTTAGAATCTCAAAAATGCCTAACACTGTGTAATTCTTGGCATTTAGCTGCCAATCTGAATGTAACCCTTTAATGTGAAACACTGTATAATGACAGTCTGATCCAAAACACTTGTACTTTCCAGAATGGCAGAAAAACAGACATATATTGTATTTCTTAGCCTGTTTGTATTGGTAGCACCCTTTTGAATGACATTTTTGACATTATATGTGGAGGATGAAAGGTTTAAAACAATACTAAGCAAGTTAGAGGTCATTACATGCAGGCTCTAGCAGAAGGACAGTGTCTCCCAAAATCTGGAAAGCATCCAAAGTCACTGCACTTGTCACCTGTGTCCCTGTAGCCTTGTGTCTCCCTGACATTGCCACCTTGGGTGTTCATGAGGCCTGATGCTATCAGCACACTTAATACACTGATCAGAATTTGGCAGAAGGCCTTTGAAAAGTCAAGACATCCTGGCTGAGAACCCCTGTGATATATATACACTTGTCACATCCAGCCCAGTCCTTTTTTGTTGTTGTTTTGGCAGTACTGGAGTTTGAACTCAGAGCCTCATGCTTGTGAGGCAAGCACACATTCGAGCCATGAAGTCACTCCACCAGGCCTCCAGTCCAATCTTGAATTTTTATTGCTATTTTTGGTAGACCTGTGAAGACCAAGATATCGGGGTTCTTTTCATTGCAAGAAAGACTAACAGGTAGCCAGGGTCTTCTAACCAAGGCTTTTTCTGAAACATATCATTACAACCTTAGTCTCTTCACCAGAGATGTAGGTATCCTTATGCTTTGATCTAGGAAGACAGATTCTTGGCGGGAAGGGGCAACTAATCACCGGTCAGGAGCCACCATCCTTGGAGACAGTTTCCACTGTAGGACCTCAGGCAAGGTGCTTGGCCTCCCTGTCCATGAAGAATCAGGATGATGACTGGATTTTTCCTCACAGGCTTACTTTGCAAATGCCATGCAGTAAGACACACAACAGCTTCTCACAAGAGACTGGCACACTACCTGAAGGCCTCAGTACCAGTCAGCTTTTATTATTTATGGCTGTAAGACCTGGACAAGATTTTTCTCCCTAAAAATGAGACCTGTTGAAACTATTCTAAGAATGGGGAGAAGAGGAGGGATAAAGGAGAGTGATGGAGGGAGTGAATTTAAAATACATTGTAAGGACTTTTGTAAATGTCACAATGTATGCCCAGCACAATAATAATATGATCATTTTATAAAAAGGTTACTCAGAAGAATAAAACCAGTGCTCGGCACATATGAAAAAAATTAAAATATTTTTTCCTTGTTACAATTTAGCTGCCCAACATCATCCCCCTCCCCATGAGCCACTATGCCTGCCCCCCCTTTTTTTTTTTAGGGTGGGGGCATATGTTTTTTTCCAAGATAGGATCTCAAGAACTATTTGCTGGGACTGGCTTTGAACCATGATCCTCCTGATCTCTGCCTCCAGAGTAGCTAGGATTACAGGCGTGAGTCACTGGCACCCGGCTCTGACATTATTTCTTAAATTAATTTTTCCCCTGTTGTTATTGGAACTTAGTTGATATTTAAACTGTTAGCTGTGCTTGGGTTCCATATTGTTGCCCACTGACCTAGATTTCTGGATTTGTGCCAAGAACACATTCCTGTGATTATTGCTTCTTCAATTGTAATATTGTCTGTGACCAGTCCTGAGACTGTATGACCAGAGTGATGAAAAGATTCGAGCCCAGCACAACAGTGGAGTGGGTTTCAAACAGTGGTTCCTGTACTCACCGAGGCAGGGGGAAGTTCTGTGCTGAAAAGGCAGAGAGGGGCCTGCACCCCTGCCTTTCCTGTAAAGAGTGCTAGCGGCAAAGACCCAGGTCGCCCGCCTTGAACTCACATCTCTTCTGTTTGCCATCGCCAAGTCTAAATGGATGGTTTGACCAGCGTGTCCCCAATTTGTGTGGTTGTCATGTGGGTTCCAGCTCATTCCGCAGACACCCACAGCGTTTGTCTTGATCATAGTATGCTCCCTGAATATAAATGAGGCCACTCTTGGTAATTCCAGAGGAATTTGCATTTTCACCAACTTTCTTGGGACACAGAGTTTGCCTGGCATTGCCCCCTGCGGAACGTGCCAGGAGCGGTGCGGGCCAAGCACCACGGTGGGGTGCGGGGTGGTGGGGGGCGGGTGGCAGGTGTTGGACACGGCGCCCCTACCGGGGTCAGGACGTGACTGTGAGCGATCCGGTCCCCTGGGTGGAGCGGGCGGCCAGGAGCGGGTTAAGGCGGCGGGGCGGGGAGGGGCGGGGAGGGGCGGGGAGGGGAGGGGCGGGGCGGGCCTGGCGGGCGCCGCTCGGGCCCTTTGTTAACAGGCGCGGCCCGGCCCCGCGGAGACGGCCGCGGCCATGGGCGGGCGCGGGCGCGGGCGCGTGGGGCGGCGGTGAGGGCGGCCTGGCGGGGCCGGGAGGCCCGGGGGCGCGCGGCGAGCCGACGGCGCGGGCGCGGAAAAATGTTGGAGATCTGCTTGAAACTGGTGGGCTGCAAGTCCAAGAAGGGGCTCTCGTCGTCCTCCAGCTGTTACCTGGAAGGTAAGCCCGCCCGGCGCGGCGACCCCGGCTGCGCGCCCTGCTGTCCTGTCCGCCGCGGACCCTGCTAGGCCTCGGCGCCCTTTCTCTGTCCGTCTGTCCTTCTCTCCAGGCCCTGGGTGCTGCCCCAGCCCTTGCGCGCCAGCTCCAGCTCCAAGAGGCCAGGCCGCTTCTCTGGCCCCAAAGTCCCAAAGTGCGGGCTGTACCCGAGAAAGTGTGAGAAAGCCTCTCCACAGGACTTAACTCCTCAGGAGCCCACGTTGTGGGATTTCCTCTGTAGAACGGGAATTGTGTGTCAAAAGGTTGACTGTGTTTGTGAAAACATACGATTTCCATTAAGTCTCGTGTACAAAGAGAGCAGGGCTCTACCATTTATGGGTACAGAACTTCGAGTGATCCTTTACCCCTACCCCCACCCAACCCCATCTTTCCACAGCCCACAGAGAGGACCCAGGAATTCTCTCTCTTTTCAGGGGAGGAGAGGGGGATCACACCATCTTTTAAAAAGGCGTTTTGAAAGCACCCAGCTTGGGTGGGGGTGGGGGTGGGCGCCCATGTTTAGCTCCTTCTATAAGCTTTTGCCTACTTTCCGCCTAGGCCTTATCCAATCCCATTTCTCTGTTACTGTTTCTTGCCGTTGTCTTCAGTTTTTGATTATGATAAGATGACAAGGGAAGAGAAGGAGTTTCTAGATGGCATGACACTGATAGGTCCAGGGACTGTTGTCTTCAGCAGAAGGGCTAATTGTACCTTAGAAATGCTTTCATTTAGGACTTAAGATAGGAGTAGAGATGTAAAGTTCATTTTTGAACAAGTAGGATTTCTGCTGGAGGCCAGAAGTTCTAGTGCGTTTCCTTTTAGAAATGAAGGAGAGATAAGCAGAGGCCTCATTGCTTTTGGAACCTTTTTTCTTTTCTTTCTAATTCTAACTTGAAGGCCTGCCTGGCATCACATAGGCAGCTCCAACACAAGTGCCAGTGACACAGGTGAAGTGTGTGCCCTTCTCACCATAACATGTGTGCATGGTTCCCCTTCCCTTCCTGGGATTTCAGGGCTGGATCTCTCAGAGAAGTCGTGTGTGTACATGGTGTGAGCTCACAAAGCCTGACATTTGGAGGGAGAGTGGTTTATTTGTCCCTAAAAATTGGCGCCTGGGTAGTCAAAATCATCTTCACTTAATACATCGCTTATTTTTTCCAAGTTGCTCAAAATCCTGAGCACATTCTCCTTTCCATCTGTAACGAGTTAGTGGTAGGCATTGTCGTCTCCATTTTGCACATGGATGCCTGAGGCGGAGATGAATGGACTTTTGTAACTGCGGAGCTGGAGGAAAGTTTAGGTCACAGCCTTGCCCGGGCATCGGCTTTTCCTGAGGGTCAACTGAGATTTAGTACATACTTGGCTGGTTTAATTATTGTTTTGGGGAAAAAAAATCAAATCCAAAGAGTCTTATTCCAGCCTGCCTTGTAGTGAATTGTAACTTTGACTGTCAAGTCTCAGAAGCAAAAGGTTGTGATACAGCTCACTGCTCTGTGGTGAGCCTTCATCCAAGAAGGCGCTGCTTCAGGAGTTCTGTCTTCTTATTAGCTAGAGAACGTAAGTGAATTACTGTTCTGTAGTTGAGAACTGAAGGAACTTCAGTGTTTGCGTCTGAAGACTAGAAGTGCTGTTTGTCTCTTGAGAAGAGCAGTTGCCAACATCTGGAGAAGTAATCCAGGCTTTTCATCTACCAGTCAGTCAGTCTTCACAGACACCCACTCAGGGACACAGGCATCCCAGGTTAGGGAAGAATCGAGAAAGATTAAATTTTCCATTGTTCTGTCAAAGAGAGATCAGTCATAAATGCAGTTGCAAAGGGCATGCCACCTGCTCCTTGGGCCTACCTATCAAGCAACAGTAGTACACATAAAGAGCGTCAGTTACTAAATGCCTACTGTGTGCCAGCTACTGTTTCTGCACTCTGATTTAACATGCTTATTTCTTTCAATGGCCCTATTTCCGTCTTAGAGGTGAGGAAACTCAGGTACCGAAAGGTGACTTACTGAGTTACACAGATAGCCAGGGGTGATTCTAGGATTTGAACCTGTGCTATCTGGCTTCAGGGAGCCCGCTCCTAACCATTCTGTGTCCTACTAGCTGTGACCATTTGTGTCCTGTGGAAATCACGGTGATGTGAAAATGGTATCTTTAGAAACTTTCCAACTAGTGCCTAAAATAAGGGTAGTCTGTCTTCTGGAAACCTGATACTTATAAGAAGGATTACCTTTACCAGTAGTAAATAAATATGAAATGCTAAAAACTATTTAGTGAAAAGTAATTCTCTCTCCTATCTCATTCTCTTACCCAGAGGCAAGCAATAGGTATTTCTTCAAAAACACTGTGCCCTTCTAGAAACATTGTCTTATGTCTGTGTACCTGGCCGTATTCAGCTTGGCAATCTTTGGTCCACTTTGAACACACTTTGGTTCCTTGTCCTGGAGACGTGAAACACAACGTGAGCACTCGCTTTTGTTGGTAGGACTGAGGTTTGAACTTGGACACTAGCTTTTTGAATTCACTTTTTTCCCATTGTATTTTATTTGCTCATGTGTTTACACATATCACATGTGAATATTGTACATGGATGTGATAGTTCTATGCTGCAAATCCAAAACTAATGTCTGTGAAATGAACTGTTGCTGAACTTGCCAACTTGCTTGAACAGCCCTTCCAGCACTGATCGTCCAGCCATGGGTCTTGCGGTACCAGCCACAGTGATACTTTTAGAACTTGGGCTTCAGGGGAAGCTGTGCTCTCTCCAAATACTCTCTCCTGAGGTCATCACATTTTTCTCCAGTTTAGTTACAAAGATCAGAGGCTTTTTTCTCTCTGACCTGGTCTTGTTATTTTGGATTTTGTTAAGATTGTTGAGCTTTAGCCTGGCACCGGTAGTTTATGCCTATAATCCTAGCTACTTGGGAGGCTGAGATTGGGAGGATCAGAGCTTGAGGCCAGCCCCACCAAATAGTTTGCAAGATCCATCTGTAAACTAACCAGAGCAAAATGTACTAGAGGTATGGCTCTAGCAGTAGAGCTCCTGCTTTGCAAGTGTAAAGCCCTCAGTTCAAACCCCAGTCCTGTGGAGGGGGGGGTGGGGGAAGAAAGGAGAGGAAGACAGGAAGAAAGAAAGGGAGGGAGGGAGAAAGGAAGGAAGTTAGTTTAGTTGAGCTTTTATGATGGGCCCAGACCTAAACACACATGACATCCTCAGTGTCCTGAGGTCCTTAGGGAAGAGAGAAGGACAGGCCAGTTTACATTGCGTGGCAGCAGCACGTTGGAATGTGGAATGAGGAGATTGCAGTGTTACTCTAACATCTCTGGTCTTACTCTAAGACAAGGAGGCCTTCTTCTGTCCAGTTCGCCTCAGAGGATCACTTTGAGGCTCCAGGGAGGTTCTCTGGCCACTTTGATAATAGTAAAGTAAATGTGTGTCTTCCTGGTGTGATGTCCTCAGATCCAGGCCTTTAGTTTCCTGCCACCTCGAATGATCCCCTGCTGTTGAGGCAGGCATCTCCAGAGCCAGCTGCCCACACCCAGCGGCCAGCCATGCTTTTGGGTGATCTTGAACACCATCTTCTTGAGCTGCTGTGTAATGTTCTCCTTTTTAAAATTAGTCTCATAGAATTTTCTTCCTCATTGAGTTTTTGGGATATCTTCTGTAAATTGTTTTAACACAGCCTGTATGAAGTGAGAGCCTATCCTGTATAAGCTGCTATAATTTTAAACAGATATTTAGCAGTCTCCAATGGAGGCTTCACCAATTTCTCTGATGGTTGAAGTGACAATAGAATTGAGCTGACCCCAGTCGTGGTTTCTCTTGTTAACTAATCACTTCATTTTGGGTTTTTTTTTTTTATAATGTATATGTGTATATGCAGTAATTAATACTTCTCATCCTTGGATTTAAGCTGAAAAATGTCTTCCCTTCCTCTAACTCTGTCTTATTCTTATGGTGAATAGTCTAGCTGTGCAAGAAAATTTCCGTTGGTTTATGGTTGGTATTTTATTTCTCCTTTCCAAAGAAGGCATTTTCATAGCCCTAAACATTGAAAAACTGAACTCTCAAGCTACTCAGTACCTGGTAATATTGAGTCATTATAATTTTGCCTGATCTGAAATAGACACGGAAAAATATGAATGGACAGGTTTTAAAAATATATAACAAGGCTAGGCATGGTGGTACGCACCTGTAATTCCAGTATTTGGGAGGTGGTGGTAGGAGGATGGTTAGTTCAAGGCCAGACTGGGCTACATAACATAGCAAGACTTTGTCTCACAGAAACAGTGGCTGGGGATGTAGCTAGCTCAGTGACAGAGCACTTGCCTAGCATGAGCAAGGTGCTGGGTTTGATCCCTATAACTATGGGGAGAAAATGGTACTTTGGAAGAATTTAACTCTTCCTTTATAATAGTCAATCATAATAACAGAACAATTTATAAAAATAAATTCTTAGGTTCTTTTTTCTTTTTTTAAATAGAAATTTTTAAACATATAAATAAAATCCCTTGGACTTAATACCGACCTTTAAGAGTTAGCAACTTCTGGTCAGTGTTATTTCCTTGCTTGGTAAAGTAGTTCCAAAGTTTTCCTGAAGAATCCTGGCTGGTTACTTTAATGTGATTTTTGCCTTCAGATCTCAGATGAGGAAAGCTGTTCTTCTCCCCACACTTGTTTTTCAAGTCTTTCTTTAGCCATGAGGCAAAAGATACTTTGTTACACTGAATGTGTCCGATGGTGATGATGAAGAGACAGACCTGATGGGGAAAGACAGAGAAACTAGTAGGAAAAAGGAAAGGAGGAAGGGCAGCAAAGGAGAAAGGGGAGACAGTGGCAGGCAAACAAAGACAACAGCATTCAGACAGGAAAGACCAAGAAAGAGGTAAGGGAACACTGGAGGGGGCACAGAGACAGTGAAGAGGACAAGTAGGGGGAGGCAGAGAAAAAGGGAAGAGAAAGAAAAAGGAGAATGAGGTATGAGAGAGAGAGAGAGAGAGAGAGAGAGAGAGAGACACGAGGCGGCTGATGGAAGGAGAGCCCATCAGCTTCTGTTTCTCAGTACCTAGCAGGGTTGTGGGATTCAGGTCAGATAAGATGCAGTGCTCACTCAGTAAGGGTCAGTGGTAGCTATTGTCCTGTCTCATTGAGTTGCACGATTTTATCCTCCTCATTCTTAAATTCTTTGTGAGATCTAATCTTTACCTATCATACCAGTCCTAAATAGAACTAACAGCATTGTACATTGTAAAGTGTTTAAAATTGTATTTAAAGATGGACTGTGAATAGAATGAGGCATTGCCTTTGGAACCCAAATCCCTTCGTTTTGAGGGGGGAGGGTAGGAGTGGGGTCACATTCAGTTACCCAAACTAGCAGTAAAAATACTAGTGGTTAAAGAGACATTCTGGGGAAATTGCCAATGAATAGCCCTGTTAGGCCAGGTCTAAAAGAAACTGGAAGGCATAGAAAGAAGAGGAACTGAGCCACCGCTCAGTGCTTTCAGCCCATCCTGTAGCTGGCAGTAGAGATGGGGGCTTTTCAGTCTGCTACAAATGGCCTGTGGCAAGATAGAAATGCTTGGGTGGATGGCAGCTCACTGCCTCCAGTGCAGGGACTCCTGGGACCTTTTGTGGAGCACCTAGGCTCTCACCATGCACCTGCCTGTTGCGGTTTCTAACAAATGAGTCCTGTTTCCTTTGAAAGAAAAAGAAACATACAAGAGAAATGTGTTTTTATGTTGCATCTCTTCTTAGGGTCTTGGTTATTTGATGTTATTCTAAACAAATGATTGCATCCCCAAGCCTTTGTAAAGGTTTGCCTGGTCTTAGAGAGGTTCTGGTCAGGGTTGCTTTGTCTTTCATCTCTACTGTCTGTCATTTTTGTTGATTTTATTACGGGTTAATAGATTATTAAGGTGCATCTTTTGGTCATGACTTAATATTTTGCCTCATGGCTGACGGCAAGCACAGGGTGTTCTGCACCTGAGCTCCCCAGGCGGTGCTCTGGGTGCTGTGTGCTGCCCTCCACTGCGCAGGGGCTAGAGATTCTGAGATAAGAAGGCTGGGGCCCAGTCCCAAAGGACTTTACGTTATTATGATGGCAACCCTAAGATACGGTTAATTAGTTGCCCTGCAGTGCAGTGCCTCTGTGCAAGGCATCTCAGCTGGCAGCTATGCAGAAGTGCTCTGCGTGCTGTATGCATTGGCTCCTCCCAACAGCCTAACTGCAAACCAGCGTTGTCCTGTTGTGGCTCAAGAAACAGAGGCTCAGAACCTCTTTAAGACTTGGGGGTGCTGAGATTTGCTGAAGTCTCGTACTGTTTAGGAGTGAGCAGGTCCCTTATTGTGTGTGGAGTGGTGACAGTCATTTTGCAAGTGCACAAATGGAATGACAGAAAAGTAATCCATAGGGGAAAGGGGGCTGGGGAGGAGGGGAGACAGTAGAGAAAACTGATCAGATGGAGGTGGGAGGCAGGAGGATGTGTAGGCTGGGAAAGGCCTGCCAGGGGAGGGGAGCAAGTAGCATCCCTCAGGCACCAGTCAGGTGAGGCCACACAGAGGAAGAGGAGCTGGAATGGAGAGTGGGAAGAGTGGGACCCTGCTCCCCAGCTAGACCCTGCATGGCTTTGTGCAACTGTTTCAGGAGGAGCTGGAGTTTCACGGCGGTGGTGCAGGAATTACAGTGCCAGCCGTTTTCTGAGGCGTGTGCAGACTGAGGAGCACTGTGTCCTGTGTTAGCTGCCAGCCGCCCCGTAAGGCACATGATCTGAATGTTGCCCTAGTGACACTGCTAGTAGATGGTGACTGACCAGTGACAGGCAGGGCCACCTCCCAAGCCTGTGCGCCCTTCCGCAGGCTCTTGGTCAGCAGCCGTCTCAATGGGATTGGTGGCAGGAGAGTGGCCTGTCCACACTTGACCCCTCGATAGAAGGAGCTGTGCAGGTGGAAGGGTCTGAGGGGGCAGGGTGTGGGAAGGACTCAGCAGTGAGAGACACAGAGT
This sequence comes from Castor canadensis, assembly GCF_047511655.1. Classification (NCBI taxonomy): domain Eukaryota; kingdom Metazoa; phylum Chordata; class Mammalia; order Rodentia; family Castoridae; genus Castor; species Castor canadensis. The sequence goes on along the minus strand of NC_133398.1, from coordinate 5,864,560 downwards.
TGTGCTAAGAGGGGTCGGGAGTGACAGTAAGCTGTGCTGTCTGTATGCTCTTCTCCCAAACATGTAGACTTCTTTGACAGTAGATTCTTAGATGGTGACACACAATTCCTTGTGTTTTTTGCTTTGCGTTGAGAGAGGGGACAGGGACTGTGTATCTTCTGAAAGGCTAGCTTGGGACGTTGGCAGGGACAGAGGTCAAGTCTGTTTTAATTGACTAGGTAAGCACATTATAATGTGAAAAGATTCCAGGGGAAATATTTAAACCTTGGGCAAACTCAAGTAATTTTATTTCTTTAATGAAGTTTCTCGATAAACCTATTTAATTTGCTGTCTATGATGCTGCCCTTAAGTGGAAAAGTGACAAAACTGCAGTTATTCTAAAAGAAACTTGTGGAGTGTGGACTTGTCATTATCTTCCACCAGCCTCCTGTGGACTCCTCTCCCTATCCAGTTGCTACGGCCTCCGCTATGGGAGTTTTTAGCTAAAAACGAGTCTGGGGTGGTACTCAGGGGCTCCCTGCCCTTTATGGAAGCAAACACTATTTCACTAACTTGTAGCTGAAATTTAGCATGTTGTTTTTGAAGAATGTTGGTAACAAATCACAGCAAATTAGCAGTATTCATGACTAAAAATCAGGCATTTTTGTGTCACCTAACAGTTGATTGTTTATACTCTTTACTGCTTCACAGTCATCGGAGTTGTCATTGGCTTTATTATTTAATGCGTTAATAAAGAAGTACTGACTCACAAATATCTAAGAATATTTGAGGACTATTTCAGTATGCAGTAAGCCTGCCTTATTCACGGATTTATTACACACTGTTTTGACCAAGCCTGATCAAAAAAGTAATAAAAAAAATCAAAAGAAATTTCAAAACCCCAAATTTTTAATTCCTGCCTGTGTAGCCAGCCACAGCTCAGTTGATGCAAACTCTGAGTCAGTCCTGCAGTACCGTCAGTTTTGTTTAATTCCTTGTGTGATCTCTGACTGTTTTCCTGCCTTTTATTTTGTGAAAATCTGCCTCCTCAAAAGCAAAAAGTGTCCAAACAGCAACATAAAAGTTTTGGTAGTCCTCTCAAGCCAAAAAAGGGCATGCATTGTACTTATTGGAGGTGGTAAGGTAAAAATTTGAGGTTTGTTGAGAGGTGGCCTGCTTTAGTGGAAACTGGGCGGTGTTGTGGACCAGGTCTGCTGTAACAGTCTTCCTTCCCAATGCTCTGCATTTACAGACTTTATTCTGAGGAGTCACTAGCCTTCACCAGAAGGGCTCCTGGCATAGCACAGATGAGGAACTGCCTTAGTGGCCTGGGTACCTGGCTGGCCAAGCATTCCTTCTCTTGCTGTATGCAATCTCTGTCAAGGGCCACCCCTTGCTTACTCCAGGGAGCTGGGCTCTCCATGTCTATGTTCTCATCGTCCCTAGGACTCATTTGTCTGTAGACTTCCACTGTTGGGGCTTTGTGGGTTTTCCACTCACTGCTTCTCCTACCAGGAGCTGAGGCGGTGGGATAGTTCTTGGCCCCTCACTGCTCCCCAGCACTCAACACTGTGTTTAGGGTGCTAAGAAAATTTTGTTCAGGCTGTGAAGTTAATACAAAGGCTGGGTTCAGATAAACTTGATTTAAAAAATAACGTTAATTGCTCTGGGTGAAGGTATAAATTACGAAATGAAGGACCATGTAGAATGTAAATAAAATAACTTCAGCAAGTTCAAATTGTGGGAAATAATCCTTTTCCTCTAAGCTCATATTATAAAAAGTTGTGTAAGGCTGTTACAAACTGACTCGAGAATAGTCTGAGCGTGATCTCATCAGCTGGAACCGAGTCTGAAATGAAACACGAAGTGCTCCCTTCCTTTCAAAAGGATCTGTTTTATAGATTTTTACATTACAGAGATTCCTTGAGCTGGAGGGTAACAGCAAAGGAGCCACCAAGGAAATAAGAATAAAGCAACAAGGGCTTAAATAATTGGACAAGAGCATGACCAAAAGGAATGTCTGTCACATTGGACACAGCCGAGCCCTCGTGCCCTCCCCAACATGAAGTGTCTCTGAGAGCCCACAGTGTGGACTGTAACGAATGCACAGCTGGCTGCTCTGGGCTCCAGAGGAGACAGAATGTGACCTTGGGCACCAGTGCCAACAGGAAGGTGGGAAGCCTCCCGGGAATGTTTTTCCTGGAAGTTAAGTCTCCCCCCTTCAGCCCCCTGCCTGGGGACTGCAAAGTCTCCAGCCACTGAAGTTCCTGGGCGTTTCTCTGGCAGTCTAGACCAGATCCGCCATATCGGAGGATCTTTTGTAAACATTTTTCATCAATGACTCACAACTTAGAGAAAGGATTATTTTTACATAAAGTGATCTTTAAGTTATACTTTAAAGACCCGGACCATTTCCTTAGAATACTTTCCAAACAAGGGAATCATGCCCAGATCCAGTGAGTTTTGTGGCAAGATTCTTACTGGATTTTTAAACAATTTGATACAAACTAATTTGGATTCCAAGTGCTTTTTTTTTTAGAGGTTTGGGGGCATTTTTCAGATGTCACCAGTTCTTGGTGTTCAGCTGGCTAATTTTAGTGACTTTTGGAGTGTCACTGGTGAGTGGAAACCTTTGTGTTAACTTAAAGCAAAATAATAGAATGGGTTTAAATTTAAAGATCCAGATCTTAAGTATACTTAAAACACAACTTAAAGGATGCATCAGAAAATGTTCACTAAAAAAGAATTAAAAATAGCAGATGCTAACATTTATGTCCCAAGACTTAAACAATCGCCAAAAAATCCACAGGGCAAAGAGAAGAGGGGCTATACATAGGGCATTGTTTTTGAGTAAAGCCTTTAGGCCTTTCTGGGGGTCTGACTTCCTGACAGTGGGGCTGGAAGAAAGTTCATGTCTTAAGCAAGAAAGATTTGAGTACATTCTGCAACTTGGGCCTTATAAGCTGTGATCATTTTTAAGGTTGACGAGCATAGTTCACAATGAAATGAAGCAAGTAACTTGGCATTTGTGCATCGTGAGTCAATGTTGACATCAGCCTGGATTGGGAATTGACTAGAAGGTTTTGGTGTTGGACTGTGGCTACACTTTGGAGTCTTGATCCAGAGGCATGCATGAGCAATACTTCCCTTTGGGCTTTGGCCATTAATTTGTGGAATGGAGCAAGAACTGGGGGAGAAAATCAGAGTGCCTTGGATGGCCCAACGTCCTGTTGAATCAAAAAGCTGTGGGAGGCTTCTTCCTTCCTAACAAGGGTCTTACCCCTTGCATAAAATCTCATCATTTCTCCCCCAGGTTAGGGACAGCCCCACTTTAACCTGGACTTCAAACTTTGAATGGATGGTCACCTCTGGGCTGGTGTCTGTGTTCTGCTTACTCCAGGTGTTTTCCAGGCCACTTCCCCTGATTATGTAACTTTGATCAAATCCAGATGCTACAGAATGTTTGATAGAGGAGGTCAAATGGCATTTGAGAAGAAAAGCATTTCTGTATTCACTGCTTGGGTTTAATTTCCTGTGTGGGCCTGGTCTGTCAAAGTTGTGTGCTCCTGGCCCGAGGTTGAGGCACTGGGGGAAACACACAAGTGTGTTTGCAAGACGTCTTTAGCGGGCTTCCCTCCCCACTGCATTCGTGTTAAATGATCAGTTATGTAAGGCTCTGTTGACTTCTTTTTATAGGGTATTCTAGTTTTGTAATTGTGTTCTGATTATAAAAGTAATCCACAGTCATTGTAAGAAAGAAGCCATAATGCCAAAAAGTATAAATAAAATGAAACACTTGTAATCCCTCCACCCTGAGTTAACCACCACTCACATTTTGGTGAAGTTTCTTCTGGTTTTTTTTTTTAACTTTTACAAAATTGGGATCATGCTCCATATACTAGAGTGTAACAGAAACACTTAATATATTATTAAGAGTATATTCCCAAGCCATTAAATATTTTTTTCCAAAAATATTTAGGCTTTCTTTTTTTTTTCCCTCTGTGCTGTTACAAACCCAGGGCCTCACACATTCCAGGCAGTGTTCTACTACTGAGCTATACCTTCAGCCCCATCCAAAAATATTTTGAATAGATTTTTAAATATATCCTATTTTATGGGTGGATCATAAACTAGCCACCTTGTATTGATGGATACTTCGTACTTTTTCTTTTTGCATGCTGTTATTTTAAACCAGAGTGTACAGATCGTTGTGTGCATCTCTTAGAATAACTTCCAGAAATAAAGCGAAGATTTTGAGATTCTTCAGACTTGGTTCCTATTCTTGTCCTCCTGAAATATCAGAAGAATGTATCCACCTTCCACTAGCATTGTGTAAGGGTGTCCATCATTGATGTCTTATCCACACTGACTGTCAGTGCAAAGAAAATGTGTCTGCCAGCTTAAAGAAGAATTTGCATTTCTTTGATTATAAGCAAGGGTTGACACATTTTCCATGTTCACTGGTGATTTTAATTTTCTGTGAATTGCCTATTGTGGGTTTTGTCCACATTTGTGGGTTGTTTTCCATTGTGGAGAGATTTCTCTTTTTCTTATTACTATGTTAGATTCCTTTTACCTAACAATTTTCCTTCATGTACTACTGATAACAGATTCTGTTTTGACTGGATTCCACTTACCTGGCTTGTTAAACTCACCAGCACTCTCCTCTTCCCTCTGAAACAGATGAGTGCTTCAGGAAGACTAAGTAAAGGCCTGTAACTTTAAAATTGCTGTGGAATTAGGTGTACTAAAAAAAACCTGTAACTGATCAGAATGGATTGTAGAAATCTGGAAAGATTCTGCAGTGGGATTGCTCAGCCCTGAGTTGGTGTGGATGAGACTGCCCACGTTAGTAAAAATGATGGTCTGTTTCAAGCATTCCATAGTACTCCATGAAAATGTACTGTTAGCCTGTCTCGTGTATTAAAACATCCGTGCTTCACCAGCTTTTTCAGGTATTGGGCCGGTCCCTGATCCGGATGGTGCCGGGAGTACTTTGAGAGCCCTGTAGTTACTCGGAGTCCGGGGCCAGCACATCACTACTCTGTTTCCCTGGCTGGGAGATGGCAGTAGGACAAGAGCTTCTTCCCTGAAATTGCCGCTACCCTTGCAGTGATAAAGAGAAATTACTAAGTGTGGCAATAACATAATTCAAAATTTGCTGTTAGAAGAACGGTTCCTGAAGATTTGCTTCTGTTAGCAGTGCAGAAGCTGGCATTGAAAGACTATGTTATTGATGTTGACTTCTTCCAAAGATTCTTTAGATATCATCCTTTGTTTCTGAAAGTTCTCTAGTCACAGTTCCGAAAGGTCCACAGGTGTCTTGTCTTGTCTTTGATGTGAATGCAGAGTCAAGCCCATCTCTAAGATGGGGCATTGCTGCCCAAGGAAGGCTGTTTAGGGGTCCTCTGAATCCACGTAGAGGAAAGTCAAAACATAGTTCTGCTTTGTTACCATTTGTGTTTGGCTCACTTGTACATCTTTCCATTCTTTTCAAATCAGAGTTTTCCCCTTTTTCTTTTTTTTTTAAATTTAGTTTCTTTATGTTGTTTCCTTATCGTATTTGGATTTCACTTCATAATGTCCCTTAATATATCTACTTGGAGTAGAGTTGCTGGTTTAGAAGAACCCTTCTGCATCTTTTAATCACAAAGAAATTCTAGCGTTTAACATAATTCAAGAAGAGAGAGAGTTTGTATGAGAGTGTGCGAGTGAGTGAGCTGGGATGGTTGGCATGCCATCATGCCTGGCTGTTGGTTGTAATGGGATCTTACAAACTACTTTTGCCCAAGCTAGCCTCAACCCACTATCCTCCCAATCTCAGCCTCCCAAATAACTAGGATTACAAGTGTGAGCCACAGCACCTGACTGATTTAAGTCTTCTAAAGCAAGAAACTTGGATTCCATATTTTAAGCATTGGCAAAGACATACGAAGTTGTGTGTTACCATTTCTGATTAAATTCATGTTGAATTAATGAATTTGAAAAGCTGAAACTATTTGGGAATAGTAATTACCACTTTAGAATGAAAATACATAGTGTTTTTCCACAAGGTTCGGTAAAGAGCCCTTTTTGAAAAACTCCTTTGCCAGGCGCTAGTGGCTCACACGGGAGGCTAAGATTGAGAGAATTGCTGTTTGGGGCCAGCCCAGACATATAGTTTGTGAGGCCTCATCTCCAAAATAACCAGAGCAAAAAAATGGACTAGAGAGGTGGTTCAAGCTGTAGAGTGCCTACTTTGCAAGTGCAGGGCCCTGAGTTCAAACCCCAATTCCACCAAAAAAAGGAAACTCCTTTCTTACTACTGCATAGTACGTACAGATGCTAAGAAATGAAGTAAACTAGGAATCTGTAATGTTGGAAACAGTCTTTGTCTTCCCTTGCTTCTGAAAATAAAGCTGTGTTTCTTCAGTTCCTCCTTTTTCATCTCTGTTCTCTGCTTGTCTTCCAGAAGCCTTACAGAGGCCAGTAGCATCTGACTTCGAGCCACAAGGCCTGAGTGAAGCTGCTCGGTGGAACTCCAAGGAAAACCTTCTTGCTGGGCCCAGTGAAAATGACCCCAACCTTTTCGTTGCACTGTACGACTTTGTGGCGAGTGGGGATAACACCCTCAGCATCACTAAAGGTACAGGGTGCGGGTGGCCACGGTAGGGCTAGTGGCTTCATTTGCCATGGCTCACTTCCTGAGGATCCCCTTCTCAGGGGAGAGCTCTGTGCCCTTCTCAGGGGAGAGCTCTGTGCAGTCGTCCTCGTACAGCTGCTTCCCTGTTTTCAGACTAAGGAAACCTAGACCTAGTACTGGAAGCACAGTTGTTTTCCTATGAAAAAGCCTTTTCCCCAAAAATGTTTGCCAACAGTAGGAGCAGAGCACTTGAGTAAGCATACTAGACTTGTAAAACTGAGGCTGCATTCTCCTCTGCACACTCAGCACACATGGGAAGCTTCACACAGGTACAAGCGTGAATCCCAGACACTTATAAATGCACCCTTATGTGGACGTGTTCAAATGAATCCAGTGTGTGGAAATTTGGAGATTGTTGGTAACCACAAAAGCAAATGAGAAGCAAGGAGGCTGGTCTTCAAAGATGATATGTCTGATTTGGCTCTCTTCCCCTCAGGAGAAAAGCTCCGGGTCTTAGGCTACAATCACAATGGGGAGTGGTGCGAAGCCCAAACCAAAAATGGCCAAGGATGGGTCCCAAGCAACTACATCACACCCGTCAACAGTCTGGAGAAGCACTCTTGGTACCATGGGCCTGTGTCCCGAAATGCTGCGGAGTACCTGCTGAGCAGTGGGATCAACGGCAGCTTCCTGGTGCGGGAGAGCGAGAGCAGTCCTGGCCAAAGGTCCATCTCGCTGAGATACGAGGGGAGAGTGTACCACTACCGGATCAACACCGCTTCTGATGGCAAGGTAAGGGGCGACAGCGGGCCAGCCAGGAGAGTTACTGCGACAAAGCCCAACCAATAAGGTGTTTCAAGATCTTCCAGTAAACAGCAGGAGTCATTCCATTGGCCTTTATTGAGAGTCAGTCACGTGATAACACCTGGGCCTGGTATAATTCTCTTAAGGTAATAGGAATATATGTTGAATTTTAGACACACTTACGTTAAGACTTCTTTTTTAAAAATCTCTTACAATGATAGTAAGTCATCTTCAATGAGAAAAATTCAAGCAATAAGTAGGTATTTTTGAAGCAGAAAACCTCTTTAATAGCACCTCCTAATAAGTCTAGCATATGGCCTGTGTACAGATAAAATCACACTCTGTGTGTGTGTGTGTGCGCGCGCGCGCACGCATGTGCACAGCTTTTAAACAAAAGTGGGATCACATTATAGCAGTAGATTTCTAGACCCAAATGATACTTTCATAAAGGAGTTGGTGTATATGATTTTGTGGTCTTTGTATAAACAGTTCTTAAAGTCAGTGAAAGGAAGGAGACGTCAACATTTGCCTAGTTCCACTGTGGGGACCTACTGTGTGCTGGAGCATCTTGCAGGCATCTTCTTAAGTCTCACCTCAGGGCTCTGGAAAGGTACTGATGCAATCTGCATTTTTGCATTTACAAAAAGAGGCTTAGAGCGATAAAGTGTCTTGTTCTAGATGGCCTAAGGAGTAGCTGAGGACGGAATGAGGCTGGGATTCCACACCCGCTCTGCTGCACTAGGCTCCAATGAGGCACAGTGTAGATGAGGCACAGTGTAGATCGGAAGATTGTTGGGGAGGCGTAGAAAGCAAAAAACATGTAATGTATGTAATGTGCACACATGGTTTAAAAAATACAACAGGGCTAAAGGGATGACAGTGAAAAGTAACTCTCTCTCCCAACACAGTTCTCCTGCCCAGGGGCACCCAGTGTTAGCAGTTTCTTCCAGACTTAATTGGTGTGCATCTGCTTATCTTTACAAAGAGGCCCTGGTGATGCAAGCTCCATGCTGTTTACCTTTCTTTCCCACCTGATAAAGTGATTGGGAGCACATCTTACTGCGGCACACTTGAAGCTGCCTCATTCCTAGTAATGACCCTGCCCACGAATGAACTGTCTTTGATTTCAGCAGTACCCTGCTGGTCCACTTTTAGGTTGCATCCAGTTTTTTGGTATTACAAATAGTGCTGTTATGAGGGGCTTCAACCCCTTTTAAGTCCTGGGCCCTCTGTAATGCAGCATTTTGTTTCTCTACTCCATGCTTACACAAGGAACAGAGCTTCATAATTTTTATTTACCTTCCTGTACGTAGTACATTCTGCTATTTTATATTCCATTCTGGTACATGTCAGATTTTACAAATTCCTGGTCATAATCCACTACATTTGTTTCACAGACCCAGTGGCTCATATCCTGCATACATAGAAGCCAGAATGGATTGAAGGTTATACACACTTACAGCTTGTGTACATATTGCCCAATCACCCTCCACAGACATCGTACAAATTTGTTCTCTCACAAACAGCATCTGTGAAAGTGTCATTTCCCTCACCCTCACCAACAGTACCATTAGACGTGTAGCACCATCTTTGTCACTCTGGTTGGCAGTGTGTGTGTGTGTCACATTCTTCTGCCATTTATGAGGTTCATCCTTTTCCTACACATAGAACTATACCAAATTTGCATGTGTACTTGGGCCTGCTGGTCCCTGTTCCCTCCCGTTAGTCTGTTGTCCGTGTGCCCACACCAGACTTTGGTTGCCGTTTCAGCATCTGGTGGGCTAGCCCCGTTTCTAGTCTTTGGGGCATTTTCCGGCTGTCCTCACACATTGATTGTGCCATGTGGATGTTCCTGTGCCTCTTTTTCAGATGTTACTTCCTTTATTCTCATGTCTTTGGTTAAAGTCCTCTTGCTAGTCTGTGGTGCTTTCCATCCATTGGGGGTATTGCTAGTGATTTGGGTACAGAAGCAAATCCGTTGTTGAGATGTGACTAGAGATGGGCCTCCTCAGCCTGCATTATAGTTCTTCTCCCAAAGGTGGGCTAGGCCTTTCTGTTCGGCCAAACAGACTCCAGGGTAGTAGTTCTTTGAAAGAGTCTTCAGACTACAAGGTTCTTTTTTAGTGACTCAGAACACCGGGGTGCACCCCCTGGGAGGTGAGTTTCTGGAGTGAACAGTTTGCTTCCCTTCTGTTTTCTCTATCCAAGTCACGCTGCACCAAGATCACCTCTGGAGGTTTGCTGTGAACAGGAAAATGGTATCTTCCCTAGAGTTGTTTAATCAGCAGCCTTGGAACAGATGCAGGCAGGCATAATCTAGTTTGACAGCTCATTAGCTGAGGTTGGTCTAAAATACTGTTCAAAGAGGGAAAAAAAGGCCTGTATGTGAGATGCATGATTCATAGAATTCAAGGTTCATTTAAGGAGGAAGCTAGCCCCTGTGTCTAAAAGCTGATTTATGCCAGGTGGGCTCCTTTCATTCCAGGTAGAGCACTGGGCACTCATTTGATCAGGCAGCACCCCCACTGAGCATCTCATCAGACTTTCCCAGGCATTGTGCCCTCTGCCCTGCTCTGGAAAAGGCTGTCTCTTGGAGACTTCTCAACCCTTAGCAGAGGCTCCTCTCTGCTTGGTCCAGTGGGATCATATTTCTGGAGTGAGAGACTGGTGCCAGGATGGGAAGAGGAGGTACCGCAGCTCTGTGTTGGACACTGGGGCTCAGTACTGAAGAATGCTTCTCACATAGCAGAGCTTTGATACAATCCTCTCTGGATTTCTAAGGGGAAATTTTAAGATGTTAGAGGGACAGGCCAGGACTGACTAAGCTTCATTCTTATTTTCAAGACAGCTGATCTTTAGAAAACAATAGAATGTAGGAGATTTTTCTGCAGGGCCTAAAGGATTTCTTCTTCCTCCACCCTTTTGGCTCTTGTTTACCTCTCTCCTTTTGTCAACCAATCCAGGGGCCACCAGCTCAGGCCCATAGCCGATGACTTCAGGACTTCATACACTGGAGTATGAACTCAGAGCTTCATGCTTGCTAAACAGGTGCTGTATTGCTTGAGCCACTCCTCCAGTCCTTTTTGCTGTGGTTATTTTGGCAGTAGGGTCCCATTTTTTGTCCAGGCCACCCTGGACCAAGATCCTCTTGTTTTATGCTTCCAGCCATGACTGGGAATGACAGTCACCTAGCCTTTTTCCCATTGAGATGGGGTCTTGAGAACTTTCCTACCAGTACTAGCATTGAACCTCAATCCTCCCAATCTCAGCCTCCCAAGTAGCTAAGATGCTAAATAGGATTGAGCCAGCAGCACCTAGCTGCTTCAGGATTTTTTATCTGAGTGGAGTCCTCCCTGTTTCCTAGCAGTGTGGTCCCTGAGACTTAACCAGTCCCTCCTGTTCTTCCTGCAGTGACCCTCTGTTAGCATAGCAGAATCAAGGACCAGGGGTTCTTCACTACTCCCTCATAAATCGTCCTCTGTACTGCTCATTTCTCCACACCTCACCTGCTCCTATGGGGGGGCCACTGTTCATCCCACAGTTCCAAGAGCCCTGGGTAGTCTTCCTCTTCTCCAGTGAGATCCTCAGTGCACATTATTTCCATGGTCTCTGAAGTGACAAGAAATGAATCTGGGCTTACATACTGGCAAGGTGGCAGGCAGGCTGCTACAGAGCCTGTTGAAGTTCTAGGACTCAGCCACCCCTGAGTGACGTAGCTGTGCGGGCATCCTGGGGGAAGCCTGCTGACTGGCTGCCTTCCTTCCAGGGGAGCTGGAGCATTGCGTGAAGTGCTGGGCTTCTGCTTCCCTGTGGGTCAGCAGCTCACTTCCTGGCCAGACAGCGTGGCCAAGATGGGACTCCAGGCCTGAGGCAGCCAAAGGTTCATGAATCTGAGCTCCACTAGGCCTGTGAGTGTGGCATCAGGGGGAAAGCCAGTTGTTTCTTTGACAAGTCCTGCCGTTCAGGGTCCATATGTAATTAAGAAGAGGCAGCAGCCCTGGCTGTGCACCCCAAGTGTTTATGAAGTTGGGCGTACAGCACAACGACATGCCATTCTCTCTGAATGTGCCATGACCTGGTGGTTACTCAGTTCACCAGCAAAATGCTGCTCCACAACCAGAGTGAATCAGAAGGAGGCCACCGAGTAGGCCCAGTGGGACACGGAGACATGGCTATGTATACTTGAGGAAGGACAGTTTTAATATTTAAGGAGTGTCAGAATGTAAATTTTAGGTTGAAAGATGAACTCAGTCACAGGGTATGTAAATTTAATTACTGGAAACTTTGAACTTTGCCCATTCAGTGAACTCTCTGAACTCCAGTGGGGCAGCCTGTAAGGGAATTGAGCAAGTCAAGTACAAATTGCATGAGCTGGGGCTTGGGGGCTGATAGTGTGTAGTCACTCCTGAAGGTGCTTGAGGCTGGGCTAGGGTGGGGAATGAGTCTCGCTCCCAGGACCCCTGCCCAGGAGCCCCGCAGGTCTCACAGGCTCTTTTGCCTCACACTGCAGGAGGGGTCAGCACATTCTGGCTTTTCTCTCCTCTCCGCAGTCCTTGGTAGGGAGGCCACCGTCCCTGAGCTGACCCGGCCTGGGAGAAGAGGGGTGGGGACATTGGCAACCTGCAGTGCAGCTAGTGCACAGCTGACGCTCCCTCCTCCAAGGTGTGGTGCAGGGATCAGGCACTGTCCCTGTACCCCACTTGATTTCTTTGTGAGCCACAGTTGCATCCATGACTGACTTGAAGAGAATGCTGTGGATGTCGTGTGGGTACTGAGGTAACAGCACGTCTGAGTGCCATGTGCACCCCTGTGGCTCACGTATTCTCATGCAGCATGGTCGTTGCTGCCAGCTCAACATGTGACCCTAGAGCCGTTCATGTAGAGGCCTCTCCTGTCTGAGGTGTTAAAGTGGGACCACCTTACCTGAAAGCCTACCACTCAGGGCCCCAGGGCCACAGCCTCCACATGATGGCAAGCTTCCCAAAGCTTGGGAGTCTTTCTGGACCAGTCTTGGTTTTCTTAGAATTTTATTTTGGTAGGGTTGTTACCAAAGGATAAACCTAAAGTTTGCCATTGGCCTCCTAGGTTTTTTAAATGTTTGTTTATGTCATCTCCTCAGACAAAAAAAAAAGAAAGAAAATCACCTTGTTACTAAATCCTCTTTACCCTCTTGAGGGTCATAGGTCACATTAACTTGTTAATTATTTGTTTCGTTTTGTTTTTGAGACAGGGTCTCACTACATGGTCCATCCTCCTGCCTCAGCCTCCCTCATGCTGGGATTACAGGTGTGATGCACTGCGCCCAACTCATTTTCTTCTTCTGAAAATGCGTTCACTATCTAATATTACAAACTTACAGAAAGTGACTATGTTAGGCAGTTTTCAGGAACTGTAGTGAAGTAACTGAGGCAGCTAAGAAAGGATGTTTACCTTGCTCTCAGTTCTGAGGCTGTTCATGTGCAGGCTGTGGCAAGGGCCTCTGGGAAGCAGTGGAGGAATGCGTGCAGAAGCAGGTGGTCACCTCTCCAACCAGGAAGCAGAGGAAGGGAAGAGGGGCAGGAGAGCTCCCTGGGAGCCATGTACAAGTTCAGCTCCCAAAAAAAAACTGAGTGAGCCAGGACAGCTCCCAAGGCATTTGAGGGCATACCCCTAGTAAATAAGATCTGTAAGCCTCCCGCTAGGCTGCACCTCTCACAGATTCCACCACCTCCAAATACTTCCTCTCTGGGGATCCAGGCTTTACCACAGGGACCCTTAGGTGACACACACACCATAGCAAAAATGATGCCTGTCTTAACACCCGCCAGAGGCTCTGTTGCTGCCATGTATGTCTCAGGCTTTCTCTTCCTCTGTTTTTTTTTTTTGTTTTTTTTTTTTCTCTTTTAAGTAATAAGAGGGGATCGCTGCAACTGAAGCCTAACCCTGTTCCTTTCTCCCCAAGCATCATCACTGCCTCAGATCTGTATTCCTTCTCCCTCAAGACTTTGGCATTGGGGCAAGTCTTCTGAATGCCTTGTTGTGATTTGTGTCTTTCCCCCATGAGCAAGCCAGGAGATTCAGCTTTGTGCCTGGAGCCCAGGTGTTCTATATGGATTTTAATATGGAATTGGCTTTAGTAAGGGAGCATACCCTCACCACATCACTGCAGCAAACTAAGGAGAGAGGAAAAGGTGGCCATCACCACCTACGTTGGTGCTTTCTGCCAGCCTTCCCTCCTAGTCCCTCTGTCCTGTCCAGATGAGAACTCTGCAGGAAGCATTCCCACACAGGCTCTGGATCTCAGATAGAGACTCAAATGCCCTCCTGCCTTAGGGCCTTTCTACTCTTCCTTACCCACAAAGGAAAAGGCACAGGCAGCCCATGTGGACCTTCCACTGTGATTGCAGATCTTGGCCTCTGATGCTGCCTGTTCAGCCTGAAGTGAGCACGCAACAATGCAAGGGAGATACACTTTTTTTTTCTTGAGATACAGATTGCATTTAGGAGTTCTCATTTTCTAATCATTGTGTCTGAGCTTATCCATTTGTAACTATAAGTTAAATTATTTACATGGTTTTCTTTTCCAACTAGCAGTACTTATTATGTACTTATTCATGAAGCCTCATCAACAACTATTCTCAGTGCTAAGCCTTGGGTGTGCTAGGTAAGCACTCTGCTGCTGAGTTCCAGTTACTGAGTGCTTACTATGTGCTCGTTTTTTGTTCTCAGCATTAAGGCTACTGTACAGGAAGATGGCTAGACCTTCTCTCATGGAGTGTACATTCAGTTTGGTGGAGATGGCCAGTAGTTAGGCAAGTAAACAGTAAATTAGCAGCTAGTGAGTATACCAAAGACAAATGAAAGCAGGACAGGACAGCCCTCAGTGGTTTGTAGTCCGGGTGGTCAGGGAAGACTTCATGACGTTTAAACTGATCCCAGTAGGGTAAGAGAGACCCGTGTGGAGAATTTTAGGCAGGGGGAGCAACAGGTACAAAAGCCCTGAGGCTTTTTATTGTGCCTTTCTACTTTAGCAAACAGATTATCGTGTTTCTAGAGAACAGTGCTGTCGGTGATTTCCAAACCGTCCAGTGGGAAGAACTGTTCATCCGAGGTTCAGCGTGCATGAAGCAGGGTTCATTCAGACTGCCCTGTTGAGTTGTTCGACACTATTGCTCTGCAGCTAAAGGCTGTTCCCTGTTCTTCTTAGCTCTACGTCTCCTCAGAGAGCCGCTTCAACACTCTGGCTGAGCTGGTTCACCATCACTCCACTGTGGCCGACGGGCTCATCACCACCCTGCACTACCCAGCCCCCAAGCGCAACAAGCCCACCGTCTACGGCGTGTCTCCCAACTATGACAGGTGGGAGATGGAGCGCACAGACATCACCATGAAGCACAAGCTGGGCGGGGGCCAGTACGGGGAGGTGTACGAAGGCGTGTGGAAGAAGTACAGCCTGACGGTGGCCGTGAAGACCTTGAAGGTAGGCCTCTACGGCCCACGACTCCACCAGTGCCAGGCAGTCGCCTTCTTGGCCTCCTGGCATCAGCAGCGCTGTTTCTGTGTTCAGGTTGAATCCGCGTCGGTCTGTGTCTCCGTGCAGGAGAGAGCTGACAAGTGGTGAAAAAGATGAGTCACTGGAGTCCTTGCTCTGTGGCGCGATTGTTTTAAATCCAGGGTTTCCGTTCCGGGCGTGTGGCAGGACATCATTTCCTACTGAGAGTTAAGAGAAGGAGAGAGGAAGGAGGAGCTCTTACTAAAATTCCTCCAGGACTTTGGAGGGCCAATTTGAAAGGCGAGTGCAACGGGTGGTCTGGCTGCTCTGGGTCTCAGCACCACAGGCCAGCATGCCAGACTTCCCTTAGCGGGTGCGGGAGCCCCCACTGGCAAGGCGTCAGGAGTGCCTCTCCACTGGAACTTACCCTCTCTTTGGAACTGTGACAGCAGCCTTCCTGCTAGGGAGCGAGTGTGCTTTCCAGGCAGTTTGGTTTCTCGTAGGAAGTTTCCATTCTTAGTCCTCTGCCTCCTTCCCAGCGTGATCCAAGCTTTTCCCCGGGGCGAGAGTGGCCCCTAGTGTTAACCCGTGTTGCTTGCTTCCACTTGTTTTAAATTAACTCTGGTAGCATCAGCCTGTACATAGCAGTTAAGAGAGGGGCCCTGTTTTGGAGCTGTTGCAGGGGGTGGGGGGTGGGGTGGAAGAACTGAGACCTGCGCTGTTGGGAACACAGACCCAAGTTCATGTGTGTTCATGTCTATGTGATGGCCATAGGTAATGCTTGGGACCTGCCTGATGCCTTCCCTCAAGGTGTTGGCCAGCAAAGAGAGACTACTTTAGAGCAAGGACTGCATGCTTCAGTCCTGGAAACCAGAAGTTCCTTCCTTATGTCATAGCCCTGGGGGACGAGACTGATGCTTTGGGTGGCAGTGACGTGCTTGGGGTTACCTTGAGCACTCCTGGATGTTTTCCAGACACGACTTTTTTCAAGTTAAATATTTGTGGCATTCCTCAAATCTGTTGGCCAGGTCCTGGGCTCAGCCCTTGGCTTAGGAATGAATGAGGCGGAGTTCTTCACCATGGGCACTGAGGAGTGTAGGTGGAGGAGACAGAGGCCGCATAGCAGTGGGTGGGTCTGGTCAGGACACCATTGGAGGCATGTGCTCAGAGCTGTGCAGAGAGGGTCCAGAGCTAGATAGTGAACCAGGGCCGTGCAGTGGCAGCAGCCTCGAACCCCAGCAGAGGTTCTATGGTTGTCCTGGAGGAGTGAGCAGCCAGCGAGGGCGGGGCTGGCTGTTGAGGATGATCATGACCTCTGAGTTTTACAGAGGCCACTGGGTGGAGAACACCAATGCTCCATGGCCAAAATAGTGTGAACCTCACAGTCCCCACATGGCAGCCAGGTTCTGGGGTAGCAGGGTTTTTTACCTGTACGCTAAGTTTGTAACCAACTACAGTCTTTTCACATGGGATCTCAAATAAAAGAACAGAAGAAACAAAACACCCACTGTCCTGCATCTGCCTATTGCATTGACTGCTGTAAGGGGTGCTTACGGGTGCCCAGTCCTGAATTGACACTGGATAGAAGGCCAGGCCTCGAAAAACAGGGCCTTCAAAGCTCAGTAGGCTAGAGGGCCAGGCCTTACCCACAATGCTTGTCCAAGATTCACAAAAATAGAACAAGGAAGAGCAAAAGCAGAGAGGCCAACAGTGAAGTGATAGAAGTTGCACAACCTGAAATACGGGAAGCCCACCTCTTTGTAGGGTGCTGGGCACTGTTTTCTGAACAACCAAAGGGAGATCACAGAGGAGGGGCCACTGGAGCTCACTGCTGGGGCAGGGCTTTTCTGTGCCTTCTAGTGGTCTGTACTGTGCTTTCTGTTTCTCTGTTGGTGAGAGTCTTTTTTGTGGGGGACAGGAATTTGAACTTACAAAGCAGGTTGCTCTACCGCTTGAGCCACACCTCCTGGTTTTCCCAAGACCTATTGACTTGTGGCCCCACTGGTGGTAGAGAATGACAGGACCTGTTGCATGGGTGCCTTGAGTTGTCATCTGGAGTATGGCCCTCTCTAGAGAGAGGTGAGTTAAGAGGTGGTGCTGTCCCTCCCTTCCTCCCCTGGCTCCACACAGGCATTGCCTCAGGCATCTGCCAGTTTGTCAAGGAAGATTAGTGTCGAGTTTGGGTTTTTATTCCCACTGTAGAAGTTGAGAACTTTGGATTCCGAGTACGCTAATGGCAGAGTTCTGCATGCATATAGCCTGTGGCAGCTCACTGCATCTTCACAACCTTGAGACACTCCCTTAGCACAACCTTAACAGAATCCCCACTTTGAGCCTGGAGGCTGAAGCAGAGCGGTTGACTGAGACCTATGATTCAAATTCAACTCCAAAGCCTCGATTTTTATTTTTTTTCTTCTTTAAACTAGTAACTCGGGTTCCTGTTCTTTAGATACCATGGAAAATAGCATAAACCTCAGTCACACCTTTTTAGAGAAACCTCATTTCTCCCTCTCCCGCAGTGACTCCCCTTGCAGGCTACAGCTACGATCTACCTGTCTCCAGAGCTCCTTGACAAAAATGCTTGCAGCCCTGGCCCAGGCCTCATTCCTTCAGCAGTCTCACTGAGCACCTGTCTCCTCCCCTCGGTCCTGCTAGTCCAACCCTGTCTGTGTTGCTGGCCCTCCAAGGATGAGCCAGTATCCTCCTTAGCCAGCAAGCACTTCATGTTGCACCTGTAAGGCAGGTGCCTGCAGAGCAGAGGAAGGCCACAGAGAGCAGGGAAAGACCAGGGTCCTAGGCTGAAGCCTGTTGGCTGGGAATGAACGGCTCCTTCAAGTTGGACAACTTTCAGCAGGACATGGTACTTGCTGTCTACACTAAAGGCAGAATGCTCATATTCTCCCCCTTTCACTTTTTCTTCTCCTCCTCTCCTTTCTTAAACAATTTTAACGAGTTTCATTATTCTATTTCATACATAAGTATGAAGCACAGAAGCCCCCCACCTTTTATTTTCCAGTGCTGGGGTTTGAACTCAAGGCCCAGCACTGTAGGCAGGCGCTCTGTACTCTCCCACCTGAGTGAGCCACGCCTTCAGCTCTTCTTTTGCCTTAGTTCTTTTCCAGGTAGGGTCTCATGTTTTTGCTGTGGGCCAGCCTCAGACTACAGTCCTCTTACCTATGGCCTCCCATGTAACTGGAAACACAGGTGCATGCCACCGTGTCCAGAGAAGTCCAATGTTTTAATGAACTGTATTCTAAAAGTTGGTTTGTAAGTCACTTTTTTCTATGAAATGGTCTGTAAATGGAAGAATTTGGAAATGACAGCTGTTGGACCTGGCATGGCACTAACTCCAGCTGTTCTAGAGGCAAATATCGGGAGGATTGCCATTCAAGGCCAACATGGGCAAAAAGTTAGTGAGACCCCTCTCAACAAACTATCTGGGTGTGGTGGTTCACACCTGTAATTCCAGCTATGCAAGAGGCCATAGGTAGGAGGATCACAGTTGCAGTAGATCTGAGGCCAGACCCAGGCAAAAGTGCAAGACTCTATCTGAAAATAACTAAAGCATAAAGGGCTGGGGCGTGGCGCAAGTGGCACAGCACCAGCCTAGCAAACATAAGACCTTGAGTTCAAACCCTAATACCATCAAAAAAAAATTTTAAAAGACCCAGAAACCTGTTGATTTAATTGTGGTGTTAACATTGGCTCATGAGCTGACAGATTCACTATGGAAACAGTGGGGAACAGCAGAACTTGGGAGTAAGTGACACACACACAGCCGTCTCCCACCCCGTGTTCACAGCTTCCCTGCCTCACATGCACACTTGGATTGCACTGCAGAAGGCCTTCCCCGGAGCTGCCCCGCTTCACACCCCTTCATTGGGCACTTGTGCCACATTTTGCAGGGCTTTTTTGACTTTGGAAACTGGTTTTTGGGGAAGTTGGCTCTGTGGTAACGTTGATACTTGGCAGTCATGTACGGGCTCTGTGGAGGATAAGGCTATGCACCAGGGAGAGAGAGGCCGCGCAGCCCAGGCACTAGGGTCACCGCCTTTGCTGTGGCCGCTTGCTCCTGTGAGATTGTCGCTCCTTGAGGTAGACTTGTGTGGGTGGAGCTATGCTGCTCGGGGCTGAGATTTCCACAGACTCCTCAGTGATGTGGCTTCTGATGGGCTGGTCACTTGACTTCAAGTCCCTAGTCTGGTTTGTGAACTTCCTCCCTCTGTCCCACTCAGAAAATGTCCCATCCATCTCTCCAGCATGTTTTTAGTTTTGTACCCACTGGGCCCCTCTCATGGCAGAGGCTGGTGTTTCACTGGGCTTTGTCACCTCACTCACTAGCATTTGGCTAAAGCCAGAAACAGAGGTGCAAACCCATTTATTGACAGGAGACATTCCAGGCCAAGGTCTCTGCTGAGAGGGAGGCTGAGAGCCCAGGGCAGAGCCATTTCTAGCAACTGGGCCCTTTCTCATGCTCCAGAATCCCTCCACCTGCAGAGGCCAGGGAGCAAGAAGAGAGCTGATAAAGATCGTGGTGAGGCGTTGCAGCTGGGAGAATGAATCTGGAAAAACCAAAATAAACAATTTTAAAGTCATTGTTCACTAGCGACCTGGGCTTTCTTTCATGCAGGCAATATATTGAATCTGCTTCTTAGGAATAGAAGTCAGCGGTCTTAATAAAAGCACCACTGATGGGCTGCTGACCACTCTTCAGCCTTTCATGAAACACTGTGCATGAGGTGGATAGAGGTAGTCCTCCGTTTTACAGACAAGCAAACAAGTTCAGAAGGTTCAGTGTACCAGGGTCACACAGCAACAGAGCGGTCGGTATAACTGACAAGCTAGCCATCCTTACAGCTACTCCGTAAGCCATCCACACGTTCATCTGCATCTGGGCCAGGCCAGCAGGGCCTTTTGAAGAGACACAGCTGCCCATCTCCTCCCTGACAGGCTTTTCGTAAAACCAGCTTTCACTAAAACCATTCCTCCACAGAAACGCGTCTGCACGTTTTATCTTGCTGTGTAGTGGAGAAACTCTCTTCAAAAGGGCAGTGGAAATTTTAAAAGCAGAGGAGCATCATAGTGTGAGGCTGTCTCCGTTAACACAGCCACAAGTATATGTTCCTAGTGGTGGTTTAAATAAGTTGAGCTCTGTCTGCTTCCAGCAGGGGGAGATAAATTCACACTGATTTTTCTAAAAGACAAAACAGATTTATGGCACCTTCCATGTGTCTGCGTGGTCTGTGTGTACATGTGTATGTGTGTGTGTGTATGTGTGTGAGAGAGACACAGAACAGAAGGGGGTGTTTTGAAAGCCCTGTTGTTCCTGCCTCAGATATCTATTACGCGAGTGTTTTGGAAAGGGTCGGTAGTTCACAGGCAGCTGGTGTTTCTGAGGTGATTTCCTTGTGTGGATTTTATCTTGCAATACAAAAGCTTCACTGGAGTTACTTTGTGAACACACTGCTAGCCAGGGGGGATTCCCATCCTATACTGATGGCCCGGGCTCACTGGGTCCTGGCAAGTGTTATCTCCAGCCTTTGACATTAGTGTGTCACCAGGTACCTCAGAGTGCCACACATTGAGGAGCAGAGGGGACTTGCAAGAATCAAGCCACCCATGGGTGGCATGGAGATGAGACTTGGCACAGTGACTGCCAGTGATGTTGAGGAGACATTAAGAGCAGCTCCCTGGTTTAAAGATGGCTTCTCAGTTCTGTCCTGGAGTCCTTTGCTAAGTGGTAATGGGCTGGCACAACTCTGTTAGCCGTGGCTTGCTTGTAGGTGTGGCTGACCACAGTTGGGAAGATCCAAGGAAAGGTAGACCCATCTGCCCTCTGGAGTTTCTCTTCATCACGAAGGAACTAGGGCAGCCATAGCACTGCCCTATAGCCATAACACTCCCATAGCGAGGGAGGGGGAGACGGAGGTGGGGGGGCTTCAGCCTTTTGTTACCTGAAGAGGCAGGAGCAGTGGGGAAAGCTCCACGTTTAACATAAGGTTTGATAAAGCCTTCCCCTTGGGGATCCTAATTTTCAAGAAGTTCCCTCCCTCCCATTGCATGCATCTTCATTCTGTCAGGCAGCTCAGGCTCCCTGTGGACACTTGCAGGTGGCCTGTCACCTTCTTTGCCTCCAGAGCCAGGCTCTTGCAGCTGAGCAGACCCTGCCATTCACCACTGCCTGCTCCTGGTTGTGATGGCTGGTTCAGAGGGCAGTGGCTTAAGTCACAAAGGGCTGACCAATACAGGCAATGGCAAGGGGGCAGCATAGTAAATACCGTCTGCATAGTGGCCACCAGAAGCAAGTCACCAGACGTGTAGGCCACCTCTTGACTCGTGAACCAGTAAAGGATTAACAGCTCAGCCCCAAAGGGGAAATTCTTGGCACCACTGGAGCGAGACTTGCTTACCATGGAGCCTGTCCACAGCAACATGGCAGTTGAGAAAGGTGGCTGGGTGAGTGGGTATGGAGCCCCCCTCCCCCCACCCGCCGTGTGCATTGGCCATTCAGGCTGTTCCTTCCTCCAGAAACACTTCCTTGCGGGCAGAATTCCAGCTCATTTCATTTTCCTTTTGCAGGAGGACACCATGGAGGTAGAAGAGTTCTTGAAGGAAGCTGCGGTAATGAAAGAGATCAAGCACCCTAATCTGGTACAGTTACTTGGTGAGTGAACCCCGTGACACGTGCTATAGAGGACCCTCCACTCTGAACCCACCAGGGGCTCCAGCTCAGACACCTGTGCTCTACCAACATTGGCTGTTGGTAAAGGAGACCCATGTTGGGTGGGGTGTATGTGAGAGAAAGCCTGTATTTCTACTTTAAATGGCTACCTGAAAGCTGTCAAATGCAAATCTTAAAATGCCTTTGGAAATATTGGGATTTTCAGGAGCTTTCTCACCAAAGTGATTCTTAAGTAGACGTAACTGTTGGGGGGCAGCCTGACAGTGGCTTAAGTGATTTGGTGTAGGGCCTGCTCTTGCTTTGAGACTCAGTGGTAGTCTCTCCCTGTGTAAGTTCAGGTTCTTGGGCTTGAGAGGAAGAAAAGAGCATAAGCATCCCCTCCCAAGCTGCAGGTGCTCAGTGCCACATTAGAAGTAGGGACTGCCAGCTGCTGGTGGCTCACACCTGTAATCCTAGCTACTTGGGAGGCAGAGATCAAGAGGATCGAAGTTTGAGGCCAGCCTGGGCAAAAAGCAAGACCCTATCCAAAAAACATCCAACACAAAAAGGGCTGGCAGAGTGACTCAAGTGGTAGAGCACCTGCCTAGCAAGTGTAAGGCCCTGAGTGCAAACCGCAGCACCACCAAAAAAAAAAAAAAAAAAAACAAAGGTAAGGAACAGGGCCTTGGGGCCTGCCCTGTTTTGAGTGCCAGTTTTCCAGGCTGTTCCCTCGGTAGCAGAGCCACACGCTGAAGCCCTCTGTGTCCTGTTGGCAGGTGTCTGCACCCGGGAGCCCCCATTCTATATAATCACCGAGTTCATGACCTATGGGAACCTATTGGACTACCTGAGAGAGTGTAACCGGCAGGAGGTGAGCGCGGTCGTGCTGTTGTACATGGCCACCCAGATCTCCTCGGCCATGGAGTACCTGGAGAAGAAGAACTTCATCCATAGGTAGGCCTGCTGGGTAACCTTGCCATGGAGCCTGGGCCAGAAACCCAGGTACAAGGTCTTGTGGCTCATCCTAATGGTGCTGGCAGTCATTGGCCTTTGGAACAAAGCAGATGCTAGGTGCCTGGCACAACTGCTTCAGGCAGTGGCCAGGACGAAGTGCAGCCAGGCCCAGAGCCTGCACTGATAGGGCAGCTAATCCCCAGGTAACAGATATTTCACTTTGAACCATTTTGACTAAGTGGATATTAAATGGACTTTATGAACGTCGTCTTAATAGTCACAGCTTCCTCTGAAGTGTACTGCCCATCAGTAATGACCTCTGCCTGGGGGCATTTGGCACTGCTTCTTACAAATTCACGGTAAAAGCCTGTGCATGAATTTTGTTTTGGCATGTGTGTGTTTTCCTCCCTTCTTTTTATTATCATTTCATTGTCCACTTAAGCTGCTGTCATCTGGTTCAGGGATGTTTTCCAGGATTGTAAGAGTTGTATATCTGCAGGCCTAAATTAAGCATCTTTACTGTTTAAAGCTTGGAGTGTTCTGACCTTCAAGCATGCCACAATTATCTTGGTCCTTGCATGCTTTGCCAGTGGACATGACTTCCTAGCAAAGTGATGGCCTGTGCATGGCATGGCATAATGGACTTTGCTGGACTCTTTTATGCAGGATGTTCTCCACGCCACCATTGTGACCTTTCCTACCCAATTAACTCAAGTGTGAGACCTCTACATGAGATTTTACAGCCAGGAATAAGAGTAGGGTGTGTGAAGTGCTGGCGGCACCTCGTAAGACAGATTTTCTCTGCTCCACGAGAGCTCCGGCCAGATGCTCCTGTCACTCAGCAGGGTGAATCCTCTGATGCTGCA